>NC_090870.1:35350342-35375342 GCF_036669935.1 Montipora foliosa | reverse complement strand
GTATACCAGACCAAAGAAAAATGTGGCAGTGAAGACGTTTTCCCATATTAGGGATGAAGAAACTGGGATCAAGCCAAAACGTCTCCTAACTGGTGTACACAAACAAGCATAAACGTTCTTGCTAAAGATAATTCAAATATACCAATTTGTCAGGGAGTTTGGGATCTGACTCCACAGCATCCCATACAGGCTTGCACGTCTTCATCAGTGTATTGAAGCCAAAAGAAGGTTTCACATCAAAAATGAGTGGAGCGAATCCTAGACAGCTGGTATGTAAGCATGTGATTCTTGCAGTTTCCGTGTCTGTTTCTCCAGCTGAGATGATTGCCAAATCCACAAGCACTTTAAGTTCTTGAGGCCCTAAGGGAAGAAAACTATTGATACTATTTGACGATTACAGCTTCAGTTATGGCGTCAGTGAATTCACACGTTACTTTTTTGGTGTTCACTTCTTTCGTGACCTCACGAATCTATGTACTTCAGGTCTTTATAGTCAAAAAGTAAACCTCACTACATCAGTTGGGGATCCAGTGGCGGATCCAGGGAACAAAAGCCGAAATTTTTGGTCTTTGGTCATAACAAAGTTGTCTTAAAAAGACTAAAACACCAAAACCGTGAAAGGGCAAAAATAAAGTTTTGAGAGCGCCCCCCCTCCCCTTACCTACAGGTCTGGATTCGCCACTGTTCAAACGGATTTTTCTACATTTACATATTTGTCTAGTTGGCGTCCTGCACCACACATCTCCACTCCCTGTACCATGCTTATCCTTAATAGTTATTATTCCTAATGGAGGAAAATGTCTGCCTTATCATGTTCTGTACAGTGGCATGAAACACGATGGGCATGCTGAAAAGTTATAATTTGAGGGGCAAAACATCAAGGATTGTGTCAACACAAACAAGACTGAGAATTAGTGTTGAATGACAGGGAACAAGAACAAAGGATCGCTTAGAATTAGCCAATATAAAAAATACCATAACACTTTTTGTTTGTCCTTTCATTTTGCATAAGCATTGTTTCCAATTTTCTCTTGGGATCATTATAATTCCCAAGAGAAACTAAAAACAATGCTTCTGCAAAATTTTGGAGGGAAAAACAAAGAGTACTATGGTATTTTTGACATTGGCTAATTTTTTTTGCACTGTTTATTTCTGACCTTGCTATGATTAAATTTGAGGGCAGGCTTTCTGTACATCGTAGGAGATCTCGTTTATCTCTTGAAATCAATTCCTTGGACATTCCTTGCCAGTCACTGGTATTCTTCCATCACTTTTCTAGAGATGCTGGCAAGTTTTTGTTATTAAGTGACATCAATCTAATAATTGGATTTTCAAATTTCTACGACAACTTAATTAGTTGTTGGATCAGTTGATCGGTCATCAGTAATTCAGCCAACCCAGTAGGTCAAAGAGTTACATACTGCTAACTATTTACATGAGATCTGCGAAAAAATAAGTGTAAAAGAAATAATAAGTACCACATTTATTACCTTTAACAGTTTTTCTTAACCAAGAAATAAACGTTTGGCATCGAGCAACAGCATTAAGACATCTCCTTCGATGGTAGGTTATGCTGGATAATGACTCGCCAGCTCTCTGTAAAGCTGGATTAATGCTTTTCAGAGGCCTCCGTTTAAATTCTGTGTTCATCTACAGTGCCACAACAAAAATAACATTTCTAGAATCATATAAATCGTTTCCAACAGAGAAACTCGTTTCTCGATTACCCGCTGGTGCAATAGGGAAAACCAAGAACTAGCCATCATACCACCATAAATGATGATGGCGTAATGTACCCATGAAAACGGTGATATGCTAGCTGCTTGGCAACGGGACAACTGAAAAGGAATTCAGAAAGCCGGACAGGAATCAAACCTACAAGGACGGTAAGATCTGTCAGATGTTCTACTTGAGATACAAAAACAATACGTGAGCTTGGCATTTATCCACGTTCTTAGTTTAAGTGTTTTTATTGCAGTCAAGCATCCACGGTGGGCAAAGACCTTTCTTTAGGACCCATATTTTTCCTTTAATGTTCTAGTAAGTTCTTTCAGTAGTAAGCACAAGGTCAAGCAAGTTTTCAATTCGTCTTAGCAAAGGGCCAAGAAACACTGACGACATCGATTTTATGCAGAGTGATCGAGACCACCTAATTAACCGAATAATGATAGTCCGACTGTTACATGTACATCCTTTCACAGTGCAATGTTATGTGAGACTTCTACGTGCCACCTGTTAATAAGCCCTGTTATTTAGGTGATAGGTACTTCTTGATTGTACATGCAAGACTCGACTAGGACAGTGTGCCTTAAAGTGATATTTGTTTTTGATAAATTGCTGTCAGTCGCCCTCTTGTACCTGCTGTTGCCTAAACAAGACGTTTTGCATCACTTACTTATTTGTCCCAGTTTCACTGCTCACCGCTCTGTATTACTTACCTCTGTCGAAGGTCTTGCTGGTACCATCTGTTTACGTGCAAATATTGCCAAAAAAGTACAGATTTTACTTCACGGTGCCTTCCAATCAATTTTGTTGATAATGCAGAAATCTTTACAACTGTTAGAACTTTTACGAATCATCTCATGTGTATTGAGTCTGTGTAATTTTTACTTCAACTGTTGGTTTTCACGTACGTGATCAGGAGCCATGTTTTTCAACGAAAAGAAAAGAAATCGTTTGCACAATGGTAGAGTTCAATTCCCGGAGGATTGGGTGGGGACACAAATATGGCCGCCGTTTCTTTGTTTAGGGACACAAACATGGCGGCCGTGACGTCACGTGAAAACCGAGAATTGCTTGTAATTTCGCAATCTGATTGGCTAATTTGCCGTTGTTGATAAGAGTGCAGACAATGATGCTTGTGTCAAGCTCATGTCAACGTGTCATGCAATTGT
The DNA here is from genome assembly GCF_036669935.1 of Montipora foliosa. Lineage (NCBI taxonomy): Eukaryota > Metazoa > Cnidaria > Anthozoa > Scleractinia > Acroporidae > Montipora > Montipora foliosa. Next base: position 35,372,448 of record NC_090870.1, on the reverse strand, counting down.
ATTAGCGAATCAGAAATACTCATTTTGGGAAATAAACCAATCAGATTGCGAGAAAATTATAGATAAAGTTTGCTCTTTCTTTGTGTCATGCTCCTGGTCACTCTCTGAAATAAACATTTCCTTTGACGTTGAATATTGTGGTAAAAGGCAAATCGATTTGTTAATCATTACTGAATCTAGTGTATTTTTTTCACCCTAAGGGCCGTGAAATACTGCTGTATCTATGATTTACATGCGCTCCCAAGATGACCCGGTGGAGCTCTTGGGATTAATGTCGCGAATATTGTTTCATTAAAAAAATTATTCAAAGAACAAACAAACCTGATTGTTGAGATCCTCTACCAGTTGGAAATCCCCTTTCAGATTAAGACATTCCTTGAATTCCAGAACACTTTTTGCTGCATCAATACAGTTCTGTAATTTTCGGTACTGGTGAATCTGCTCGATGCGCTTGTGGATTAAAGCTCTTGTGGACTCAGTTTGAAGAAAATTTTGGGAGGTAATAAGATTGATTTCCGCAGCGATCTCTTCATTTCTCGTGAAAACCATCAAGAACTTATCAACCTCTTCAAATGTAATTGAACCCGTCAAAAAAAGCTCCTGCAAAGACAGTAGCTGTTTAAACGATGGCGTCCAAACTAACTCCTCAACATCGTCAACACTGAGGCGTCCTCGTCTCTCTGGTGTCAACTTCATTGCTTTTTCACCGTTTTCTTTCCAAAATTGTCGCAGCAGCGTACTGTCAGTTAACTTGCTAAAAGATGAAATCATCTGTTTCGCCCGAGGAGAAAGGCCAAAAAATGTTACAGCAGGAACTACCTTGTCCTCTACGACTGTTGACCTGACAAGATCTTTGATCGGCAGACATGACGCATCAGTCCCACACTTTACTGAAAGTTGCTCCAGATCCACTAAAAGAAAATAAAACAAACAAATCAACAGCCTGGGAAAAATCTTGTTTCCCCTGCAATAACCGAATACCAACCGCGACTCTAAATGACTGTGATTCTTCGTAGTTTTACGGTGTAAATGAACTTTGGGTGCATTAACGTGGTTGATTGAGCAAAATAAAATGAGAGAATTCTCATTTTCTCTTCGTTTTTTACCTTTTTCTGAAAAAAATTGTAACAACAACAGCAACACCAACAACAACAACCTCACTTCCTGGCATAAATCAAATGGTCATCGGTAGTATACTAAGTGGGGGTTCTGCGGCGGGTGGATCAGTGGATCATGTGGATCGAGCGATTCGATCCACAGCCCTCGCCCCTAACCCTTCACCCCAAACCCTAACGAACAAGTTAGCCCTAAACCTTCCCAAAAACGGGTTAAAAAGCTATTTTTCAAGTTTTCGCCTCTCTTCTCACATGATGTTACTGCCTTAGAGTAGTCGAAAACGCAATAACGCTTTTGTTTTCTATGAGACGTCACTTGAATATTTAATAACTTGAACGGGACTGATATACTTGATTGCGCACTTACTAAGAGTCCTTATTGTTTTCAATGGGAATCTAATGAATTAATAACTTGAACGGGATCGTCAAAATTGATTGCACATATACAAACAGCACAATGAGCTATGTCCACACGCCTGAACATGCCCAATTGGCGTCCCGATGACAACTATTTTCAGCCAGTTAAATTAGTAATCATACCAAGATAAATTGACAGCCAGGAAACATTCGTTCATTTCAACGCGAGTGCTAGAAAAGTGTGGATCAAAGAGGAACTCTTCCTATCATGGCTATCATCTGTGAAATTTGTGAGAAAGAGTTCACCCAGATGACAAACATAACGCGGCACAAGAAGACGATTCATGGCGACTGTTCTTTTACTTGTGAACGGTGTGGCGATGTCTTTAATCGAAAAGATGCATTGAAGCGCCACATGAAGAAACATTCTCAAGAGAGAATTCACCAATGTCATTCTTGCTCTCGCAAGTTCTATCGCCATGATAAGTGTTTGGAACACCAGAAGGTATGCGAGTTAGAGAAGTTTGAGGAACGCCGAGACGGCGGCAAGCGAAAATATCCCGAAGGAGAAGAAAATGGAGAGCACAGAGCAAAACAATCGAGATGGGATGACGCAACGGTCAATACGACTACAGAGGGAAATGATGTACACTCGGGCGAAGATACTGGTTGTTCTGAGAATCCTTGCGCTTTGACGTCCGCAATAAAAGATTCCCTGAAAACTTCAATGTGAAGCCTCGAATTCAATAGAAACACAACTTCAGGGTGTTATTACACGGTAAGTAAAAGTCAATGGTCAATCGCCTAAGCCAAAAAACTAAAAACGAAGAGAGGGCTCAAGTGGTTCGTGAGTGATCAAGTTAAGTTAATCAAACCGAAAGCAGATGGTTCTGACGACATCACAGGACCTCATTTTCGCAGTTTTTGCATGACAACCGTGAACGACCATGAAGTTGAAAAACAGGTGGACGAAGCAAGCCAGAAGATTTTTAAGTCCTTTCTCAGCGTATCAGAAGGAAGGAAGTGGTTGGACACTATCAGTGAAATCCTGCACCTCGATTTGAACGTAGCTCAGTACAAACAAATGAAAGGTTCTAGTTATTTGCCTTTACCCAAGAAATAAAAGGATATGAAAGCCATCATTACCGTTGAAAACGAGGATAACAAGTGCTTCATGTGGAGCGTCTTGGCGGCTTTACATCCCGTCCCACGCAAAGCTAACCCAGAGCGAATTCATCATTACAGACCCTATGTGGATGAATTCAACTGGGATGGTATTGAGTATTCTGTAACTGTCAGCAAGATCCCAAAGCTTGAGAAGCAGAACAAGATTACCGTCAACGTGTTTGGATTTGAAGAAGGAGATTTGTTCCCAGTGTATCTCACCAAAGAACGCGAGTTTCCCGCGCAAGTCAACTTGCTGTTGTTTTCCAAAGGGGAGAAACGTCATTACTGCCTCATCAAAAATCTCAAGCGACTTCTTTCCAGTCAAACAAGGCACAAAGCTCAAATGTATTACTGCCCTTATTGTCTTCACGACTTTGTGCGGGAACAGCTACTTGAAGACCACAAGCCACTGTGTAGCTAGTCAGCGTGGACCTCAGAGAATAGAGCTCCCCAATGAGGATAACATGTTTCTCTAGTTTAAGGATTTCCCAAAAAAGCTACGAGTTCCCTTTGTTGTTATTTACGCTGATTTCAAGAGCCTGACCACCAAGATTCAGTCCGCCTCACCAGATCCTAGCCAATCCTCGACCGCGAAATTGCAGAAACATCAAGCATGTGGTTTTTCCTACGTAATTGTTTCCAAAAGACCAAAATACTGTAAACCTCCTGTACTCTATCGCGGACAAGATTCAGTGGATAAATTCCTAAAGAAGAAGAAATAATTCACACTCTCATGAAAGAGATTGTGCCGATGCAATTAACCCCTTCCGAAGAGCAAGAATTTCAACAAGCCACTCATTGTCATATTTGTAGAGAAGAGCTTGGTGCTGATCGGGTTCGAGATCACTGTCACCTCACTGGTGAATTCCGAGGGACCGCCCATAATGCTTGCAATTTGAATTTTCAATTCGCGGGTCGAATTCCGGTCATTCTTCATAATCTCAGAGGCTGACTCCCACCTCACTATGCAAGGCACGGGAAAGTTGAAGAACAAGACCATCAACTGCATTCTAAACAATATGGAAAAGTACATTTCCTTCTTGATTGGCAACTTGGATTTTCTAGACTCGCTTCAATTTATGAATGCGTCTTTAGAAAAGCTTATTTCGAATCTGGAAAAGGCAAATAATTACAACCTTTCAATGGTTTGTACTGAGCTACGTTCAAATCGAGGTGCAGGATTTCACTGATAGTGTCCAACCACTTCCTTCCTTCTGATACGTTGAGAAAGCACTTAAAATCTTCTGGCTTGCTTCGTCGAGCTGTTTTTCAACTTCATGGTCGTTCACGGTTGTCATGCAAAAACTGCGAAAATGAGGTTCTGTGATCTCGTCAGAGCCATCTGCTTTCGGTTTGATTAACTTAACTTGAACACTCACGAACCACTTGAGCCCTCTCTTCGTTTTTAGTTTTTTGGCTTAGGCGATTGACCATTGACTTTTACTTACCGTGTAATTACACCCTGAAGTTGTGTTTCTATTGAATTCGAGGCTTCACATTGAAGTTTTCAGGGAGTCTTTTATTGCGGACGTCAAAGCGCAAGGATTCTCAGAACAACCAGTATCTTCGCCCGAGTGTACATCATTTCCCTCTGTAGTCGTATTGACCATTGCGTCATCCCATCTCGATTGGTTTGCTCTGTGCTCTCCATTTTCTTCTCCTTCGGGATATTTTCGCTTGCCGCCGTCTCGGCGTTCCTCAAACTTCTCTAACTCGCATACCTTCTGGTGTTCCAAACACTTATCATGGCGATAGAACTTGCGAAAACAAGAATGACATTGGTGAATTCTCTCTTGAGAATGTTTCTTCATGTGGCGCTTTAATGCATCTTTTCGATTAAAGGCATCGCCACACCGTTCACAAGTAAAAGAACAGTCGCCATGAATCGTCTTCTTGTGCCGCGTTATGTTTGTCATCTGGGTGAACTCTTTCTCACAAATTTCACAGATGATAGCCATTTTAAGAAGGAAGAGTTCCTCTTTGATCCACACTCTTCTAGCACTCGCGTTGAAATGAACGAATGTTTCCTGGCTGTCAATTTATCTTGGTATGATTACTAATTTAACTGGCTGAAAATAGTTGTCATTGGGACGCCAATTGGGCATGTTCAGGCGTGTGGACATAGCTCATTGTGCTGTTTGTATATGTGCAATCAATTGTGACGATCCCGTTCAAGTTATTAATTCATTAGATTCCCATTGAAAACAATAAGGACTCTTAGTAAGTGCGCAATCAAGTATATCAGTCCCGTTCAAGTTATTAAATATTCAAGTGACGTCTCATAGAAAACAAAAGCGTTATTGCGTTTTCGACTACTCTAAGGCAGTAACATCATGTGAGAAGAGAGGCGACAACTTGAAAAATAGCTTTTTAACCCGTTTTTGGGAAGGGTTGGGGCTAACTTGTTCGTTAGGCTTTGGGGTTAAGGATTAGGGGCGGGGGATGTGGATCGAATCACTCGATCCACATGATCCACTGATCCACCCGCCGCAGAACCCCCACTTAGTATACTACTGTCATCACACATTTGTTGAAAATCAACTTCTAATGAAACTCTCACTCTCCGGTTTTACAGTGAAGAAATGCCTGTTTCGTTTACCTTGTTTGATTGAAGAAGACATCCTGATAAAGAAAGAAACTTTAGCTTGTTCATCCTGAAAAGCACATAGCTCTTTACAACGTTGATCCAGCAGTTTTTCCAAAACCAAATGTTCATCTTTATCTTTACTGATTAGCTTACAAAGGATTAGAAATCGCTCAGAATTTTCGCGGATGATAGCCAACATTCGCACTTCTATGGAACCATCCTTCAAATATCCTACTGCAGCCTCAAGAGACGACTGAGCTAACAACAGAATCTCTTGACCATCTTCCTTTAGAACTTTGCGATAATCCGATTCGGGTCCTGGAAAAGCAAAATGATGGCAAATTATAAATAGACAAATGTTGAACTGTCTTCTAGTATCGTTTTCTCGTAGTAAGCTGTACAACAAAAATACTTCATTTTCCTATTTTAATCCTTATGCCCAACGCGAAAAAAACTGGATGGGAAAGCCAGGGAAGAAAATAATTATTAAAGCAGGAAGCTTGAAGGCACGTTTATTCAAAGGAGTCTTTCTCATGATCACAAAAAACTGAAAGGAGATATCTTTTTGACAACTTACAGTCTGAGCGTGATTTCCACACAATACACGTTCATATGCATGCACATCCGAGGCCCTAATCACAGAGCTCGCCAACAACCCATTACTTCCCACTAACCAGGAAAAGTAAGCAACTTAAGTGTTTACAAATTAAAAATCATACCAAATCTTTCGAAAAAACAGAGCCAAAGCCTCCATTCAAGAACGTGCTTGAAAATTGCCACTGAAGAACATGGGATGCCTCCTTGTGATTTGGGCCAACACTTTGTCAGCATCAGGGTGAGGAGATCCCCACATTTAGATGCTTGGGGAGATTGAAGTCCGTGCTCCGAGAGGTTCTTGAACAGGTTTTCATTCTCATTTCCCCTCTAGAAATAAAAAAGCCTTTACGAGGAGGACTGGAATTAAGCAGTTGAGAGATCAAAAAACAAACTGATCATTATAACAAGAAAATAGCTTTCGATTCACCCACAATTAAATTATACAGAAGTGGTTGAATGGTACGTTCTGCCCCAAATTTCGCAACATAGGTTACATAGAGTTAATAAGACTACCATAACTAAATTAGAATATTCTGGCACAATAATGACGAAGGTTGTGTATAATTTCAATCTCTCTGGAGATTGTCTTCCAAAACTGAAAAATGTGCCCACTTAAATTAAGGTGAAGGAAATGCCTGTAGCAAGGTATTGAATATGATCGTTGTTTCTTTTTTCTTGTTTACTGACCGTTTCAACTGTTTCTTTTAGACTTTGCTGAGGTGGATGCAAGGTAAAATCTGTTGTGTCTATCTTTGCATAATCTACTACAACAAAGCCAAAGAATATTTTTGGTGTAGGATATTTTGGGTTTGACAGTGAGTAGGATAAGAGTATTGGTACATACATTTGTACACTGGATGAAGGCATACAGAAGCAAACTTTAAGAAAAAACGCAACTGACATAACCCTTCTTAAAAACAGAATGATGAAGCACAGGTGTAGGTTACCTGCAAAAGGTTGTCAACTTTCTTGAATGTAACGTCAGAAACTAGGTTGCGGACACAGCTGTCTTGAGCAGCCATATTAGCTTTGGTGAAAACTTCGACCAAATCATTGCAGTCTCGCTAAAGAGAAAAATATCCGGGCAAATACTTTTCAACACCAAACAAAATAACAAAAAAGAAAAAAAATCGCTTAAAAAAACGCCAGCTTCGGCAAGTACGAGAGCAGAAATTACGTAAAACAAAAGAAACAAAAGACAAAAAACAAAGCAACTCCAAATAAAGACTAATCCCAAGTGACCAAAAACACAATGCTTTCCGATACCCGCAGAAAGACCCCAAAGAACAGCTTAACACTGACCTCTTCCAAACGCAGTTTGAATGACTCTGTCAAGCGATTACTCCAAATCTCGTTACAACTCTTATTCCCCCATTCAACACACCACAGATTTGTCCAAATCTGAGGAAAGAGATTGTTAATAAGAGACGCAAATCAACTTAAATTAGCCTGCAAGTAGACTTGCAAAAAAATCTTTCCGAGCTCTCCTTCAAATCCTTTAGCTTCAAGAAAGAACTCTTAAGGCGCACATAGAAAGCTTAAGAACACTGCATTTACGGGGGGGCCAAAAGAATGACTCAATTTCTCAAAGGAGATGGGTAATTACCCTTATCCCAGAAGCAGATTCGGATCCCTGAACAGTTTCAAATTGGCCTTCGATTACGTTGGTACATTTGGACCATATAATTGCCTCAAAAAAGGTGCTCACCCTTCTAATCGACAATGATCAAACAGATTTTATTATCGGACAAAACCGTACTCCAAATATTCCAATAATACCCTGGCAACTGGATTTTGCAGAGCCTTGGACTCTATTGAATTCCGTTTTAAAAAAAACCGTTGAGTTATTTAACACTGGATTTTATTGTCATTAATTATAGTTCGGTTGGAAGGGCCAGCAAGCCTTGTTGCTTGGACCTGGAGAAACCATTTCTTCTTCTGAGAAAGTTCGTTATGATGAGCGTCGATGTCACATCGATAATTTTAAGATTAACGCGAAAAAGTTAGACACAACTCTTGACATGTGTGACAGCCAGTCTTACTCTATTTGGAAGATATCTCACAGCTCAAAGCCTCAGAATCTGCCAGGAGGTACATATCGCCCTATGTAATGGAGTCCAGGTGGCCCTCGGATTCCAGATGCCAGCCCGTTGATTCCCGATCCCCGAATAGTTGATCCCGGATTCTGAGTCGTGGATTCCAGATCTCAATCTCCGAAACTCAAGGGTTCCACGGAAATGGATCCTGGATTCCATCGAAATCCGTCGATTCTGCATTCCATACATTTGTTTCCGGATTCCACGCTCTGGATTCAGGATTCCAAAGCCTCACATTTGCTGGACTCCTGAATCCGGATTTCTTCACATCAGGCGGTACATACTATCTCCACCCTTAATATCACTAATAACTACACTCAAGCTGTTAACTCTATCATTTATTATTAAGAGAAACTACAAAATTAAGTGCAAAGTAACGTTATTAGACAAGATAAGGAATGTTTACATGTGCCCAGTGTAGAGGTTATGGTTAAATCATTGAGACTGGCATGGATTCCAGAACTCTAGCGAATGAAAAAGGGAATTATGTTTCGCTTATGTTTACAACTCTTTACCTGTTCAAGAAACACACAGCGACCTAAATTTCATAATACTATGTGATCACCAGAAATTATATTTATATGCAAATTGCTTCAGCAATACTCGAACGCTGCATCTTCTTGAGAAGGAAAGGTTGAATTTCTTTACTCTCCGAACATATGTTGCAGCTTTTATCCAAAATTTCCTCAAACCTGATTAATTTGCAGTTTTGCGGACAAACATAAGGGTATAGAAGACAACACCCTGCTAACAGATAACGCTCATTCCTTGTTTAAGTGACAAGTGAAACTGCTCATGGACAAAATTATTTATTTTGGAAATGATAAAATGGTTCAGTGGAGATAATGGCACCTCCTTCTCGTTCTCTCGAATTGACTGAGTAATTTTCATCAAAGAAGAAAAAGAAGTAACAGAACCTTTCTAGTTACATGCAAACTTTAAGTCCCTATGAAGTAAAAAATACATTTTGCTTACTTTGAAGAACTGTGAAAATGATGAAGAATGGCGTTTTCTATTTTGGAATATCTTCTCTCATAGACCTAATCGGCTAACTCAATGTTGTACCCAATTCAAATCTCCCGGGACTAAGATTCTTTGTGTATTGTATTTGCATGATAATGTAGTATTCATATTTAAATGATATGGAAATACCCGGAACAAAACGTTTTATTCCCAAAGGGTTTGAATTGGGTACAACATTGAGTTAGCCGATTAGGTCTATTCCAGAGATATTCAAGTTTTTGTTCAAAAATTGATGACGTCACAAACTGTACAAATGACTGTAATAAATTAAATTGAAAATATCTCCGAAAATATAGGATGGGTGTTGTTCAGACTTGGCAGCAGTAACCTACGTCAGGTAAGGCACAAAATGACACCCTCTATTCTGTTGCCAAGGCAACCGTATTTGCACAATTGATTTTGTCGTTTATTGTTGTGATAAGATATGTTCACCCTCGGTAAGCCTATACAGAGATGTACGGCATTATTGGCAGCACATGCGTTTCACGTCTAACCATCTACCTGTACTTATCGGTTCAAAATCCGAGATACAGTTTGAACAAAACGTGAACATCTTGAAAGAGAAAGAAGGTATTCCAAAATAGTAGACAGCATTCTTCATCGTTTGGCAGATATTTTTTACTTCATAGGCACTTTAATAATTTCATTCTTCTGTACACCAAATACTGTGCACACCTCCCGAAATAATTAGGAAAGTAATTATCCTTTGATGATTTTATTTTTCAACTAGCGCTCAGATATCCTTTTGAAAACACAAAAATATACTAAAATGCGTGCCACACATTGTCGCAAGATCATTTTGCCTTTTTAACCAATTTAAATGTTTCCTGCATTGTCGTTGCAGTAGCAATTGTAGTTTCTTAGACTCCCTATAATATCTTTAGCAAGCTATTAGCGCCTTAACTGATTAGAGTGTAATGTGAAGTGCTAAGTATCTATAAACCATGTGAGCGTTAGCCCTACTGATGGAAATGGGCCCACACAAGGACAGATAAAATCTCTGACCAGGGTGGGAATTGAACCCACGACCTTCGGGTTAGATCACCCCTGCTCTATCGACTGAGCTACAAGGTCAGAGGGAGCAGGCTGTGGGAACTGACGATGTTAAAGTCACGGCAATGAACACGTACGAGTACAAGGAAGGATTACGCTTTTGCAAACGTTGGCCGTGGAGCACTTTTATTAGAACAGACTTAACTGATTAGAGTTTAATGCATTTTGGTAGCTGCAAATGTGTATATCAGAGTAGACTGCCCATTGCAGGCAGATTGAAAAGCCGAGGTTTCCAGCGTAAGAAAGACTAACTAAGTACAAGAGAATGGATTTTACAAAAATACATGCATACAAACAAATAGAAAGAAAAATGTAAGATAATGTATCAAAGCATGGGCCTGCTTGACCAATGCTCTCGCTTTGCCGAACACGCACCACTTGTCGGATTTTCCCCGAAAGAAGCGCCTGTCTGCAAACCACGCAAAATGGAAAAGCTGAGATTGAGAGAACAGTAACTACCACCTGCACGTTGAATCTTAGTTCGGTATTTGCTTTAAAATACTTCACTTAGATTTCACGTACTGATATATCTTCTCTCTATACCACTTTCCATTCTTGTCACGACACCAAAGTGCTATTAGAAGCCTGATTATCCAGATAGTCCCCAATTTTACATGGGCAAATCTGTGTTTAACAGATCAGTAACAGCATACCTTTAGCTCTTTGTCCGTATTATCTATGGTGTAACACGGAATTGAGCTCAGTAATGACTTCTTCAGCCACTTCTTTACAGCGTCAAAAGTTTCTACCACTACATTTTCCATTTCTTTAAATGTGTTCCCATCATCTCGCTCAGGTTCAACTATCTCCTCCAATATAGCAACCCACATCGCTATGCTTTGCAAGCACTCTTGCAGTAAATTAAATTTACAAGATAAAGATAACGTCCTCAGAATGCACAAGCAGGATTTAACACACAGAATTGCTTCCTGGGTTGACGTAACTTGACCATCAGTGGAAGAACCCCTACCAGAAAAAAAGGTAATCGTTAATCAATCCCGTTTCCAGATCCCATCGCTTCTCTTAGCCGGCGGGGCCTTCGCACGAGAAAACGAAGAGCTCTGGAGACACAGGATTTGCAGTCCAAAATTGTAGGACTTCCGGAGTTCATACATAACTCGGCAGTAGCACTTAACATGGCGGCGCTCAGAAAACTACATTCGATGAGTCTCCATGTGAAGCTTGATCCATATTCTTTGGATAAAACTTAATGTTCAAATAAATTCATTTTTCATTCTGAATCAAAATCAGCAATAATTTCAAAGAAACAAGTTGTGATCCACCTTGCTTGCAAAATCTTTAGATTGGCATTGGCACCACGACATACCAGCCCAACAAATTATAACCCACATTCCCCACATTCGAGGCAAAAGTTCGGTCTACAAGCCCAATCTTCTCAGGAATCTATTGCAATTTTTTCAATTTTTCCCAACTGTTCAAAGCATGAAATTTATTGTATCCCAGAGGAGCAAGAACTTCAGTTAAGGCTGCTTAATTGAAAAAACCTCTAAAAGACAATGGATACAGCATGCAAAGAAGGTTGTGGCCTCGTCTTAACGAGTCGTTTGTTTGACCGTTGCTTATTACCACCATGAAGTCTCCCACCAGGTCAAAACCATGCACTGAGAATCCAAGAACCCATGGCATAACATAAGGAATGTGAGACGCTGTTCCAACCTATTTTTTTCATAACACAATTATAATTATTCCTTGGCTTTTTTCAGTATTTATGCAATCGTGAAGCCTGTCCCTATTCATTCTAACATTGCTGACCAACTAAAAAAACACTTTTTTCGACAACGGGGTACACGCCACTGGTGATGACTTTTCGAGTTTTCAACACAACGATTCCTAGTTCAGGGGTTTCAATAGAAGCCGTTTACCGGCGGTATACCGCCGCCTGCTTTGCCTCACACCGCCGGCTTGTTTGCCTTGATTTTCGCTAAAAATGCTATCATAAACTTGTCAAACTGCCGCCTTCAATGGGCTATCATGGACAGCTATTTCAGAAGTTATTGAAACCCCTGCTAGTTGTAAGTCTAAAGGACAATGCGTGTTTAAAGGCCACGTAACATCACTCTCCACTTCAGACATTGTCGACAAGGTGTTTCTTTCTAATCCTTCAGTTTTGAAACGCGAAAATGGTTAATCAAAAACACAGTTACCAGGAAACGTACCCGTTGGTTGTGGTCCGAACCTCAGCCTTGACATTTTGCCTTGTAACCAATAAGCCTGTCGCAACCCCCTCTCTCTATACCACACAGAAATAGGTATCAAGTCACACAAAAATAGACCATCATGACAGAAATTAAAAGGGCAAGCTGTTTAGTGTGTGCCGGTAAAGATGAATTAGGACAGCAAAAACCATTAAAAGGGCAAATATGTTCACTTACTCGAAAAATCTACATGACAAAATTATGTAGACCTTGAGAGGGCACACACATTCCATTTCCATCCAAAGATGAATAAATACAAAAGTCAATAATTTGTAACTGAGTGGTCCAATACGTTCTTCTCAGCCTTGTCATTTTTGTCTCCTCATGAAAGTCAAATAATTTAATTTAATTTATTAACTTTGCCATTCAAGCTGACAGAGGGCCACAACAGCTTGCGCCAATTACTGTGGCTCCTTTTTTTTTTACCCTCCCAACCATGATACACAACAGAAGACAGACCACAACACCGGGAACTACGTGCCCTAGATGTTGCACCTTATTTTTCATAATAAAAAAGAGACCATTTGATATTCAAAGGTCTTGTTAGCCTGTTTTTGAGTACATGAGATCGCATTATACACCAGCGGATGGAATGTTGCATGGTACAAATTGGATCTAAGAGGGTCTCTACTACCATTTTGCATTTTTTGCAAGGCATGTGATTATTTTGGACCCCCGTGTTAGTTCATACATGGATCATCACGTACTCAAAAACGCAAAAAGCAAAGTAGCAAAGTACCTCACTATCCAGTGATGGGATCTTTTCAGAAATAATTTTGGCAAGGGTTGCGTATATTTCAACTGGGGGAAATCGTCTTGAGGAGGCGATTTTGTCAAAGGCTGGACAAGAATTGGCTAGAAGAAATGTCCTTCTAAAGAGGGGGTCCAGTTCAAACAGAGAAGACAACATGTTTATCCAAGTCGAGGGGCAACTGAAAAATAGACAAATATACAAAAATGAGTTGATTGGTAACTCAGTTTGAAAACTGAAATATTTGGCTGCAGCCAATAACCTCAGGCACAATGGAGAGTGAGAAAAATTGATTTGTCTATCTTAGTGTGGTGTGCTCTTAATTACTGTCGAGACATAATGTAGCGCGAAACTTGGTAAGAGGTGTTAATGGTATGCTACGTTTTTAGTGTCAAAATTCATACATGTATTCGGCATTTCAGACATTAAATTTAGCTATTCAAACCTTCAGTTTGGAAATTCAACAATTTAAACATTCAGTTCAATTGAATATTTGAATTGTCGAATTAAAAGTTTGAATTTTAAATGTGTGAATTGAAGAACTGAAGGTTTGAATTGCCAAATTGAGGGTTTGACTTACAATGGTCCCAAGAGAAAAGAAAAACAATGCTAATGCAAAAGTTTGGAGGGCAAACAAAGAGTAGTATAGTATTCTTGAAAGTAGAGTAAGAACTTTTCATGCACGACTGCAACTGATGGTTTGCGTCTGACGTCACAGAGGCGACGTTGGTGTACAGAACAATGCAGAAAAACGTCTTTTGGGAATTTGACTCTATAATTGTCGCTGCTCATCGCCGTCGCAAAGTACAGCAACGACGCAGCTCAACGAGGTCGAACCGAAAGCATACAATGGCGCCTCTGGCAGCCGCTATACGGTCCATGTGTGACCTTGGAGCGCAGCTTACAGCCAGCTGGAATCAGCTGCATGTTGGTTTTTACTGACGGGGAAAACTGGAGAACCCGGAGAAAACCCCTCGAAGCAGAGAAGAGAACCAACACAAAGTCAACCCACTTATGGCGTCTGGTCCAGGAATCGAACCTCGGCCACATTGGTGGGCGCGAGTGCTCTCACCACTGCGCCATCCCTGCTCCCTTACCGAGAAAAATCCCGATTCCTTTTGACAAGACCCCACAATCACCCATTCTGGACAAAATTAGGCCATTTTCTATTGTTTTGTACACCAACATGGCCGTCTCATCACGTGGATACAAACCAAGAATTGGACGGTAATTGCGTTCGATCGAAGGAGAACGCGTCCTAATTTTGTCCAGAATGGGTGATTGTGTGGTCTTGTCAAAAGGAATCGGGATTTTTCTCGGTAAGGGACACCAAAACAGCCGCCCCGAAGATTCTTTTGTTGTTTGCAGGGGCACCCTCGCGTGGATTCTCGCACGCGTATCGATCTGTTGTCACATGCTTAGTTTTCTAGCTTGGAACCCTAAGGAAACACAGGCTACACGACTGTCGAACGCACTTCAGAAATCCGAGATTAATACTAATTTACTATCGGTAAATTATGGACAGGTTTTGGTGTTCAGTTTTTCTCAAATTTAAGTGTTGTATTGGAGCCAATATTACAAGCAACCACATTTATTATATACATACTGAGATTTACCCACTGAAAAGGCGCAAAATAAATTCGGTTCACAAGCTGGGGTAAGAACCCAACAGCCAATCAAATGGCGCGTATCGCTTTTTCCACATGTGAGGAAAGCGATACGTCCAATCAGGTGCCGCGTATCATGTTTTTTGACGTGTGAGCCATAACAAGATGATTTTCATTCAGCAGGCAGTGTTTCGCTTGTTTGAGAAATTTTAAGCCTTCGCAAGTGTCGAAGCTCAAAAACATGAACGAGAAAAGGTTTGTTGATCACGATGCTTCGGTCGAGGATTATGTGGAAAATCTCGAAAACAAGAACACAAAAGAGAAAACAAAACGAGATGAGAAACTGCTGGAAACGTTTGAGAAACGAAAAGACGGTCAAGAAGTGCAAAACATAGAGGCCGCAGAATTAAACAAGCACCTTTCGGACTTTATTTGTTCTGAGAGACGTAAAGACGGTAAGGGTTATGAGCCTTCAAGTTTAAGGTGCCTTGTTTCAAGTATTGAGGGACATTTGAAATAATGTTGTCCATAATGTTCGCTTAGGTAAAATATATGCTATTTACAAGGTAATTTTTGTTAAATTAAAATGTAAATTTTGTTAATTAAAATGTTAAAACCAAACGTTTTCGGCTGTTTGCCAACATCAGGGTTAAAAATGACCGTCCGCACGCATCCATGCCTATATATCTTACGTAATTCCCGTTGGGAAAAGTTTGGAAACATAAGAAATAACTTGTTTGTTCACACTGGGGCGGAATTGTTGGATCATTAGCCCCTCGACGATTCTTACGTTTATGGAATGTTTGTGCAGAGAGAACGCGCCAAGTGAAAAAATGTGATGGTTTTTTACGCAGGTGTTTTGCAGGTTCAGAGGTGTGAGCAGGATTTGAATGTTCCGCAATTCGCACTGCTAAGTTTCTCAGTCTCGCCAATGTAACCAATACCACAAGAACAATCTCCTTTGTAACAAAGACAAAAACACCCACAGATCCAAAGTTGTTTACAAAGGAGATTGTTCTTGTGGTGTTGATTACATTGGCGAGACTGTGAGAAACTTAGCAGTGCGAATTGCGGAACATTCAAATCCTGCTCACACCTCTGAACCTGCAAAACACCTGCGTAAAAACCCATCACATTTTTTCACTTGGCGCGTTCTCTCTTCAGCACAAACATTCCATAAACGTAGGATCGTCGAGGGGCTAATGATCCAACAATTCCGCCCCAGTCTGAACAAACAAGTTATTTCACAAAAATTACCTTGGAAATCGCATATATTTGAAATAATATTTTCACATTCTTTGCTTGCTTTAATGTCAAATTTCCGGCACAAATTTAAGCCTATGTTATAATCTTTGAATGAGTTTTTGACTTGAAGTCGTGTAAAAGAGCTTTGTCTTGGTTTGCCATTAAAGACGATAAACAAGACTTTAAATCGGGGACAGCTATTCTTAGAGTTTTTTTCATAGAGTTATGTCGTAGATCCTGAATTCAGGATTATGGACTGCCAAAATCCTGCATTCAAGATTTTGGAATTCAAGATTTTGGACTTCCAAAATCTTGAATTCAGGAGGATTTTGGTAGTCCAAAATCTTGAATTCAGGATTTTGGAAGTCGTTAACTCTAACTCTTAAGTCATAACTCTACTGAAATGACTCCATTGATAGTTAACCTCCTTTAAATCTCAGTGTGTATGTAATGAACACCATATCACAAGTAAAGTGCTTTGCACAGTTTTTACGTACGAGTTGTTTTTGTATCAGAAATCTCACTCGTTCGCTGCGCTCACACGTTCGATTTCTGATACGTAAACAATTCGTGCGTAAATACCGCACGCCCGCACTTTCCATGAAGTATTCTCTATCTACACAAGCTCACATGACGATGGAACAAACTAAATTAAAGCCGCATCCACACGAGCACATTTTCTGTGGCAATTTTTGTGTGACAATTTTTATTTTCCAGTCTATATGACAAAATTGCCCAAATTTTATGTGACAAATTCATTTGCTGAAAAACTGGCATGTGCTCGACAACCCCCAAAATGAACTGCATCATGTTATTTTTTGCAAGTAGTGAATAAATATATTTTTGTTTTTTCTCTTTTTCCATGAAATTATTTTCGAGTGCAATTTATTTTTCGGCTTATCTTTGACCTTTGATAATTCCTTAAGACTTGAGAAATCATGAATTCCGAAAGGAAAGCTGAAACTTAAGTATTAACTAAATTAGAAACTACCTCTTGTCAGGTAAACGCTTCTCTCGCAGAGTTTTTGTGTCAAATCCAACAGCACCCCACCATGTGTCATCGTTGGGTTTAGGTTCCTCCATGAGCAACACATCATTGCTAAATGGTTTTGATGATTGAGTGAGAAAGTGAACTAACGGCACTGCAAAAAACCAGTCGTGTAGATCATACATGGTTCTGGCAACATATCTGCAAATGCCCTGTATCGCCTCACCCAGCAACCTGTACGATCAAGCAAAAAAAAAAAGAAAAAGGCATCGAATCACTTACGTAACCAAACAACAAGGACAAAAGGTTTCAACTAGATAGTTATCCTTATAGATATCGTTGAAATAGAATTGAATTGATATGCAGTTTTCCGCATCCTATTTATTATTTATTTTCCATTTTTTAAGAGAGTATTTGATTTTCAGTTCTTAGAAGTTCAATTCCTGTACTAAATTTAAACTTTTCCTGTGTCTCATGTTATCTTGACACTGCATGGCAAATGATCTATGTTAGTTTGCACATCTGCCGGTACATAGGAACAGTAAAATTGCAACTCACTGCCAAACTCCAGGGTCGAAGTGTTTGAGAAGCACGTCAAGAGCTGGGCAGGTTTTGTCTTCACGGTGTCGAAAGAGACGGAGAGACAAAAACAGACCACGATAGTCATCACCATCAAGAAATATGTTGTGAGAAAAAAGGACATAAGCAATTGCAACTGCCGATACTAAGCGGTTGAAGTTCTTGTACGTAGGTTCCAATGAAAGTGAAGAATCATGATCAATCTTCCCTTTCAAAAACGCCTTTAGAATCTATGAGGGTAAGAAATAATGCACAATAACGAAATGAGGAGAACAATATACCCTTTGCATGTATGGCAGCAACATTTGAACAAATTAATAATCTCATTTCCTAGACCAAAGATCGTCACTTCATTTGAATGAACCTTAATATGTGTTACTATAGTCATTCAAGTACCGCTGCAAAACAAAAACTATATGGAATGAACTTATGTAGAACAACAATGAAAATTAGATTTTAAATTAAAAACTTGACAATGGTATACTGGGAAATTACACACCCTTTGTTAGGCACAGAAAGGATTCTTGGAAGGTGTTGGATATGTGAGAAGGTCATGTGCTAGAAGGACCCGTGACTCGCTCCTTCAAGAAATGACGGTATAAGATCTGCCAGTGCTTAAGTCCAGATGATTGAGACGAGACCGTGGAAGAAAGTAAGAGGACTAATAGACCAAGACAAATGCCGACTATGAGGGGAGAGTAAAGAGCTAATACAACACCTGCTGGCAGGATGTAAGAAACTGGCCGGATCAGAGGATGTCAGAAGACAAAAAAAAATAAGCCTATGAAAATACTGGGCCTGCTATACGGAGATTTTTCGAAAAGCAGCCACTATGTTAAAACCCGAGCATACAACTCTCTTGTTAGACTTTGAAGAGCAGCATCTAAATGCATTGGAATTCGATCAACAACGATCTAATTAGTGCTGGAACTATGATGTTCAAAGCTGTACACAATTTCGCCGAACTTACATTCCCAACATCTGACAACTTAGCTTTCCGTGCCAGTTGCTCTAACCATGTGCTCAAGGTTAGGCACATTCTTGCCACTGTCGTTTTCACCTATGCGTGGACACGTGACGGCAAATCATGTTCTAATTGGCTGCAAACGTGACAAGTTTCATCTTCAATCATTCGACGTTTTCCTAGAATGGCGGCAAGACTGGATAGCGATCTGATAAAGTATGTTTCAGCTTTTCGCAAAAGTTGATTCATGTCAAGAGTGACGATTTGAGACGATGAATTATTGGCGCGAGCAGGATTTCCAAAACTTAGAGGTGGAAGTTCCAGAAGCTCATCGACGGCTTATCCAAAAAATGGTCACTAAACTACAAACTCCTGAAGTGAAGTCTGGGGGAAATCGTTCTCATTTCACAGCAAGTTTGAGGAAAGTCCAGGAAAAAGTACTCTTAATTCAAGAAGAGAATTTTCAGCGACATTTGAAAGCGAACCATCGTCTTCCAGAACGCAGAGCAAAATTTCTAGTAAGCTTTCCAACATTGAAGGGTATAACGCCTTACTGGTATGGTAAACTATCGCCTGCATATCATAAGCAAACTTTCCAAGACAAAATTTAAATACTAAATAGTATCATTAATGGCTTACAATATAGAGATTGAAATTAGTGTCTATTTTTGAGTTGTTTATCGGATGAATGTTTTTATCAACTTAGCTGTAAAATCAATCAACTGTTATGCTCTAGACCCTTCTAGTTAATCCAAAGCACAAAAAGGTTGTGAAAGCAAAAAGGATTTAGTCGGTAGTGTACAGGATTACAAATCTTCAGTACTTAAGTTCAGTTTTAGCATGTTTCAAGTTCATTTCCTCGGTTATTTATATACTTCGGTTCACTCCTACCATCAGGTGACTGAAAATTGGTGAACAGGTCAATTATGTTTCCCATGTTATTTTGATTGTATAAACTTTATTTGCAACAAAGTACAAAGCAAAATACCATGGGTGATCATGACTTGTGTACCTGTGAATGAATGCTGTACTAAAGTGATAAGTAGACTGTGGATTACAGACACCAAGACCATGACTAGCCCTTTCACTTACTTGTATTTCCCACCCAAAAATAGGAAACTGTGTAACTGCCCTTTTTCTGTCTATGTATTACCGATTGCGTTTGTGACGATTCATACTTTCCTTAGGCTGCTTAAAGCAAATCCAGCACAATCGAGAATTTTTTCTGTATATTTCATAAAGACAAATCTTGGAAAACTCATGGACAAGTAGAACAGCAAAGTTACAATTTCTTAAGTCGAATAAAATATTAAAAAAATATCCAGCATGTCGGTAATATCCGTGCATGTCAGCCACTTCTAGATTGCCGACTGCAAGCCAAACAGCAGACTCCAAATTTTCAAACACGATATCTTGATATTGGTATTTCAAGAGATATTTCAGCTTTGAAAATACTTCTTCGTCGGGGTTAAAGTCAGGGGAATAAGCTGGTAAATACACAAGTTCCATTCCCACGTCATTTAAAAAACTGCGAAGAGCCACTTCGGCATCACCATGATGGGCAGCAAAGTTGTCTACAACAATAATATCTCCATTCTCCAAAACTGGTCTCATGGTATGTGGATCAACCATTTCTGACGCTTCAGAGAAAAAATCTCAAAAATTCAATAGGCTTTGACGCACCTTGAGCAGTGTGGCCCAGTGGTTAGGTCGCTTGCCTTGAGGCTCAAGACTCGTTCTGACCACTCGTTGAATTTGTTTCTGGTAAACCTGGTTCAACTTCTCGGCTGCACTTGTAAATAGCCAACTGGTTTGCCTCCGGCCGTTTGGGATTCTTAACAGTTGTTGTTGTTGTTGTGTTCTGTTGTTTCGTTCATTGTGCTTCATTGGCCCTGAAAAGACCCTATGGAGAGCGGTCAATTATGTATGTATGTATTTATTTGCGTACTTCACCCCATCAAGATCTAGACCGGCAAAAAAGCCGAGAGTTATGTTTGCGGTTGATAAATTGCGTCGCACATCAAAACACTGTTCGCCCCCAGGAGAGTAACCGTAGACTCGGTGTCCGCTATCCGGCAATTGAAATCCTGTTTCACCGAAAAACTTTATCGTGTAAGGATCTCTATCAGACAAGTAATCTAGGAACAACACGAGTGAACCTTTCGCCAGCGCACTTCCCTAATATCTCCCTGCGGTTACCAAAGTTGCTCAATTCCGATTTTATTTCTTGAGATCCCTTACTTAGGTCAATTGTCTCCAACAACATCGAATCAGCGAGCGACAGCTTGCTTGGTGTTCTGATGTGCTTTCTCGGAAATGGGTGAATATTCCAGTTTCGCGATATTGTTTAACAAACGTATACGTAGTTGAACGTAGAACCCGGGATACGCAGCCTTCTACTTATTTCATTTACTTAAAGTGTAGCCGCCATATCGATTACTTCATTTCTTAAATCGGTAGGAAGTGCAGCGCCAGTTTTGAAGTTGCGCCCATATTTGTTGATGAAAAACATATTTCCTAGTAAATTGCAGTAGTTTCGAACTATCACTCGCAAAAGTTTGCTTTACGGCTGCCAAACTTGTCACGTATGCAGCCACTTTGAACATGTTTCCCCGTCACGTGTCCACGCTTAGATGAAAACGACGGTAATGCATACAAGTTTTCTTTTTTTGCCGATATTTCTCGTTGTGGAATAGTCTCCCAGTAGATGCTGTGAACACTGAGACTGTCCCTTCCTTCCAAAGGAGTACCTGACCAATTATCAGGCATATTTTGTAGTGATCTAAATTTTTGTAAGAACGGTACTGTGATTTAAGTAGTGCTATGCTAATTTGTCTACTTGTACTGTTTCCCTGTCATCTCTTTTCCGATGTCGGCTGCTTCTTAACATCCTGTATAGTCTTCCAACTGCTAGGATTATTAAATATGCACATATACATGAAATGTATAACGGGATGAATGTATGAAGTTGCATGCAAATAACATTAATGGGAATGTTGTTTTGGGGGGCCGAGTTTGCTTCCGTTTTGATAAAATTATTTTGCAAGGAAGAGCAAAGGAAAAGTTAACAATTACTTCAAGCACAGTGCGAGAGAGAGACTTGATATTAAGGAAACAAGAAAAAGTGGTTCTGCGGTAATCATGTTGGGTCTATAACCGAGATGGCTGAAAAGCGACCAGTTCTACTTAGAAGTAATGAAGGGCAAAAGAATTATCATAACTTACGTCTTTAAAATTGTAGGATGCTGGAACATTTGAAATCTGATGATGTTCCTGCACCACTGACTTTGTCATGCACCCAGCTAAATCTTGGATAACGGCCACTGCCGCCCAGGCATTTATACTTGAACACCCTTCGTCCACTACAAACCCCTCCCAAGAAGGCAACATTGCCCAAGTGGCAATCTTTCTTCCTTCAGCAGCATCCATGCCTTTCAAGAAAGATGGGAGTAAGTTTCGTATACTTTGGAACCAGTTGGGAGGGCTGAAAATGGTATCATCGTACTGATGCCAAACAGCTAAATTTTGATGAGAAAAAAATAACACTTTTGTTACATAGCAATGTTAGTGGAATAAATCCGTAACAAGTGAAATTAAGAAATAATTTCACTTTCTTGTTCTATAAACTTAACGAACCAGTAGACAGGTAAAATTATAAGAATTTTGAAACAAATTTGAAAGTAATTTCACAAGTGCACCTTTTGATTGCCTTAAATGGGGTATTAGGCTGATTTGTAGAAGCAAAAGTGATACTTCAAAAT
>NC_090870.1:35337842-35345342 GCF_036669935.1 Montipora foliosa | reverse complement strand
GAGAACGAATGATATTCATCGACCATTTATCGTAACTGGATATAACAAATCCCTAAAGGCAATTTATGTGTTTTCAAGGGTTATTCCACAGATATTCATAAGAACTATGTTCACCCGGTCGATTCTTAAGTGTCATGTTTTACTTTTGAATGAGGTATTTGAGCCTGTTAATAGGGACCCATTCCATGCATCCTTCCCTGAGTCCTAATTAAGGAGTTTCATTGTACGAAATTTCAGGTGAAATAAAAAGGGTCATTTCATTTGAATAGTACAACCCATCACCAACTGAAGGTGACCATAACCAGTGTCTGTGTCAAAATATTATCCCTATTAAGGTCTATCTCTGTTTAGATTTTTCAATGCCTATTTGCTACTTTTTCTCTGTATCCCTTTAACTCGATAACTAACGTAACACTGACGATACTTTAATGTTGATAACAATAACCACTATTCAATTGTGGGATTTTAATAATGTCGGACCTCTGCTCAAAAGCATCACTGAATCTTGATCGCATAAAAATTCAGTAACGTATCAAATATATAAGCATTCTTTAGGGGACCAGCCCAAAATCTTTGTGAATATTCCCAACACTAAGCCGATTCAAAGATCCTTAAAGTAATAAAAAATCAATTTCATAATCTCTGCAAACCATCACATATCTATATTTGTCAAACGTTCAACTTACCATTTCTTTAAAATTAATAGCTACTTAAAACAGAAAAGGTTTGGTAGCAGATACGCATTCTTGTGTTCAATGATTGCTTACACAAAAAAGGCAACAATTAAACAACTTACAATTCCCATTTTTAGAGTAACCATATAAATCTCTATTTTTCCGAAAAATTGACAACAGTGCTAACAAGATATTAATTGTAAACTTCTCAGTTTGGGCCCGTTTGTTTAAGAACTTCTGAGTATATTTCTTGTTGCTGTTGTAGTTCTTTTCGTCCATCAAACGAGTTCCTGCCTAGAAGCGCTTGAAACTGGTCACTCAAATGAATCTAAGGTGATTCGATTGATATAATCATCATGGAATACGAATTAGGAATCAAGTATGTATGCGGTGATCTCACAGTGACTTTCCTTTTTGGAGCAGAACATTGGCTTTTTGGAACATAAAACTACTTCCAACAAGAATAATTGTCTATATTGCTCTTTTAACTGCTAAATAATTTAGCAACATTTCACTTGTATTTCAATCATCATTAAATAAAACGTCCTGCTGCAGAAGAGCTAGATCCTCCATCTTTTTACATGCTATGCTGCGTGGAACGATGCTGAGTTTGTTTGACTTAGAAATGGTTTATAGGGATGTAAAATACGAGTGTCTTGGTCACCAAACACATTCCAGTGCGAGACTTTAAAACAAAGTTGTATGTTGTTTGCGAATGGCTTTGACAGTTGACTATAGTGAAGGTGAGATATCCATCCCAGCCTTCTTCCATACCATGACCCCCTTTTTAAATACTCTTCCTTTGCCCTGAAGGCGTGTGCGCTCAGGAATTCATTTTAAGGACAAAAACATTGAGAATTCAGGAAACAAGAAAATATCTCGGAAATGCCTTCAAGGTTTTTGAAGTG
Organism: Montipora foliosa; assembly: GCF_036669935.1. NCBI lineage: Eukaryota > Metazoa > Cnidaria > Anthozoa > Scleractinia > Acroporidae > Montipora > Montipora foliosa. Next base: position 35,343,760 of record NC_090870.1, on the reverse strand, counting down.
TAACACTATATATTCAACTCTGTGCTTTGTAATTTAAACTGAAGATGACAGAAGTTTCTGTCGAAACATGTTTTAAATTTAAAAAGTGTTGTGTTGTTTCTCAAAATATCGATATGTCTGCTACTATCCAGACCTTTTAACTATGTCATTGCGTTTACTAAGATTTTTAAGCGCCGCCCACTCTTCTGAGGAAAGGTTGATCAACAGTCAGCACTACAAACGTCACAAAAGGAAAAGAATGACAGAATTCCATTCACCCTCACTTTCCATCCTCAAAATCACAGTCAAAAGTATCATTCTTAATAACTTTAAATTACTCCAAAATGATCCCGAGACTGGTAGAATCCTTTCGCAACCTCCACTAATTTCATTCAAGCGTGACAAAAACGTAGGCAACTTTTTAGTTAGAAGCGCACTCAAAACTAACGAGCAACCCGGCACTTTCAAATGCGCGCTCACGATACAAAACTTGTGCTTTCACTCTTTAACACTAGCAAAATATCGGGATCTTAGCGATCTGTTAAGATCACTGATCGTTTCAAATGTACCTCTGCAAATGTCATTTATTGTATAACCTGTACTTTGTGCAAGAAATTATGGTGCAGCTATGGCGCAGTGGTGTGAGCACTCTCCTCCTACCAATGTGGTCGGGGTTCCATTCCCAGATCCGGCGTCATAGGCGGGTTGAGTTTGTTGGTTCTGTACTCTGTACCGAGAGGTTTTCTCCGGGTAATCCGGTTTCCCCTCTCCTAAAATACCAACATTTGACTTGATTTGTGTTAATTGTTAATTTCAGTTTACAGTGTCCCCAATTAGTGCTCCAGCGCTAGAACGACTAGACACATTTCCTTTCCTTTCCTTCCAAACATCACATGGCCATCTGTGGCCTTTTCCTACATCAAGGTATGACGGAAAGCTGCAGGAATCTGGAACAACAATTGATCTTCCAAATCGGTACCCTTAATCCCCACGGTATTAATGAACGCTTTTCATTTAATTAATGAATTCCTATTTTTCACGTTGCCATGTTACCACCAATAGCGTAGCTCCCACTCCATTATAAAAACTACACACAATCTATCATTTCTCGATTCGCTCTGACGAAGGCCTAACGCTCGAAACGTCAGCTTTCAAAATCTGTACGGTGGTCAATTTACATTATCAACTCCGTTTATAAAACCAAATTTTTGTACACTACTTCCCCATCGACGCAGCACCACAGTTTCTTCAGAAACTATCCTCTTTATTCATTTGATTGAAAAGTAGTCTCATTGCAGCAAATATTCTTTGAACGGTACCAAAAAGTCACTGTGCGTATTTCATTCCCAGGGTCTCTACCATTGCAAATACCATTTTGGGTAGGAAATACGCACTGTCTGAAATCGTGTATCTGCTACCATAGCAAATACCCATTTTGGGTAGCAAATACACACTGTTCAAAAATTGCGTCTTTCCGACAGTGGGTAATAAATGTGGCGCCGGGGAGTATATTCTGTGAAACACCTAAAAAAACTCATCAAAGGAAGACCATTGAAGGAGCAATCTTGTAACGACTTTTGCAAAGTGCGTAAATGTAACGACTTATTTCGGAGATTTCACATGGAGAGTTTCAATAGAGAATTTGTTTGAAATAAAATGAGCTGGGGTAGAAAAATGTCCTTCGGTCGATTTGGTCACAGAGATTGGTTTTCTTGCGAAGAAAAAAACATATCTGCATCAAACCGAGAGCGTGCCAGACGTGCCACCATCATTTGCAACGCTGTTCAACTGATAAGGTATTTGAGGACTAATGTTTTGACATTTCACGCTTCCTTTTCTTTTGTTCTTTGAAATCTACCACATGGAACCAGATTTAAGGTCTACTTGCAAAATGATCGAAGTGTTGCCAAATTACCGTAATCTTTGTGGAAGTGCTGAAATGATGTCTTCCTTGGTCATTCTTTGAGCCGTGTCCCAGACAAAATAAATTTCAACGCAAGAAAATTAAACAAGCGACCTTTATAAATGCGATGTAGGCAACAACGGTAAAATTTAGAGACAAATGAGGAACACGAGTGACTAGGATTAACTGAAAAATAACAAACGTAATGATTTGTATTCATGAAAGTTGCAGTTCAGACAGAGTTAGAATTGAGCAATTATTGAGCACACAGTCGTCAAACATCGCTTCAATACATCAACAACAATCAGTGCTTTAATGCCAAGTCTCTACCGTGTGTGATTCATCCACTACTATTATTTCGATCTTTGGCCTTTTGATTTCAATAGAATCTGAAATTCCTCCCATAAACACTGCTCAGAAGAACACAATATGAACCGAAACGTTCCTCGAGTACATGTACATGTATGATGCCATATCGGCATCGTTCGTCTTTCGACCAAGCTGTTGAGTGGCAAGATCATTGGAACCCTCATTTGTCAAAGGAAACGCTTCATAAATTTAGTTTTCCCTAAACCTGTTGAGAGAATCGCAATACCCTGAAAGGAGCGATTTCACCCCTTCAATTTGTTCCCGTTTCAAGGCTTCTAGTTTTGGAAAGTAAGCTAAACAATGCTGCAAGATGTCAATTATTGTAAAATTAAAACCAAGTCGACCAGCGTGTGGAGTATGCGTTGATAACTTGTAGTCAATGCTCCAGGGTTAGCCAATCATATTTTTGCATTGTGAGCGCAACACGTAATTCAAACTGCCTGGCTTTGTCGGTGGTCACTCTTCTCGCTGGCTCTTCCTCAGATTTTGTGTACATGTAGCTATATTTTCTCATGCCGGACTAACTAAGTGGCAAAAGAGGGACTGCTTGTAGCCTACAAGGTAGATGAACTCCTCAACATATTTAAAGTGGCTTCTATTCAGAAAAATGGGTTCATAACAATTTGCTTAATAGTTTCACTTTTCAGCAGGTCATGCTATATATGCCACTAAGGAATACAACACGTCTTATTACTTAAAATATTAAATCTAGTCATCAACGTGTGAAATGTACATGCTGAAACAGAAAAACTCAGCAGATCACAATATTCAATTGATCCAACTGGAGGAAATGAATCATGACAACTAGAAAGGACACTTACTGTGCTGCTTCTTGCTGTTTTTTTTCCTTCCTCTTCTTCCTTTTCTTCTTTTTTTCCCTAGCTCTCCTTCCTTTAGATTTGCGCCAGAAAGCCAGTTTCGTTCTTAGGCCTGGTTTGTCTTCCTGTAGAAGATATAAAAAATCCCCCTGATGTCAACCAGAAGAAAATACCACATTTTCAGAGTCAAGTAACTTGTTATGAACTTTCTTTTTTTTTAGTTTTTTTAAAGAGTATATGTGGGTGTTGACTTTAAATAGGTGGTTCAATGCTAACAAACATCGTCTCACACTCGCAAGATGATACTGCAGTGGCTTAACAGTTTCAAAAAATTAACAATGCTAATTACCTCAGAGTCAGATTCAGTTTCCTCTTCGTATTCACCTTCATCTTCATCTTCATCTTCAGTATTGTCATTGTTGGGAACCAAAGCATCCTCAGACTGATTCGATCTAGATCCAATTTTACCGTCTTTTGATTGGCTGCTGGTGGTGCTATCAACCTTATTTACCACATCCACATCCTTAGAACCCAAAATCTCAATGTTTGAATCAACTTCACTGCCATTTTTATTTTTACCATCATTGGAGATGTTCTTTTCATCAGGCTGATTACTTTCAATTTCATGGCTGCTGGCCTTGATGTTATCCTCCTTTACCAACACAGCCTTTATGGCCTTTGAAGTGTCACCTGTGTCAGAAGAATCAGCTCCCTTTACTTATGTTACCGACTTACAAGTGTCACCAATTACCATTACAACTTAACATAGCAGTTACTTTTTAATCAATCTCCTCTGTGTGTCATAAAGTAGGGTACCTGTCTACTAAGAGTGCAAGACATCCTCCATAAACATAAACAAAATTAACATTCCCACTGCACAAAACCCATTCACTGCAACTGAGTGGCTTCACAGTTCAGTTGGTAGAGCATTGCAATCTCGCAAAAGCCACCTGAATTTTCAGGTGTCTATAAGAGACAATTGCTTAAAATTGTCCAATTTAGCACGAGGATCACTTCAGTCTTTATTTCGTCTATAACCCGCACTTCATATATATAAATACATTTATTTCAATAATAATGAGAACAGAAGAACCTGCAAAGAAGATGGTATTCAAACCCTGCAGGCATAAACATGTTTTGGAGGATTAGGGTGCATGTTCCCAATGATTGTGGAGGCCTGCATTCTTTGATTGCACTCACGTGATAATACGGGCATGGTGGTGTGAAAACAATAGAAAAATCTAGACCAAGTTTTGCATAATAATAGAGTCAAATTCCCACTAGACGTTTTCGCTATTGTTTCCACCATCATGGCAGCTGTGACAGGGTTTGCAGTTATGCCACGGTACCAATATCCAACGGAAGCAACGGGAAATGAAGTTAATTTTCCAGTTGAGAACTGCACAGCCTGATGGACTTAACATCAATTTCAACTTTATTTTAAAATGACTTGATGCATGCGCGCGCGCGTCGCCATTCACCTGCACGCTTCCTTCTGATTGCGTATTTCAATGGTTTTCTTCACACTGAAGAAACGTTTGAGATTTTTTAAAAAAACTACTGTCACTTTTTGATATTTATTTTATATCACTCTACTTGATTATTCATTTTAAGTGTCACGAATCCCTACAAAAAGTTTTGGTTATTGTGACAGTATGTGCCTATGAAGCGAGAGCCTCTTTGGAGGGTATGACTGTTTACTGAGTTAAGTATTACGATTCATATTCAAAACTGAGTGGCTGTTACCCAGTGTTGTAAAAGTTGTTTTTGTTATTTAGACAATTTTTGAAGAGAGTCAGGTCTTATGTTTCGAGTCTCAGTGAGGCTAACCATGCTTAATTAAGACCTAGTGGCATCCAAGAAGTTATGTGCAGAGGAGGGTACAGAGCTACAAGCATGTAAAATAAACAAGAACGCTTCTTCAGCGTTAACTGGGGAACCCTTGAAAAACATCAAGATATGAACAAACGGATTAAATTAATATGTCAAAGAAGGCAGTTACATCTCTCGTTTTCGTGCATGATTGAGCGAAGACTTTTGAGATTCAGAACTAGTTTTTCTGAAGAAGAAAGGCTCAAAGCGTTTCAGGTTAAGGAGGTTGAACACTGTTTTTAGGGACAGTTCATTATTTATGAGGGCCGCATCGAAGAAAAATAATAGCCTTGGCCTCTATTTTTCTAAAGCCCGACAAAAGAGCACGATTTTTTTCTTAGCCCGTTTAGTATATTTTTGGTCAAATTTTCCAAAGCCCGTCTAATTTGAAGTGATGGTATTAAACACGTGAAAATCATGAAATGTTTATGCACAACTAGATCTAGTAGTGTTAATTTTTTTTTTTTTTTAATTTTTTAAATTTTTTCTAATTTTTTAAATGGAAACTACTAAGCAGCACACAGCAACTGATCGTTTTAACTTTGTTTATTATCCGGACGGTTTCGCCTGATCAAACAGACTTCATCAGGAATTATAACAAGATGTCTAAAGGGAACTAGTTTTATACATGAAGTTGTAGTACAAAAGCACGTTACGGTAAGGGTGTGAACATCAAAACAGCCACAAAAATTATGCGCAGGATATAACGTAAATCCTGCGTAGAAAAGCTGTAAAGTTTAATTTTGGGGCTCACGATTTAAGGTTAAATCGTGAGCCCCAAAAATTTACTTGCTAAGTTAGCTAACGTATTGGTAGACTTATAACTAACAATAGAACTAAGGTGTGGTAAATGTTTAAGGAAAACTTTTTTGATTCCGACATGACTGCAATTAAAGGTGGTTTTGAAAACCACCCGTCTCTGTATAGATACCTTTCTAGGGTTAGAGAACCATTGACACCTATTGCTATAGCTAATC
>NC_090870.1:35320342-35332842 GCF_036669935.1 Montipora foliosa | reverse complement strand
TTTTTCTGTATCGAATTCATGCTAAAGCTATTTACACCTTTTCCTAAAAGTACTTTCTTTTCAATTTGTTAGGTGTGGAGTGAGCGGTCAGCTGAAAGAGGCATAAGCACAAAAGGAGCGAATTAATTGGGGTTTTAATGTGAAATGTTACTGTATAATGAATATATCAGTGACTGATAAGAGAGTAAATTACAAGCATGATTATTATTCCCACATATGGATTAGAATAGATCATAATGTTCACAATTATGCAAATTCTAGTCACAATTGCCAAAGTAATCAAAGGTAAACCCAGATTTATACTCCATTCATCAGATTAACGTTTTTTGCATCAAGCCACTCAAGAATTGGTGTTTAACCTACCACTATTTATAGTTTGTCCCTAAAATAATCTGTCTCTTTCATTTCTTATGTAAGGTAAAAGAGCCATAGGGAAAAAAAGGAGGGAAGCAATGGGCGTTTTTATTGGGATCTTAAGTTGAATCCACCTAATATTTAAAATGTTAAAATGAAACTACTGGTCACAAATTACATAGCTTATCAACTGTATTAAACTTTCCCTGAATGTAAACCAGCTGCCTCCCGAGGATTAGCGTTGATGAAATGTTGCCACCTGAGAACCTACCTTGCTCTGTTTTCTGCTGCTCTCCAGACTTCATTTTAAGAGCACGCTTTTCCATTGGACTTTCTGTTGAATCTGCAAATGGTGTAGATTGGCCAGATGAAGGCTCCCCGAACTTCTCTGTAGCTGGTTTGTCCTCTATTTTTTCCACGTTTCTTTTCTGCTGTCCATCACCTTGTTTTGATAAAGAGAGTAATATAGGCAAGATAAATTTTATTAATTACCAGCTAACGAGAACAGTCCATTATGCTCACAATTATGCAAAAATCCAGCCTAGGTAACCATGGGAAAGCCCATATTTATATCCCATTGATCCACTGATCGATTTCCATTATCACATTTTGAAACCACAATTTCCTGCCTCCTTTTGTCCTTATGGCTGTTTTACGTCAACACTTACTGCCCACCTAATAAATGGAAAAGGAAGAGAGTTTTACGTCAAGTTATAAATAGCTGTAGCTAACACCAATATTCTTAAATGGCGTGATATAGAATAAAACATTTTCATGCCATTTAAGAATTGGTGTTAGCTACAGCTATATATAACTTTCCCTAAAATACTCCTTCTTTTTCACTTCCTAGGTGGGGAGTCATTAGTAAGGCTCAGAGCCATAAGGAGACAACGTATTGGAAATTCAATGCGATCTTAACTTGAAATAAAGACAACTTATTGGAAGGCATTTAGCAGTATAATTATTATGGATTACTGAGCAAGTGCCAATTATCAAGACCACCTTTTCGATTGCGTTGGTCCATGCATATGCAACAGTTGTGTACAAATTTCCATTTGAAACATCTTATCTTTGATGGAATGTCACGAACCTACCATGCTCTGTTTGCTGCTGCTCTTCAGACTTTGTTTCGTTTGCATTTGAACCTAAAAGTGTGGATTGGTCAGATGACGGTTCTCCTGACTTTTCTGTAGCTGCTTTGTCCTCTGTTTCTTCCACTTTTCTTTTCAAAAGTTGATAAGCTTTGTCTGACAAAATGAAAGTATAATCAACAGCAATGAGAAGGATAGCACAGTGTGTAATGTACTGCTTGAGGAGAAATTGCAATCTGAGGAGAGAGCATCAGAGCCATAAATGAAAATAATATCATCCCAGGAGGACAACGTCTTGATTTACATTAATCCATAAACTAAACTCTTGTTGATGACTTTTAGATTAAGGCAGTCCAACTAGGGTGAAATTATTCTCCATAAAAATGCCAACAAGACCACCTTACTGCTTCCCCTCAGAGAATGGCAGAATGAATATCCAGTAGGTGTGAGATTGCAAATAATGTGATCATTGACTTTCTCAGGGTGAAGCCCAGTCTCAATCAAGACAAGAATATTGACGTTGGTGTCAACCACATAATTCTTGATCAAAAAGCGTTACCTCCTGATGTAACGAGTAGGATGCAAGAGATTCAGCCAAGCCCAATGCAGACTATTATGGGATGAGAGAATCCCGTGTGCGGAGAGAGAGAATGTTTTGATGTTTGGATTACTTTGCACGAATTACAGCAAATAAAAACGGACTTTCCTTGTGGAGTGTAACACTGACAGATTGTGCATTGAGAAGCAAGAAGTCCACCCAATTCTCAGCTCATGGTCCAGCTAGTCTTTTAAAATCAGAGAGCGATACAAGAACTAAAGTAGGATTTTTGTGACTAAAATGCTGGGAACGTGTTCTGAGGCAATGATGAGAAAACAAAGGAATCCAAAAAAATAACAGTAATGCGTTTCACTTTACATCTACATCTACTTTCCCAGAACATTTGCCACGATATCTGAGTAGGGAGGCATTTTTCAGTCAAGTCTTCAATTTAGTGCTTGGTCTTAATACTGATTGGCTGCAGAGATGTCAAACAACTTCGCTCGGCCAATAAGATCCTGGGGATACCATTTCAATGCCAGAGTTGGCGCGAGTTTTTGTGCATGAGTTTGCACTTGCTCATTTTGCTAGCCGAGGTACGATTTGGCCTAGTGTAATGATAATAATGATACTCAAATGACTTTTGTCGGGCATATAGTTTATTTGTGTCCCTTGTAGCATCATTTGCACCCTCGCTCCACTCGGGCGCAAATGATGCTACTCGGGCCACAAATAAACTATATGCCCTCCAAAAGTCATCTGATTGTCCTATTAACATTGTTGGTCCCTTGCCACGGTTTTGAAGAGGAAAGCGTTACATTCTGACTGTGCAGTGCAGTTTTACAAAGTGGGCTGAGCCGTTTGCAATTCCAAATCAATGTGCCACTACTTGTGCAAGGGTGTTGGTGAAGAAGTGGGAGTGTTGATATGGTGTGCCAGACAGTGTGTGCATACACAGTGATCAGGGAAGAAACTTCGAGTCCCAGGTGCTTGAGGAAAAGTGCCATTTGCTGGAGACCAACAAAACATGGTCAACTGCGTCCCACCCAGAGGGCAATGGACAGATTAAGGGCCAGAGTTCAAGATGATCCACAGAGCTGGGATGAACCCCTAGATTACTGTATAATGGCTTTTAGAAGTAGTGTCCACTGCTCCACGGGACATACACCTTTTGAACTTACGTTTGCAAGGTAAATGCGAATACCCCTGGATGTAATGATGGGCAGGGCCGAAGACGATGAAAGGAACTACTCGGAGTTCGTCAGTGATCTTCAGAGTTGTTTGGTAACTACATAACAACACGTGAGGAAAGTCTGCTAGCAGCTCAGCATCGGCAGAAAGAATGCTACGACAAGAGCGTGAAACACATGGTGTTTCGGACTGGTGATTAAGTGCTAAGCTACACTCCACAGCTGAAGCTGTGGAGAGCAAACAAATTCCATCGGCAGCGGCAGCGCCCATTTGAGGTATTGGAGTGTGTCACGGATATCACGTATCTGGTGAAGAAAGTCAGGGGACATTCTACGAGATCAAGCGGTTCATTTAAACAATCTGCGGTTGTATTAGAGAAGGCAGGAAGAACCCTTGGAGGAACCAGTTAAAAGGGGGTCGATGGATGCACCTCAAGGTGGAAGCGAGGAAAGTGAACGGGTAGCACTAGCCTGTGGGGAGGTGGAGTCGGTGGAGCCTGATATGGTTACTGGTGGAACTGAAGAAGAGGTTATCAGGGTTTAGGCTAGAGATGAGTTTTCGGATGAGGTTGTTGATGTGCAAGACAAGAGTGGATATGGGTCCTACCTGGCTGATACGGCTTCAGTGGGAGAAATCAAACAGAGTGGTGGATGCGACCAGGTAGTAGATATGCCAGATACAGAGGGAGCTAGACTGTCAGATGATGTTCAAATTGACGATTTGATCGAGGAGGAGAATAGAAACGACGAACACGAGGCAGTAGAGGAACAGCCAGTTGGACAGAGAACAAGACCAGTACGCATGATGTTACGTGCAGGAATAACCAAGAGATGTCTGCAAACAAGGTTAACCTTTTTCACAATCATTTAATTAGTTTTACACTGTTACAATTCTAGATTAAAGATTTAAGTTAAGCAGTTCGTAAAGCAAAGCAGGCTTACTGTCTTTCATGGTCATACAGGTATTGATCAACTTCGAACTCCAAGTTCCACTGACTGTGGACAACAATTACTGACTTTCTTGATTCACTGGATTCTTTCCACTCACTTGATTTTCTGTGTACACAAACTCTTACGGAAGACTTCATAATGAACTCTGAACTCTTTATCTTCTTCGCGTTTTCAGCTATCGTCTCTTTCTCCTTTTTCTTCTTTCCGGATATAGCAAGGTCAAAGGTTATTGCTTTACCACAGTTATAGCAGCTGATTATAGTGTGGCATCCATCAATCACGGCCGGCCACGAGGGTAAGCCCTCGGGCAAAGAGTTTTTCCCATAACTTACAAGCATGCTTTTATACTTTACACTAAGCAACTAGAAAGTTCTGTTGCTATTTACAGTCTATTACATGGTGTACTATTTGTGGAAACTGCTGAGTCACATGAAAGATATTTCTGGAATATTAGATTGTTAGGCAATTCTAGAAAAGTCTGGAATTGCATGACAGATAAACTAAAAATAATTCTGATCCTCATAACAATAAGGAAACCTCCAGATCGTTATGGTGAATGGATTCTACATAGTTTGCAGCAGATATCAGACCGTTTGAAGATGTTGGAAGACAAGCAAAGAAAGGACGAGGAGCATATACAGAAACTGAGACTGTAATTGCCGAAGAAGGCTAGAACATTGCGGGGACTCTGAAACTGTTTTTTCTTGAAGAGAGATAAACCTTCAAGGGTTTTTGCTAAGGGACTAAACAGAATGACTTTACTTTTTTTATTACTTGTAGTAGTCCTGAATCCGGAGATTCCTTCCTTGTAGGGAGGGGATAGTGTAATGGGACATTTCGTGCTAGATATATAGCATAGGATGAGGTTGAAAAACAACATGTGTTGTCTAGATTGTCTAGAACTGATTGATCTCAGCACTCAGTAATGGTGTGTTCTCGGCCACTGGATTAAAACTTTTTAAACAGATTCTGACGTTTGTTTCAGTGAAATCCACAAATAAACGACTCTTTACTTGTAAACGATATTGCTAAGGACTTCCGTGGCATTACATCCTGGTAGCGCACAGAGACTGGGTCGCAGAGTGATTTCCAAATATGGAAATGCTACTCCGTTTTCATTTTACGGACGCGAAGGTAGTTAAAGGGTAATGCAAAATAGCGTAATTTCATGACTCCCAAAATGCCCAAAAAGTAGAATGAAACACTGCAATAATCACTTAAAACTGTTGAACAACATAAGAGAAACAACAAAAGGAAAGATAAGCATAAAGGTGAAAGGTGAAGTCTCTGTTATGAGCCAGAAGGCCCATCAGGCTGGCGCTTATCTCCGGTTTCTGTAGCATGAAGCCACTAGGAGTATTTCTACTTCCCCCCTGGTTGGGATGCTAGTCCATCGCAGGGTTACCCCCAGCATTTCGGCAGTACCTATTTATACAGAGAGAGGCATCGTGAAAGTAAAGTGCCTTGCCCAAGAACACAACACAATGTCCCCGGCCAGGACCCGAACCCAGACCACTCAATCCGGAGTCGAGCACTCTAACCATGATGCCACCGTGCCTCCCACAAAGATAAGCATGGATGGACACAAATGGACAAGATTGAAATGGATTGCATTTGGGTAATCTTGAAAAAAGTCAGCCCAACGTTTTTCAAGTTTTAAGGTCGTTTTTCCTGAGAATAATCTTGCCTGTGATGTACGCATAATTATACTAGTAAAGGATTCCACCTTACCATTCTCGACTCTTAAACTCGCAGTTAACTTATGATACCCCCTAAACACCCTACAATAATGTGACATAGTTTTTTTGCGCGCATTAACTTGCAGAAAGTTACACAACACAGGAAAGAAGTTCATCCCATCAGCTTTCAAGAGACTTACTAGTAAAACGTGGTATAATATTATTTGAAATGTGATTTCGTAGCCTTGAATTAAATGCTGAAAGAAAATAATTCTTGTCTTGGTGATGTCTGCACTGTTGTATGTACGAAAATTTTAACGTGCCGCACATGCAAATCTCCTTTTCCCACATTAATTGCTGAATGTTTACTTGGTTTTTTGCTCAGTGACAGCAATGGAACTCTCGCAACAGGTAAGCAATACTTTTTGCTTCTCATGTCGTCATTTGCAACTCGAGATATTCTTTCCCACGTCGTGTGAGTTAAGTGCACGCACAGACATTTTAATGTTTACATTTAATCTTACCCCAATAGTCAAATTTGGGCTCAATTTTTGAAATATCTCTTGTCTCGTCTCACCCAAGCAAATCTTCAAGGAGCTTTCAAACAGTTGCCCACCAAATCCTTTTTTTCAAGGGCTTTTCAAGCGCCCTTGAAGTCGAAAATTAAATTCCAGGGCTTTTCAAGGACTTAAGGAGTAGCAAGAACCCTAGGAACAGCTTTGTATTTCTGTTAAACCCCTTAGGCTATTAAATCATGTCAGGAAGATGATGACCTCACGAAAAAGAGTGGTTTTGCCTGGCATCCGAGAGCTTTACGAACAGTCAGAAAGGTATACATTAAAGGAAGACAGGTTTGACTACTGGGCCAGATGTGTTGTGCAGAATATGTGTGCAAAGGCTGCAGAGACAGTTCAGCACAAACTAAACACTTGGTAAGGCACCATGGTGTGCTTAATGACCTTTTCTTTGAGATTGTTAAGCTTTTAGATCCAGTGTTGTACTGCTCCACCTTGGTAATCTCCTGTGCAACCAAAGGCATGCAATGTACGAGAAGACAATGAAGTATGCCGCACTTAGAAACAAGACCCACAGTATCACATTATTCTACATTATTGTTGATGCCCTAGGAGGCTACTCAGAAGATATGCATAGAGACAAAAAAGACATGCTTGGGAGAAGAGCAAGAAGAGTTTTGAGTCACATGCAAAAGTCAGCAGTGTTTTCCTCCACCCTGAACACTGTGAAGTATTTTATGATTATCTCTAGAAAATAGTTGCCAGCATATTATTATTCCCTTTTTGCTGCAATTTAGTTTTTTTTTCTATTAATGTCTACATACTTTAATATATTTTAATGATATCTGCTGGTTTTTTTTGTAGGTACATGTAACCTCTCTTAAACACGTAGGTTTAAAAGATGCAATTCAATGATGTAAATTTGAATGCATGACGTCTGTGATGTTGGTGCAATGCTCTACCAACTGAGCTATGAAACCACTCAGTTGGAAGCAGCTCAATTTCTTGGGCTCCTGAGCTGTTTGGTTCTTATTTACTTGTTTGAGCAAGTTGAAGTTTTGGCAGCTATTCAGCTGGTGTCGACCTGCTATACCCACCCACCCATACACTCACAAAGGACAGCCACAAAACCGGGAACTTCATCCCCTACTCTTCTCGATTAGTGTGCGTGGGTTCTTTAACGTCCCACAGGGAACTTATGAATGTGGAAAATATTTGTGAGACCGGGCCTACGGTTTATAGTCCTTATCCAAGAAGACTTGAAAGTCTAACCATTTGTGTGTGTCATTACAAAGGCTGCACTTTCTCCTCAGTTATTTTAAGACCCTGAGTGTTGGTCTGGTCGGAGTCGGACTCACAACCTCCTGCATAGCAGCCCGTTGCTCAACCAACAACCTCGTTCTCAGGGTTCTCTCCTACTCTTCCCCTCTCTCGCTCCAGAGGAAGAGTAGGAGACAACCCTGGGAACGAGGTTGCTCAACCAACTGAGCCACCAGTGCAGGGTTCCTCTGAAAGGACTTGATGAGCTTTGCGCCAACATTGCAGAGGTCATCATGGGTTTAAATCATGTTGAAGCCAACCAAATTTTTCAGGTGTCTAGAGAAGTCAATTGGTTAAATTTTCCAGATAAGTTAGAGAATCACTTTTTCCTTTCTTCTATAACCTGCACATCACAAAGTGGAGGATATGCAGCTTAGTGTTCTCCACATGTGAAATGTTAAAATGGAAATAGTCATCACACATTATATTGCTGAAGTGTATTCAAGTATCCTTAATTGTGTCTGTAAACACACCTGGGCCGTTGTAATCAGCTGCCTCTTGAGAACCAGGGTTTGATGAGATGTTGCCACCTGTACCTTGCACTGTTTTCTGCTGCTCTTCAGAGTTCATTTCAAGAGCAAGGTTCTCTAGGGTACTTGAAGTTGAATCTGCAAGTGTAGATTGGCCAGATGAAGGTTCTCCTGACTTCTCTGTAGCTGGTTTGTCCTCTAATTCTTCAGCTTTTCTTTTCTGCTGTTCATCATCTTGATCTAACAAATAAAGTAATGTAAGCATGATAAATAATTATTGTTATTGATTATCAGCTAATGAGAACAGACCATGCAAACTCCAGTCACAAGAGCCCTGGCAATCATGAGAAAGCCCATACACCCTGCTGATCAGATTGTTTTCTGTATCATGCCCTTTAAAAAATGGTGTTAGCTACAGCTATTTACAGCTTTTCCTAAACTACTCTTTCCTTTCCATTTCCAAGTGTGGAGTGATGAGTGGTCAGGTAAAAGGGCCATTGACCACTTTCATAAATGGCGACCTCCTTTACATTCTTTTGTATTTGTTAATTAGACCTACTGCCCTCATTTTGAAACAAAAAAAAATGTTTCGAAATTTGGTCGTTGTAGCGGGCTACAAAGGCTTATTAATATTAAAGTGCTGCTATGACGAAATTTGCATCTTTCCTATGTATGCCATTTAAAGACATACACATGTAGTTTGCACGAGAAGAATGCTTTTTACTATTTTCAAATATCTCTTTTTGTTGCAGAGATATTTAATTTTATGATAAAAACTAACGATGAAAAGTTATAAAGTTTCTACCTTGCGGAGGTCATTTTCAAGCGAGAGTTAAAATATACAAGTAAATTAGCATAAATATGTTTGTCACAATTAAAAATAATTTAAAAAACACCATGATCACTAAAAAGGCAGTAAAGTATGTAACATAATTGATAAAATATTTGTAAAAAATGGGGGACATAAATTAATTAGAAGAATAAACAACAATAAGCTTTTATAACCTGATCTAAAGAAATAATTTAGCACGGATGGAATCAGATTGTTTGTTTAGCGTTGGTTTTAGGTCTTTGATAAAAAACATTTCGAAAATAAGACAATCAAATTTGTTTTGGGCATTTCCTTAAAGTCCTAAAACTTTGCGCAATGTCGTCCGGTTCCAAATCATGTTGCTCTCTGAGATGGTTTCCGACTGCCGATCCTTTGTGTTCCTCAATTCGCTGGTGAAGGTGGTGGCACATTTAACCGACATAACCTGCATCACACAGGTCACACTTAAAATAATACACCACACATTGCTGATCACCGGTGGCAGCTTGTGTTCCCTTACTTTTGATTTCATCCTTGATCTTCCGCCTTTGAACACCAGGCTAATATCTTCATTGACCTTTCAACTGAGGTCACCAAGTTGTCTGCGTACTGCGTTTGCAGATCTTTGATCTTAAAGGGCAGCACGATTCTGATTGGAGCTTCTCGCTTCTCAGACACTTGCGTGCGTGAGTCTTCAGACACTTTTGAATCGATGAATTGGTGGATGGTAGAATGCACAAGATTGTCTGGATAGCACAATCGAGCAAAGGTCTCTTTAAGGCGTTCATATTCCGCATGAAAATACTTCCATGTAGATGAGAGCTTAAACGCATGGTTAAGCATGGTGTTCAGTAGTTAGCGTTTATACCTCCCATCCATGTGGCTGTGGTAGTGTAACCGAACCCCATATCCGTCGGTTTTTTGTACACCTTTGTGTCTAGCCGGCATCCATTCTTCATTACTTCCACTCCCAGAAACGGAACCCTGCCGTTTTCTTCAAGCTCTATTTCTGAAGTTGATAGCAGGATGACTGTTGTTCGTCGTTAGGAATCCTGAAGCTGTTTCAACATCAGTCATTACGCTAAGTTTATCATCAACGTTGCGTTTGTAGACGTCAGGCATCTTGTTTTCTGTTTCCAGTTGTTTCTCGATATTACACATGAAGGCATTTGCCACGAGGGGTCCCAGAGGCGAACCCACAGCAACACCTTCCACCTGCTGGTGCAGATTTCCTTCAAACTGAAAGAGGTGATGTTTGGTGGCAATTCTCAACAGCTCTATCAAATCCGACTTCGTGATGTTGATACTGTGTTCTTCATTGAACCAGTTATTTTGAAAGGCTCTTTCTGCAATGCTCTTGATGGTTTCATCCACAGGAACGTTAGTGAAGAGCGAAGATACACCAAAATGTCATGTTCATTGATTTCCATCTCATAGAGCTCGTCGGCGAAAAGGCATACGTCATTGATGGTGCCGGCTAGACACAAAGATGTACAAAAAACCAACGGATAGTGGGCTACTGTTACACAACCACAGCCACGTGCACATGGATGGGAGGTATAAACGCTAACTACTGAACACCATGCTTAACCGTGCGTTTAAGCTCTCATCTACATGGAAGTATTTTCATGAGGAATGTGAACGCCTTAAAAACACCTTTGCTCGATTGTGCTACCCAGACAATCTTGTGCAGTCTACCATCCACCAATTCATTGACTCAAAAGTGTCTGAAGACTCACGCACGCAAGCATCTGGGAAGCGAGATGCTCCAATCAGAATCGTGCTGCCCTTTAAAGATCAAAGATCTGCAAACGCAGTACGCAAACACCTTGCTGACCTCAGTTGAAAGGTCAATGAAGATATTAGCCGGGTGTTCACAAGTCCGAAGATCAAGGATGAAATCAAAGTAAGGGAACACAACCTGCCCCTGGTGAATCAGCAATGCATGGTGTATTATTTTCAGCGTGACCTGTGTGATGCAGGTTATGTCGGTTATACATGCCAACACCTTCCCCAACGAGTTGAGGAACACAAAGGATCGGCAGTCGGAAACCACCTTAGAGAGAAACAGGATTTGGAACCGGACGACATTGCGCAAAGTTTAAGAATTTTAAGGAAATGCCAAAACAAATTTGATTGTCTTATTTTCGAAATGTTTTTTTATCAAAGACCTAAAACCAACGCTAAACAAACAATCTGATTCCATCCGTGCTAAATTATTTCTTTAGATCAGGTTATAAAAGCTTATTGTTGTTTATTCTTCTAATTAATTTACGTCCCCCATTTTTTACAAATATTTTATCAATTATGTTACATACTTTACTGCCTTTTTAGTGATCATGGTATTTTTTAAACTATTTTTAATTGTGACAAACATATTTATGCTAATTTACTGGTATATTTTAACTTGCACTTGAAAAGGACCTCCGGAAGGTCGAGACGTCGTAACTTTTTATCGTTAGTTTTTATCATAAAATCGATTTCCAATAATTTGCTCATCAATACATATTCAAGTTTTCAAAATATGCAAATTAGCCAAGTGACGACGTCATAAACTCAACCGAATTATGATCAAATGTGATGGAAAAAGATATCCCAGCCAATTTGTACCAGAAATGCTTGATTCTTTGCAGAAAGATCTAGAAGATGTGCTCCACAATATGAGCATACCAGTTTTGTTACCATGGCAACATACTGGGTTCCAGACCTCCCTGATATTAAACGCTTTGCTGGCCACCTTTCTATTTTGATATTTGCCTATGGTGCCTCATCTGCATGATGCTGCAAGCATATATAGATACGTTAGATTCAAGTTGTTGCCTTGCTAAATGTTTTTCTAGCTTATGATTCACCAAAAATATTGAATCAGATTGAAGGGGACTGGAAAAGCATGAGTTGCCATGGAAACCAATTTCTTTACAGCTGAAGGTGTGTTGCCTGTATAAATATTAGCCTACCGAGTTTCAATGGTCTCTGCTGCAAATTGACCAAGATAGCTCTATTTATAAGCATGATTTTATATTGGGTTTAGTGAATGATGTCATCATAATCTCATTTGCATATTTTACACATTTTTCAAACTTAAACATCTCTGAAACCAATACAGATATTTCCAAACGGTAGATGGAGTTTTTCATCTTTACTGGAATTCTACATAATAAACCTAAAAATTCAAGGGATAAAAATTTGATCATAATAGCACTTTAAAACAGACAGAAGAATATTATATTTGGCCACATTACGAGAGAAGTTTATAAGGACAAAGGGAGCCAACTTATCGTGGGTTTTAATGTGAATATACTACTGTATAATAAATACATTAGTCCGTGATAAGAGAGTAAATCATAAGCATGATAAATATTCTTAATACTATGGATTAGCAGATAATTAGAATAGTCCATAATGTTCACAATTATGCAAATTCCGGTCACAATTGCCGAAGTAATAACAGGTAAACCCATATTTACACCCCACTCATCAGATTAACATTTTCTGTATCAAGCCATTCAAGAATTGGTGTTAGCTACAGCTGTTTATAACTTGTCCTGAAATACTCTTTGTCTTTCATTTCTTATGTAAGG
>NC_090870.1:35287842-35292842 GCF_036669935.1 Montipora foliosa | reverse complement strand
CTTATCTGGAGTTATTATCTGAACTGATCAAGCAAACATTTAGATAAGCACTTTTCCTAATACTTTAACCTCTAAAAAGGCTAAAAAACTTGAGATAAGTATATATTTTTCGACAGACACATTCATAGCTGTATGTCACGCACCTCCATAACTCTGAAATCTAAAATGTTACTGTTTCTAGAGGACGCATGTTCTTGAGCTGAAAAGTTGTTCAAAGATATAAATTTACCCCCTCTCATGCCTAATTAACATAAATAAATAAAATGTAATGGTGGTCGCCATTTATGAAAGTGGTCTATGTATGGATCTGCCATCTTCCATTTACCTTCTCCAAAAAGCCAAGACAACTGGATTTCACCGTAAGCACACATTCGCCTGGCGAACCTACTGTAACCAAACGTTTAACTGAGGCTTTAATTGAAAGAATGTTGGGTTATGCAATTTAATACGCAATATTATACGTGGTTTGCAACCACCTATAATCTAGAGACACAGATAACAATGCTGCAATGTACAATTGCTGGTGGACGAACAAAAGGAGCTGTTGTGAGACTTTTTGTTTCCGTTCACCAACATTGGCGGCGATGACATAACGTACAAACCACCAAAATTTTGCTTCGCTTCAGAATTTACTTGGGAATCCACTGAGACTAAATAAAGAATCATGGCTACTCATTTTCCACAAAAGCGCCTCTAAATCTTGCATGTGGTGACCATCTTTCCTATTCAGTTGGTTGGAGTTGGAGTTATGAATTTTCAACCCGGAAGAACCGTTTGCTCCGAAGGAAAGGGAAAGTAGGTGTGTTCGCCTTGCATACAATAAATATTTATTAATGCCGCTTGTTAGCTCAACATAAATGACAGTATGATGAAACTCTGAATACTTACCAGTCGAGACCTTTGCATTGTAATGAAGATCATCACATTGTGCCGCTACTTGTTTGGAATCTTCCGACAGCGGAGCAGCGTTTTCATTTTGTAACGATGTTGTTTTCTTAACTTCCCGCAAATTGTAGCCACATTCGGAGCAAAATTTACAAGTTTCTTTTAACTCTTCATTCTGACTGAAAGGACAATCCGGATTAGGGCATTTCATTGTCTTCGTTTCGGGGTTTTTTAAGGTTTAAGTGTAGAAAAAAACAACTAAGGATAAGACCCATCTATCTTTCATGGATCTGTAGGCATCTCTGGATTCTTGGAAAGGCGGAAGTGCTTTCGTCGAAGCGAGATTTTTAGGCAACCAACCACAGGCACGCAACGCTCTTTGCACATCGGAAATGACATCTTCGCATCAAAGCCCGTCAAGTCAAGTCAATTCAATGAACTTTATTTAAGCGAAATTTTATAACCACTTCTTTGCATTTTTAACGCAATTCTGTATTAGATCTAGAAAATTCCAACTTACAGAAATGTTGCCCGCAATTAGCGACGGCTATTCGAGGCGGGAAAAAGAGGAAAAAAGGAAAAACAAACAGACGTTCAAAAACAATTAAATTTTATCGTGAGGAATTTTTTAAATATCAAGAATGTTGACTGCTTCGTGAGTTGGATGAGGACTACACTTTGTGCGTATGCTTCAATCGCCTTTTTTGGCAGATGCGAGCACAGTGTCAGTTTTCACAGATGGTGTAATGCTCTGCCAACGTCCCCCCAATTGGGCTAGTCACACAGTTAAGTTGGGAGCAGGTTAGTTTGTTGGGCTTATTTGTTCCCGGGAAAGGACTCAATGAGTGAATGAATGTTGACAGAGCATTGCAACGGCATCGCAGAGGCCATGAGTTCGAATCCCGTTGGAACCAAATTCACTTGTCTATAAAAAAGGCCATTGCTTAAATTGTCCAGTTATGTCCAGTTAACGTCTACCTTTCGGAGTCAATTCAACCACACGTCTGTTAAAAACATTGTCGAGAGTAACTTGAGCCCCACACAGTCTGCTTACGGAGAAGGTGGCAGTTGTACTGACGCTCTGTTAACAATGCAACATGAAATTCTTACGTCTTTGGATCAAAAGGGATGCAATGCAGTTAGGGTGCTTGCAATGGATTTCAGTAAGGCCTTTCACACTGTTAAACACGATCTGTTATTTTCCAAACTTAAACTCCTACCGCTTAATCCATATATTTTTAATTGGTACTTAAGCTTTCTTACTGATAGAAGACAACGGGGTGTCTGCAATAGCATCACTTGTGATTGGATCAACGTGAACAAAGGCACCACACAAGGAAGTGTTAGTGGCCCCTATTTATTTAATATACTCAAACAGACCCATATGCAAAGAGATCCAGAGTCTAACTCTTTGTTGTTCAAGTATGCAGATGAATCCACTCTAATTATTCCTGTTTGGAAGGAAGGTGAAAGTAATACTGCAATTCATGTAGTTAACAACTTTACAGAATGGTCAATCAATAATGGTATGAAATAATGTAAAGAAATAGTTTTCCGAAAGAAAGGCTACAATAATGTGCTAGAGACAGTACAGAATATCCCGCGACATCCAGAACTATGTATCTTAGGGGTTACATTTCAGGACAACTTTACGGTTCTCTAGTCATGTCAAGAATAAGTTGGTCCGCGCAGCTAATTAATGTCTATACATTCTAACAACTCTAAGGAAGGAAGGAAGGGTATTAGATAGTATAGTTTATTCACCGTACTCTCGCAGCAAAAGCTGAATTACAGAAGGAATCGAACATTAAAATTATATACATCACATACATTTAAACATAGCGCATGGTGATAAAACTGCTGAACCTTTGGGTACGCGCGTTCACTTTTATATCTCTAGCTGACACAAGTCTTAACGCATGTGTAGCCATGACTAACTTGAGTGACCAGAGGGATAACATCTCTTATAGGTGGAGTCTCCTTAGCCTTACTAAAAAACTTAGCAGACAGATTTGCACGGCGGGCTTCAAGAAAGACAAGACCAGTACTAATAAGTGCAGCCTCATATTCAACCAAGGGACAAATTATCCTTAATGCTCTCCTCTGCACCGACTCAATAACGTTACTAAGGTACCCAGGAAGGGCGGACCACACTGGCGCGCCGTATTCTAGAACAGACCGGATCAAAGAGCAATAAATGCGAACAAGATCTGCTTGCTGACCGCCAACCTTCCTGAGTACCCCTCTTAACGATGAAGTCAACATGCTCATTCCAGGACAAGTCAGAACTAATGTAGATCCCTAGGAGCTTGTAGTTGTCAACTCGCTTGGCTACTGCGTCACCAACCACTAAGGGCTGGAGGTTAACGCATTGGTGTTTTAAGAGGTTGATCTCCATCTCCTTACGCTTTCTTGGATTAAGTCGCATGCCTCTACAAGTTGCGAACTCATTGATTTCGTTAACTAAGATTTGTAGGTAACTCGGGCTACACCGAGGCACGACCTCGCCGTATTCTAGAACAGACCGGATCAAAGAGCAATAAATGCGAACAAGATCTGCTTGCTGATGTTGACCTCGCAGATGGTGGTATCATCTACATACTTGGCACGTAGTGGCCAGGAGGAAATCAATCGGTTAACAAGGATTGCAAAGAGCATAGGGACTAATTTAGTCCCCTGGTGAATACCACCAAGGGGAAAAACGGGGGAGGATAAGGAACCCGCAATTCTACAAAGCTGAGACCGTTGAGTCAAAAAGGCGCCTATCTAGCGTATAATAGCACTATGCACATTAATGAACTGTAGCTCTTTCAGAAAGGCACAGTGGTCGACCAGGTCGAGCCCCTTGCTGAAAGTAGCAAAAAAACATCCTAATTCGATTACCATCCTTATCTAAAGCCTCTGAGATTGAATGAAGTCTGTAAACTAGCGCGTGCGTAGTAGACTTGGGGCTAACTGAGAATTGTTTCATGTCTAATTGGTCTAGAGTCTGCAAAATTAACAAGTCCAATGTAAATCCTTCCATTACTTTGGCTAGAGGAGATGTGAGTGTTATAGGCCTTAAGTCTTCCTGCATGACTTTAGGAGGTATTTCCTTAGGTGTTGGGGTGACAATAGACTCCTTGAGGATTATGTGGACACATCCTTCCTCCAAAGAGCTGTTGTAAAGGTGGCTGACGACTGGCGCCAACTCAAGCGCGAAGTCCTTCCAGATTCTTGAGGGAATTAAGTCGGGTTCCGAAGACTTGTTCGATTTTATTGTAAGAAGGGCTTTGTAGGCATAATATTCCGAGACCAGGAACTCAGCCGGAACTGGGGTGGGGTCAGTCAACACATCACCCGATAGAGGATGGAAGTGTGAAGTCAGGTTCAGCAAGAAAGTGTTAAACTTTTCCGCCAACACTTGAGTATCAGGTGTCTCATTGTCCAACAGTTGGTACCACCACTCCGATTTGCTAGTTTGCCCACTCAGAGATTTTATCTCAGTCCACCATCGAGAAACGTTCGTGTCCTTTAAGGACGAAACCTTGGAGTTGAAATATTTACCCTTGCACTTCCCTATTTCCCTCTGGACTTTGTTTCTTAGCAATCTAAATGCATAAGAGTCTTTCCCCTGAGCGATAAATGCACGCTGTCTTCTAGCAATCAGAGTTTTGACGGAGCTAGTAACCCAGGGCTTGTCAGTTGAACAAATTCTAAACTTGCGATATGGGAGGTATCTTTCAACCGCGTCTTGCAAGATGGAATAAAATAGCTCAAACGTGTCCTTAGTAGAGGCCAGACTATACACACAGGTCCAATTGAATCCAGTGATCCATCTCCCAAACGCACACACACAGCTCTCTCTCTCTCAAGTCTCGTTTGTAAACAATTGACCTCTTAGCCCTGGAGGCCACAGCAGGATTACTAGGTTTTATGAGAACAGCATAGTGATCGCTCCGGCCGTTCTTAGGGAGCTGAATTGGCTGGGCAAACACCTTAGGACGGTTTGTAAGAGTCCAGTCCAAAATGCCAGTGTCACGTGTCTTCACGTTGACTATCTGCGTAAGGCTAGTGCGTTGTCTAACCAGGGAGGCCTTCAGGCCAGTACTCACAGGATTAATGTCACCGTGGAT
>NC_090870.1:35272842-35282842 GCF_036669935.1 Montipora foliosa | reverse complement strand
AGGGGGGAAGGGGGGCTGCAGTGTGAGAGATAATTGGGAAATTAATAACGCCCTAAGAAGGTGAAGTGTCTCCACTATTTTTGCAACTTGTTTTCTGATTGATTGCAATAATTTTGCCAGTCCGGATTTGAATCCTATAGGGAAAAGGTTCAACGTATAAAAGCAGGAACTAAAGAAACAATCGTTAGATATCATATAAGCTCTGAAACATTTAAGAAGTTTGTACGCAAAGTGCAAAGCACATTGTACCAGCTCACTTCCGGTTGCCGTCCGCGGCTCAAAGACGTCGCATGCTTAATCTCACTGATATGTTTTTTCAAAAGTGGCTATTAAAGAGGGATAAATGGTTTGGCACAGTTTGGCTGTGCACCAAGCAAGGAAGGGGGATGGGTTTGACGTCATAAACTACATTGCATAGCTGTTGTGATGAACTGTCCGAATGCAGATTGGCTCGTGACGTCAACTAGACATTGAACCCACTGCGCCTTGATTGATTGAAGATCAAATTACGAGGGACATTCCCAATATTGCGCGACTTTGCAAGAAACAAACTTTTAAAGAAACCCCGTATTCTCGGGATAATTACAGCGGAGATGTTTATGAAGATGATTGGCAAATAGACCTTTTTACAAATAAGGCGGCCATTTTGATCACTATTGCTTCGAAAGACATTATGGGATGCTCATGGGGAAAATTAATTTGTATCAAAATGGCCGCTGTATCGGTAAAAAGGTCTATTGAAAACTATACGACTATAGACATTATATTTACCTTTTACAGGATAATGTCGCATTTGTCAAAATAACTTGAAATCAATGATACACCGTTTGGCCTTCGAGTTATGGCCACTGACCACCCGGTTAACAAAAGCGTTGGGTCGTGTCCTAAGGACATCTCTACCAAAGAACTGGAGGAACTTATTGCGAAACATGAATCTATTTGGATGGGAGGAAGTCCTGACTGGACAGCACTGCAAATTCATTTAGGTAGGCCAAGGAATGACAGATGTTAACCATTAAGGAATGCAATAAACACAATGACTCACAAATTGAAAAAAAAAAAAAAACAACAACAACAACAACAACAACAACAACAAGAACAGAAAAAGAACAGTTTCGTTTCCGTCGGCATACCCTGGATGTCGGTTGTAAGATTTTTCAAATTCGAGAAATTCGTGAGGTTGGAAAACCAGAGCGTTTATGGCGTACCCAAGGAAAACGTCATAGAGGTCAACACCGTTTCGTAACCGAGGCTTCCTGTTATTTCCCAAGGTCGTTGTTCTTCTTATTATTCTTTTCCCAGTATTCTTTTTTTCTTGGATGAGGTGCGGTTGTATTCGCAGACAGACCATAAAATCTCCGTACTTGATATATTTTTAGGATTTTATCCTAAACACGTCTTGGTATGGTTTTCTGGTACTCATGCCCACGATTCCTTGGTAATTTTAGGTATGGATCCTCAGAAAGCCTTACTTCAAGCACAGACAGCCATCGAACACGTGCGCTCCAACCTGAACGATCAATGGAATTTTCACGGCATCTACTCAGGAGCTGGTTACGGATTAGACGGTCTTCCATGGTGCACCTCCCACTACGCGTTTCATATGGTGTTGTGGCATATCCCTTTCGCTCTCTCAGGCCAGTACTTTTCGGCACCTAATGCCACACTGAAATTTGACCCCAAGTTCTCTTGCCCGTATAAGGTCTCTTTCTATACCCCATACGCTATTGGGAACTTAGAATGCGCCGTTATCAACCGAGGCGGTACTTTAACGAAGAAGTTCGAAATCATGTCCACCTCGGGTGATTTGTCCCTGCGATACCTTGAGGTCAGTGGGATTCCTTATCCCTCTGAAGTGAAGCTCAGACAAGGTAATCGGATCCGGTTGTTCGCTAATTCAACAAAATACTAAAAACCAGCCAATTCTTTACAAGATGGCGAAATAATATTACATTTATTTACTTATTGGGCTAGTATTACGCTGATTAGAGACAAAAAGGATACATTTCCAAGTTTAATTGGAGCATTTAACAAAACAACCACACAAAACATTTAGGTACTTTCTCATTTCTACCCTATAGACGAATTTGTAACAACGAACATGACGTCAATTTTTTTGGTGTAAGCTATGATTTGTTCTTACTTTAAAAAAGCTTTTTCCCAGTGATTGCTCATCTTTTGCATGAGTCTATAATGTTGCATTTTGTACATTTTTTGGCTTTTTCCTTATTTGTGCAAATTTGGTAACATTCTTAAATGAATCATCTTCTCATCTCGAGGGATAGAGACGGATACTCGATGCCGTTCTTGAAAAAAGAACAAAAACTAACTCCCCAAAAGTAAAATTGCAATTCCACAAATATCTCTCGCCTTCCTCAAAAATTCAATTTAAGAATATTAAGACGGCCCATTTCTAATCTGGGCAACGAAGTGCAGAGTTAAAAAGACTACTTAAAGACATCATAAAAGGGCAGCAGATGCTGCTACTCGTTTGAAAGTAACTGATGTTCAAATAACGTCAGCGTAAGGAATTGACCCAGAAAAAAAGGTTAACAACAAGAAGTGACGTATAATAATAATAGTCTTAAGCCGATGCAGACTCCCTTTTGTCGTGATAATCGTCACACAGCGCAACAGATGTTCGCCACGCAGAGATCACGTTTTTAAGCTGCACATTTTGCGGCAATTCCTGGAGTCCTTGAATTGGATCGTGTCCTTTGTTGTCGAGATGCCATTGTATATAGTCACACAAGCTAAGAATAGAGATGATATGCTTAAATTAGTACTGGGTTATCTGTGCGAATGCTGATGTCTTAAACTTGACTGATTGTAAGTGGTGAGCCTAGTTCAAGGTTCGCTCTTTTTTGACTTGCAAGTCGCGGTATAGAGCAAATGTATACAGTCAAAAAGTGTAGTCTTAAAGGGGGCAGTGTGATGCTTCATGTAGTATCCCCGTTCTAATGTACCCTCCCCACCATCCTTATAAGTTGTGTAAAAGAGATACGCATGTGTAGAATAAAAGAGCGAGCACATGAAGATTATGAACGTTGCTAAATCTATGTAGTATATACTTGAACAGTGGATAGCTTTGAAGGCGCGCTCTAATTGGCTACCAGAAACCCATAAGGGTTGAAACGTGCAACGACCCCTTGTGTGCTGGGAAACAAGCTTCTGAATATTCGATTTGCTAAGTACCATATTTGGAACAACAAGAGCGAGGGGTTTCCAAATATGGTACTTAGCACTGAAACATTCAACCAATCAGTTCGCACTGAATATTCGGAAGCTGTGAACGCGCGTTACACGTTTCAACCCTTATGGGTTTCTGTTGGCTACTCAAATTCGGTGGCTCGTGGTGGACGCTTAGCCAGCTGAGAAGCGGCGAGGTAAATATCATGGAGGGAAGATTACTAGTGTGTTAAAATCCGTTTATTCCTTCGGAATCTGTGGGGATCCTACACTTCGACCGTGTTAGAGTCCCAAATTAATCTCTGGGAAGAGAACTTTGCCCTTGTTCAAACATTTCTTCGTTTTAGTTGAAAAACATGCCCGTCGACAAAAGCGGAAACTAGCAATTGATTTCTCAGAATGAGACGCGAGTTTTTTATCAATCAATCTGCTTAGTAGTGCCAATCCGCAACAACAAGGAATTTACTGTTCGATCATCAAATTATTTTCGACACTCGAAATTAAAACCTAAAACCATCCTCCTAAAGCTGTCAGGTGTCTACAATACCATCGGGGGGAGACTATCGCTTCACCATGTATCATCTCATTCTGTTTTCCCTGTCAGTCTCACAGTTGTTCTCACAACACGACAACCGTCAATTCTTACGACACAATAAGGTATGCCCTAACTGCAAGTAAAATACCTCATTTCCTCCTCCCCAGGTCTAGGCTCAATCCTTAGATTGAGCAGAATGAGTTCCAGTACTTCGCAAACAAAACGATCCAAATCAACCCTCATCATCTTATTGCTGAATTTCATCAATGGTTTCGAAGGGATAACATGCTTGTAATTGTCTGGAATCTGTTCAAAGGGATCCTACAAAAGGACGCAAACATGGTCTGTATTGTAAACATGAATCAAAAATGTTTTTATCCGCGCACCAAAACAAAACGGTGGAGGAGTCTGAATGACTAAAATATCTTAACACAATGTGAAAAGGATTGGAACTTTATTTGGGGGTCTAGTCTCCTAGCGCTGGAGAACCAATTGGGGACACTGTAAACTGAGATCAACAAATTAACGCAAATCAAATCAAATGCTGGTTTTTGAGGAGCGGGGAAAACCGGAGTAGCAGGATAAAACCTCTCGGAGCAGAGTCGAGAACCAGCAAACTCAACCCACATTGGTTTACAATGTACACATGGATTAAAGCAAGAAGATTTTTGCTGGTGTTGACGGCTTGGTGGGTAAAGTTCATGAATTGCTCCACACGCTCCGGTCCGTGGATCGACCATAACTTATTTTTTTCCATTTTCCTACTTGAAACCTTTCGTCGTCTAGAGCATCTCTACGAAAAAAGGTATGCAATCTGGACGAATCGAAAGTTAATCACTGCCGAATACGTTCCTATTTGCCGCCATTGTAACGCAATAACCGCCTTAGTCTTAGTCTTCTCGGTAAACAAGGGAATTGGCCATTTCCAAGTTCATGTCTGCCTCCTCTTCAAAGCGAGTCCAAGTGCGACGTTCTTGTGATCGTAATTAGTTTTACTTTACATATGAATGAAAACTAATTTTCATAAGAAAAACTTCGCACTTAGACTCGCTTTGAAGAGGAGGCAGACATGAACTCGGAAATGGCCTATTGCGACGTACATTCAGGAACACGTGGCTTCTGACATACATACATACATACATACATACATACATACATACATACTTAATTAAATGACCGCTACTCATAGGGGCTTTTCAGGGCCACAACACAACGAAACACAACGAAACGACAGAACAGAACAACAACTGTTAAGAATCCCAACTGGCTGGAGGCAAACCAGTTGGCTATTTACAAGTGCGGCTGGGAAGTTGAACCAGGGACTACCAGGATCAAATTCAACGAGCGGTCAGAGCGGGTCTTCAACCCGGGATCTCCGGATCTCAAGGCTAGCGCCCTGACCACTGGGCCACACCGCCACCAGTGAACGAAACAAGACGCTTTTCGAATTTACCACATAAACCTGCGATTTGAAAATTCCAGTTCTTCAGTGGAAGATGTGTCACACAAAAATATGGATTTTTAACTATGAAAACTCGCCCATCCCTTAAGTCGCATTTTTCTTGTAAATTCCGATATTGAAACGCTAAAAGATTTTTAAAACACATTTAAAAAAGCAAATGACGTTTCGGCGCTACGTTAGGCCATTATCAAGTTAAAAAGTGAAAAAGTATAAGGTGCAATACGAATATATAAAATGTGAAACAATACGTAAAATATTTGCGGGTCCTATGGGTAGAATTCCCAAGGTAGGAAACACAATAAGGAAAAAAGAAAAAGAGTAAATGTACGAAAGTGTCACGTAAACAGTTTGGCAGCTTGACAAGATGTAACTGAAGTCTACAGAAAACCAACCGACACAGGACTGCTAATCCATTTCCAAAGCCACGTCGACAGCAGATACAAGAAAGGCCTAGACAACACGATGGTTAACCGTGCGTACTGTCTATGTTCCACCAAAGAGGGCTTTGTAACAGAATGCAACAAGTTACGCACCATGTTTTCAAAGCTTCGCTATCCAAAAACATTTGTCGATTCCACCATATATAAGTTCAGCCAGGAACCAGATGATGAAATACACACTGTGCCTTCAGCAGACCCATCTGTTGACACAGTATTGCCGCTTAAAGATCAGCGATCAGCCGATCGCGTACGCAAAGATATCTATTCTCTGGGAACAAAGATCGATGTTAACGTAAAACCTGTCTTCACAAGCAGAAAACTGACACAAACTCTGAGTGCCAAGGAAAACAAGCCCCCGATCGTCAACACTCAATACGTTCTATACTTGTTCCAAAGTGATTTGTGCGATGCAAATTATGTCGGGTTCACTGCCCGACACTAACATCAACGCGTAAGTGAACACTGTTATTCAATCATCGGGAAACACCTTGAAACACAGCATGGCAACAGAACAAAGACTGGCCACCTTTTGAAAGGTTTGATTGCTTAGTCTACGAGGTGTTGTGTATAAAGGACATCAAGCCTTCTCTTAACACGCAAGCGTACTCCATTCCTGCCAAACTGTTACGTGACACTTTCGTACATTTCTTCTTTTTCTTTTTTCCTTATTGTGTTTTTTACCTTGGAAATTATACCAATAAGACCCAAAAATATTTTAAATATTGTTTACACCTTACACTTTTTCACTTTTTAACGTGATAATGGCGTAAAGTAGCGCGGAAACGTTAGCTTTTTGAAATGCATTTAAAAAATCTTTTAGCGTTTAAATTCTTAGTCAATTCATTTTCTAAATTCCGATATATACAGGATTTGGAACACTTAAGCTCCTTACCTGGCCTCGTGTGATTAGAATTTTCGCTCTCTCCAGGGAAAGCAAGCGCCACAGGGCGATCACATGACGTAACTGACAACACTGCTGGGCCTACGAAGAGAACAAAGTCACAGTTCACACAAATTCATGGTGATTTGTTAATAAAGACGAACCATGCCCAAAAAATTTGGACATTTGAGCTCGCGAATAAAGTAGGTATGACACAGCAACTCACTCGAAACATAGAGGGAGATTTTATGATATGGAAAGAATTGTTAAGGAAGTCTTGTGATCTTTCTTATTCGTCATGTATGATCCTCGAGTCGGCTTGTACTTTGAGAATTGGTATCTTCTAAATAAACTATTTTAAACGCCAGCAAAAATATAAATACTTGCAACAGCACAAGAAATTTCAAACATGAAAATTAACTTCTCGCGCGCAATGCCCGCGAGATGCTTTTGTGCGGAGGCTTGAGACTGCTTTGAAGAACGATCGCAGGCTTAACTTTAAACTGCTGTCCTAGAAAACTGCAGGCTTAAAAAACCTGGCTTTTGCTATTTGGTACTGCATATGAAGATTTTTCGTGCGAGAACATAGCGCAAAGACAGAGAAATCGTTGCCTTCTTTACCAAGGAACGGAACTGCGTGACATGTCAACCTTTCTTCTCGGGACTTGGGTACGGTTTTTAACAGCCGAAAGGAAAGGTAAATTTACAAGCGAAGATCAGACTTTTGTTTTCCAGATAGGGTTTGATCTATATTTTATGACTCCAGTTGGGCAAATTATGTAGCGTTTAAAGATTTTTTCCATTTCTTATCAAGTATGTCATCTTCCGATTCTTTTGTCAGTGATCTGTAAGGCCTTGACTGGATCTGAAGTTGCAAATTGATATCATTCCGAGGAAAAGGTATGGAATTAATATGGCGCTGAAATGTCGTTGAATAATGCTCGATTTTGGCAAACTAAAAAACGACTGTAATTGTTCTTGTATTTTCCGTAATTCCATCGCTTCTCATACAAAGCTTTGTAATTTCGTAGACCATTTTTATAATCGATTGGGAAAAGCCACTGTTGTCGTGCGGGCTCAAATGCCAAAAATTTCTGGTCAAGACGATGTGTTCGTCTTGTATCAGGACGCAACTTTAACAACGGCTCTCGGGATTGGTTTAGGAAATACTAAATATATACAACTGAGCCAATGTACCCGAACATAAAAACAAAAAAAACCGCTTACGTCCTACTGAGCCAATTAAATTAGAAGTTATATGTAATTACTTAGCACGGTTTGCCGCTTTTTCTTATAACTTGAAATAGCTGGTGATGATGATCTAACAATCATACTACTAAATGGAATTTTAGGTGAGTTAAGAATGAGTTTATATCAATTGCCTTCTTGAAACTTCATCCTTGCAATCCAGGCATTCTCTACTTGCACAAATCCCACAATACATCTCTTTACCCCCCAAACTTTGCATAATAATTGTTTGCAATTTCTCCTTGGAAATGAAGATGTCCCAAGAGAAATCAAAAACAGAGCATATGCAAATTTTTTTGGGGGTAAAAGAGTTGTATTATGGGATTTGTGCAAGAAGAGAATTCTATTCTGAAATACTGGATCCCTGTGTACTTTTAGCAGGAGCTTATGACTGAGAGCGTACAACTTCAATGTTTTTGTCTAACAGCGTTTTCACAGATCGAGTTATTTCATGATTGATTTTCCCGAGACACCAGACCTTTCTAGCAAATAATAAGTCTTGTATGAGAAATTTTTGCCCATGGGATAGACAATGGTCACTCGTGCAAGCCAATCTCACTTAAAGTGCTGCTATGATTAAAAAAATCACTTCCTTTTTTTTTCTTCAGAATTTGAAGGTCTGTTTGCATTACACACGACTGGGAAAAATTTTGAGGTTTCACTTTTATCCAAAGACTATTTACTTTAAGTGTAAGGTTTGGATTTCACCTTCCGTTATAACTCACGTTCTAAACTGACCGATTGGTCCTCAGAGAGTTGGATCTATGGAATGTGACGTCACTTACTCATGCACTAGCTTAAAACTTCAGCGTGTGAATGCAGCTTAACATATATGCAAAATCTGAAAGCCCGAAACTCCCATGCTGCATGTTAATTCAGCCGCGTACACACGAATTGCATTTTTAAACTTGTGAGTCTTTGACGTCCGAAGATTTTGTCCTCGACAAAGCTCTCTAAAGATTTTGAAGTAAGTAATGGCGGACCATTAAATACTTAAAACTTGGGTCACTTAGTGTATAGCTAACATAGTTTTGAAATCCAAAGAAAAAGAAGAATTGATGTTTTGGTCGTAATATGGCTTGATCTGTGAAAATGCCTTTACTTAGAACAACAATAAAAGCAAGGTGACATACGCGAACACCAACCAGGTGTGACCAACACATCACGCATGCGCACAACCATTTCACCCGGTCAATGGTGTTAGCGTGTGTCACCTTGCTTTTGCTGTTGTTCTTTACATACACCTGGTATTGAAGTTTTAGGATCCTGGATATGGGCTCCCACTGTTAGGTAAATACGTTACTGTTTCTTATTCTTGTATTATTTTTATCTTTTATCGAAAAATGCCCTAGATACACTCGCCACATTAATCTTGGCTTTCAATTCGAAGTTAAATTAGTTACCATTGTTAACACCTTAAGAACCTGCAAATGACAAGAGCGTGGCAGCGTAGAAAGTGCCGTCTTGTCAATTGGTAAACTAAGCCAAGAGTAACGTTAGTTAGGGTTCACACTGCAACCAGGTTGATGTTACTCTGGTTTGGAGAATTCTGAATGTAGCTTAAGAAATTTAATTCAAAGATCCAGTGTCTAGACAATCCTGTCGAGTGTCTCCATCAGTCGAGGGAAGTTTGGGATCAAATGCGCAGGTTAAAAGTCATTACTACCTTCAGACTCCGAAGACTGTTTTGCTGAGGCATGCGTAGTACCCTTCCCAGGTACTCATTCAGTAACATATCGGGTTTCCCACCGGTGGAAGAAAGGAAACCAATGGCAATGTCCAGAGATGATAACACGTCACAGATGTCTGTGAGAGACCGGAAATCGGTTATGATTTGACGGCTGACAGCTGAACTTAACGGAATCTGTGCGGAAGCAAAATGTATGCAGTTTAGTTAGATTATATTTTCATTAATCCACAGGAAAAAGCCTTTCCATTCTCTTAAAATGCTCTCATACCTGAGGAACTTTGACTTTCACAGCAGCAAAAACGAAGTCCAGCTGAATCTCTCTGCTGAACGCAAACCTTTCATCCTGTAGTGAAAATTTGAAGCAAATTAAAAAAAAAAAATTTGATCAGGGAACCACCAAGAAGCCCAAGGCGCCTATGAATGGTAACTATTTCAAGAAGCGCGGGTCAGATTAAGCACACTCAATTTAAAATCCCCATAGCTTGATCAATCAAATTCTCCTTCCCAGATCCCATCGTTTCTCTTAGCTGTTCGGGCCTTCGCACGAGAAAACGAC
>NC_090870.1:35262842-35267842 GCF_036669935.1 Montipora foliosa | reverse complement strand
CGTTATAATAAACCAGATTTCCCAACGTTTTAGCACTTCGATAAAAAGAGATTCCAATGACATAATGTTGATATAATCTGTGCCATCCAGTTGCTAAGACACTCGCTGACTCTAAGAACACATTGAAATTCAGTTGCAAATCAGGACAATTAAGATTGTGTTTCACTGCAAGTGTTTAAGGTTGAAGTGACTGAGGTTCTGCAATGGAACCCCTCTTTAATGGTCGTTATCACAATTCTCAGCGTTTTTTGGTCGAGTGCTCCTTTCCAACTATCCTCAAGTCATCATCGACAAAAGGAAAAAAAACACCTCCTCGCATTTAGAAGTTAAGAGTCAAATTAAAACATACCTTGCTGGTCAAGACTTTGTCGCACATGATTCCACGCTTTGTTGAAACTTGCTATCAGAAAAGCGAGTTCATCTTTCGCCGATTCTGTAAATAGAAACACAGAAAAAAAGTTAATTCAAGTAACACCATCTGCTTCTAAAGGTTTAAACGCTCTTGAAGGACTGACATCGTTTTGTTGGCATGTAAGGATTATCCGGGGATGATAAGAGCCAATACAAAGAAATAAAATTTTTGGAATAAATTATTAGGGGCTTTGCCAATGATGACATCGACGGTAAAGAAACGCTACTAAATAATACGTTTCAGGGGCAAAAATAGCTTGGTTCGTTCTTCGGTGTGTTTTACATTTCAGTACATTTCTTTGTCATCTTGAGAACGGAGTGAAATGAGTTCTTGGTCTGAGTTTACGAGATCAACGGCCGTGATTTCAAACTGATAGAAAAGAAGTTCCCGAATAATTACTTCCGCACACAAACATGGACGCTGTTACTTGGTTTATGGAAAGCAAAATGTATGGTGACCAAGGCTCTCGTAAAAACAAAGCACAAGAGAGTGTTGAAAACACCCTAAACAAATAAATTGTTTCCATCACAAAACTCTTTTGCTGTTTCCAGAGGGTAAGGGTTGGGGGGGGGGGGAACCTTCACAAAGACCAATTGAATTCCCACATCTGTGATGAGCACGTTATCGGACTTACTGGAAGGAATCTTTTTGAGAAAATCTCGTATCCTGATGTTCTCTGCCTCTGTTCTGTCGATTCGGCGATGAAATTTGTCCATGAGAAGACGCTGTAATTTCACAATATCAGGCAGGAAGCGAAGCGCACGAAGTTTGTGTTCCTAAAGATGAATTCCAAAAGAGTAAAGTGACATGAATAGTGCTTGGTAAATGCTTTTTATTTTCCCCTTACTAAAATTGGTTCCAGTGAGATAATTATTTTGGAAAAGTTAGTTAGTTCTAAGTTCGATTATCGAAGAAAATTCTTTAAATTCGTCAATTTTTTCCATTTTGAGTATGGTTGCTTGACATGCGCTCCGCAAAATTGGACGCTGTTCTTCGAGAAGAATCTTCACTTTGAGAGCAATTTTGTGATTTACCCGCCTTCATAATGACTGCCTAGAGTAAGATGCCTGGAAAGAGAAGAATAATAACTTTTACGGCCGACCAAAAAAATCGAAAACGGACTTTTTTAAGCAAAGCAGCAGTTGTATAACCTCTGGAGGCTGCGTCTGTGCTGCGGTGGTTAGTTTACCTGTCGCAAAAACTCTGCTAAGACTTTGTTCTTGTCAGCACCGGTGGAGAGAACTTCTTGCTGAAAGGTGTGCGAGAAGTGGTCTAGGGTGACTTGAGTCCGGTATCTCCATAGGGCTGGACAGGAAGGTGATATGCCGCTGGTGAGAGTATCCGGAGGAACATTTACTTCATAGAGTTGCCGCATCAAGGGATTGTTGCCTAGAAAAAAATGTTCACGTACTGAAGCATGAAGAAGCACGATAATCGTTGTTTACGCAAGTAAAGAGCCATTCTCGTCACCAGAGCCTTGGATCGACCCAAGGCTCTGGGAAACTCTATCTAGGAGAGAATGCGCCGTGGGGTTCTTGTAGCCAAAAATTGGCTATTTGAACCTTACGGCGCCTGCTCACTCCTCGTGCTAACATGAATGCACCAATTAGAGACGCTTTTGATTGTTCTTCATGAAAACCAATGAAAAGACAGTTTGTTTCAGGGTTCCCCAGAGCTCTTCTCTCCCTCAGTCAAGAGAAGAGCTCTGGGGTCGAGATTGGTAAAGAGCTTAAGAAACAACACGAGCGAAAACGCCACAAAAGGTTACTGAGCAAAAACAACGAGTTCAAACGTTCGTTTTACATTTTGATAATTTTTTTTGCAAGAACAGCGAGAAATAACAAGTGAATTTGAATTTCGGACGTGAGCACACGACGATAAATCCTCAATTTTCTCTCTAAATTTGCACGCCGTTTATGCCTGTTTGTTGGTAACACAATTTAGATTCGATCACTTGAAAGTTCTTCGAAGTCATATTTTTAGGTGAAGTTCTTGAAGCTGTTACGGTCGTTCTTTCTTCTCATTGTAATTCTAATTGAATTCTAATTCTAATTCTAATTGAATTCTAATTCTAATTCTAATTGAATTCCAATTGTGTGATCTGCAAAAGGCATAACCCATCACCGCATATGTGCAAATGTGCATGTGTTAGTGTTGAAATACGAGACAAGGTGCAAGCGCTAAATAGCGTTTTATTTTAAACATGGCATCTGACAGCCGTTTTGAAAGTTTCCACTGACTGCGTATTGTCGTTAGATCAACTTTCGACATGAATGTAAACATACCACTTACCAAGTCGGTTGTCGCCAACTAGCAGCGCCAAGCAATATTGAATACCTTCTTCGAGATTCTGAAACAAAGTATGTCGAGACTATCAAACTCTTCAATATTTGCAAAACAATTAAAAAGAGGAAAAGAAAACAAAAGACAAGGGAGATCTACCGTCATCGTAGGAGTCAGAATACTGGTGTTGAACGCTGTTTCCCAATCCCTCCGGGACTCCTTAGACGTCAGATTAGGCGCGACAACCATGGCTTGTTGTTCTGGAAAAATCGGAATCATTTAAAATGCAAATTCTCAAGATTCAAAAAACATATGATGACCAAAAAAGAATCTAAGTCGTAGATGGAATTTGAATCCATGACCCTCCAAGATCTAGCTAGATGCCTCAACACACTGAGCTACTGGAGACGGTAGTGAAGGAAGAACATCTATGGCCTTTGAAAAGACCTACGTCAGGCAGTTACGTAGTCAGTCAAATCAACACAATTATGGCTCATACACGCATCAAACAGTCAAACTCAGCTTCAGAGATAAGAGCCACTCTCCGACTCTGCAAACTGTGAGAAATACATCAACAATGAAAGACACAAAGAATATCTGACAGCCAAAGGAAACTCAGAAAAAATCTGAGTGGCAGATGGGATTTGAACCAAAAACTCTCCAAGATCTAGCTGGATGTTCTAACCGCTGGCGCCTCTACGGAGAGCAAAGGTTATCTGTGAGCTCTCACGCGCGCGTCACTGTTAACCGCTGTAAAGGTTAACACAAATTGTTAAACTAAGTTACAGTCAAGAGAAAGCAAAAGAGTGAGGTACGGGATTGCGGAAAATTAATTCACTTTTTAAAGAAACGAGGAATGATAAAATAAGCCATCATGGGTTATGAGCCATTAAACCATGATCTACAAACACGGCAAAAAAAACAAACAAACAAAAAAACGTTACTGGCAAAAGTTTTTTTTTTGCAATAATTGGCAACTTACGATCTGAGACATGCGCAGTCATATATGCAAGGACCATGTGGATGCACAGGATTGTATCGTCCACACTCCTCCCCAGGCTCTTAGCAAGAAGTTCCAAATCCATTTGCAGGTGATCCCACAAAAAGCGTGCCAATGCTTCAGGAGGAACTCTGGGATTGATGAGGGAGGCCACATCCTAATAAAGGACAATCAAGATATTCTCAGGTTTATATGAAAATCGTACACAGTTAAAGGGCGTAATAATGATTTTAAAGAGGGCCTTGATGATGGATTCAGCAGAACAGTTGAAACTAAATTTTGGCCCACTTAACAGCTCAGAGTAAAAACAATTTGACTGCCACGGTTAATTAACCTTACAGCCGTGTGAGAAACGTTTGACAATTTCAATCCCTTCTCTTATCAAATCAAAGCCGTTTAGAATTGCCAAATTGCAATTATGCCTTGTGGACTTCTTTAGCATACCTGCGGTTGGCGACAGGCTCCTTCAATCATAGCGCAATGCATGAGGATTCTTGTGATGCCAACAACAACAGATGAAAGGTTTCGCTCTGAAACAAGACTCTTAGGCCTTGCAGTGGGATGCCCGAGCACGTGACCTGTCATGGTGCGATCAGCCCTGAAAAAAAAAAAAGGAAAAAGTAAAAATATCTGAAAAATGTCGCCGTGTGAATACATTTGATTCAGTTTGAGTATGAAACAGCACATACCTCTGAGCAACTCTATTTCCTTGAGAAAGATTGTATCCAGTCCCACCGATGTCGACTTTGCATTCAGGACAAACTTTAACTTCCACAGGACGACCACACTGCAAAGAAAAGGAAACCACAGTTGGCTAACCAAAGACATCGAAGGGTAACATTTTTGCAAATGTTGGCCGTGTAGCACTTATACTTAAACAGAATTAACTATTGTAGGGTAATGCGAAGTGCTATGTAAACTATGTGAGCATTAGTCCTGCTAATGGAATTGGGCCCACACAAGGACAGAGAAAAACTCTGACCAGGGTGGGAATATTGAACCCATGACCTTCGGGTAAGATCACCGCTGCTCTAGCGACTAAGCTACGAGGTCAGACGGGAGGAGGTGATGGGGACGTAACCCTTCCCTGTACTTGTACATATTTGACATCTTCAATTCCCACGACCTGCTCCCGTCTGACCTTGTAGCTCAGTGACACAGTATGCACCAGGAAGTGTAAGGAAACTTAGAAATGATCTGTAATGGCCATTACTTGAAAGAACAAGGAATTCTTGGGGAACAGGTACCAAAAGAGACTGTAACTTGCTGTCAAATTAAGTCACAAAAGAAGAAACAGCGGTTTGG
>NC_090870.1:35227842-35257842 GCF_036669935.1 Montipora foliosa | reverse complement strand
GGATCAATGCTGCGAGAAATAAGCATATAGTTGAATTGAGTATTATCAATATCACTCAGTTGCCCGCATTATGGGGTATCCGTATGAAGCAAATTTAAGTAACAGGAATGAGCTTTCCTGAGAGTAAAGACAAAATTATCCAGGTACAAAAAGTGTTCATAGTAACCGAGATTCAACTGCATTGCTCTAAATTCCTTGTACCTGCAGTGTTGCGGTCAACTCCCTGTTTGATCCGCTTAGCACTGTCTTCGCCATGGCCTCTCGAATGGTTTTGTAGTGTTCTCCATAAATGATGAATCTATCAGGAACAAGATCCTCTTGCTGTAAGAGAAAAAAATGTTCTTTCTCACCGGTGTTTTGAAGGAATGTATGCAATTTGGCATTAAGGCAAATTAAACCGGACTGAAAGGAAAGTCTAGTTTTAATAATTAAAGACTTTCAGAACAACTGAGCAGGTTACTCAAAGTGACCAAATAGCGTAGGCCCTAAGGTTGTGGTCAACATTAGTCTACCACCGTGTTATTGAAAAAAATTGCTTCAAAGTGTTTCTTTCTTCACCCAGGTGTACGGATGAGAGCGCCGCAGAGACACCGATTGAGGAAATGGGGGGCGGAGGGGGAGGGGGAGGGTGGCTGGGGTGACCGGCCACCAGCCTCACCTTTAGCCGTCAAACATAATGATATTCTTGCGATACTCCAAGTCTTGCATGCGCACTACATGACTGCCTATTTTACCATTAGTAACATTTCACCTGCTGATCTCTGCTCTCAGGTGGCACAATCCAGTTAAGTTCCTTTATTTTACACACCGCGTGGATGGCTTCAACACCAAACCTTCGGGCCAGTTGCTTTAATAGGTAGAGTCGCGGAGAAGGGGTCAAACTCTTCAAACACATTCTTCTTATTGCGTCAAAAAGTGTCTGCAACTCTCTCCCAATCTGAAAGTCGTTCCATATAGCTGAGTCTTCCACGATGGCTTTGTGCATAAACTGGGCAGCGAGCCCTAGGATGTATCGCGCCTTGGCCACACTTTCCAACAAAACAACATCAACTTCGCGCACCGGTTGAATTGTACTTGATGTCAAATGCGGTGTGCACTCGTCGCAAAGCTGCTGTGTTAGTTTTATCATCACTAGAAGATTGTCCGATAATTTAGCATATTGACTGATAAGAGAATCCTGAAAAAAGAAGTAATAATAAAGGTACGACATTGATTCAAGTTCCAAAAAAGTAAAAGGGAACAATACTGTGTCAGGTAACACTCACCTGTAACGACACCCACAGCTTTTTACCACGGGATATGCTGACTTGTTGACAATTTACCGAGGAGAACATAATTTCTCCAAGTGTACATTATTTATCCCCCTCTTTTCCCTTGGGACAATTTTCATGTTCTGGCTGTTCTGGCTGTTGTCATTTCTTCTGTTAGGCGAGTCATAACAAATGACCAAAGACTAACAGGATTATCTCTTCTTTATATTTTCAACACTTTCCTCAACATCCTTGCAGTTCTCAACAAGGCAGTTTTTTGCATTACTCATTGTTAATAATAATAATAATAATAATAATAATAATAATAATAATAATAATAATAATATTATTATTATTATTATTATTATTATTATTAATGCTATCAGTAGTCCCTGACTCTTGCCTTAGTTAAGATATGGAGATGCTTTTGAAACTCGACAAGCTTTTTGTATAATGTTTTTGTTTGCTGTTTTTGCCCTGACTGCTCAGAGACCACACATCACTGTTCTCGCTTTTGAAGTTTCCAGAGTTTCATGGCCAGTCCATCTACATGGACTATGGTTTGAATATGACTTGCTCCCGTTTCACTGCTGCAGGGGGATTAGAGGAAAAGTGACTTTACTTTTCATATACATGTTATTTTAATATGAAAAACGTTGAAGTCTGAAAGAGGAAGAAGTCAATTCCACAATGGTCTGATTGGGCCACTACTCGGATAACCAAACCGCTTTCTCTAAAAGATTAACGGATTACCAGTTTCAATTATCTTCTAGGCTGCTTGTCTTTAAGGGTGAATTTCGCCTTTACCTTGCGTAAATCGACTCTTCAACGTAAAAGAATGTAGCGTGACTGCTGCTAATGAATTTGTTGCTTTGTTTTTTTTGCTGACCATGAAAAACATCTCACCTCCCAACAGTGAACAAACAGCTGACAAACTTGGAGCAGATGACCAACGTCTGGCCTAAGTCCTCCAGCTCTTGACAAATAATGGGACAGGTGATCTTTGACTTCTTCATCGCTAAATGCAAAAATGAAAAAATGCAGGCAAAAAATCACGATGGTGCAACCTAAAGTCTTGGAATGGTTCAACACTGCGACTTACAAGTGTACTTTTGCATTAACATTTAAAGCGCAGCAAAACTGTGGTTTTGATGTGTGAGATGATAACACAAGATTTAAAGCTTCTACTCCTACAAACTAATTCCGACATCAAACACAGCACACATGAATAAATGATTGGTCAGTGCCGTAAACTGAATTTAATGATCAACAAGTTATCAAAACAAAAGATGTTTGTACATTACAAAAATTTCTTTAAGTGGTCCCTAAGTGGTCCCAAAGTCAGGATTTGGGAGAACAGTTTCGATCCGCTTTGTACTATGGTAGTTGTTCCATTTTAACTAATCAGATTTGTCACCTAATCTCGAAAGCTTTTCCATTGAAAAACTTACTTAGTAATAAAAGGGGGATATCTTACTACACATTTGCACATGTGCATATGG
The DNA here is from genome assembly GCF_036669935.1 of Montipora foliosa. Classification (NCBI taxonomy): domain Eukaryota; kingdom Metazoa; phylum Cnidaria; class Anthozoa; order Scleractinia; family Acroporidae; genus Montipora; species Montipora foliosa. Next base: position 35,255,090 of record NC_090870.1, on the reverse strand, counting down.
CTTAATTGCACAAATTTCACTATTATTCGAAACCTGGCTAAAGTTTCCTATGGAAGGAATCACGAGCAAACTGCCGAGTAGGAGATAAGTATGTCAAGTGACGGAATGAAAGAGTGAAATGGTGCAACAAGTTTCATTTCTAGAAATGAGAAAAGTTGCTATCATGTGTCACTCGTGAAAGGGATCTCATGTCGATTACAATCCTCAGGTTTAATTAGCACTGCCACTTTGTAATACCACTGTATTTCATAGTTTTTTTTTTTCCGAAGTACCTTGCAAAGTTTTCAAGAAATAATCATAAAAAGAGTTCAAATGAGACTGGGAAAAAAAACCAAACCTGTTTCTCAGAAGTTGTTGCAGAAGAAAAGACCTCACCACTGGAGTTGCATCAATGCCGTGCTCAGGGAATGGAGAGAAGGCCTTAGTCTTGGAACTGGCTTGTAGCACATAACTCATAAACATGGAGAAAAGCTCTGTGTCAATAACGCCAGACTCAGCACCAAAACAGAATAATGAAACCAGCTCCATGAAAAAGGAGTTACACCGACGACGGAAGTCGTAGTGTTCATGAACAGCTTGTCTGTGAAGAACAAACAGGTTAATCATTTAGTGTAATTCTATTATGTATCGTGCAAACAACCTCGCTGGTTATCTTCTATCTTGTTTCACTTTTTTTTCTGAAAAATGTCGTGTTAGTTGCAATTCCAAAAAAATTATGTTTTCTATGCTTTATTTGGTAACCCCAATCCCCGACATTCCGTTTTTGGCGTACACGTGTGTGCAACACTCCAAACTGATGAACAAGAAGACTGACCCACGCTTTTGAATAGAAAAGGCGGTGATACATTAGAGGAGCGTTTGCAGACACACAATCTGTTTGATGAAGCACTTTTTCTCTAATACTTCTCTCACGCCACCCTAAGTTAATTAAGTGTCACAAAAACGGAGTTAACTTGAAACTCTCTTCAAAATATCAAAAGTAAAAGAAAATGATACCATAGGTCAGGGAATGGATAGAGACAACAACGAATAGGCTTTCTAAATGTTGTAAGAAATGACGAAATCTCATGTTACAAAGAAAAGGCCTCATACCTTATAATATAATGTGTTAAAAAACGTTGTATCTAATGTGGTTTTGAAAATTTGGTTATATATAGATAAAAAATAGTCTTAAACTGAATTTCGGCTGCAACTGCAACCTTCTTCAGAGTAAAAATATGCAGTTCTGAGTGTGAGTTTGTCATTTATATAAAATCATTGTTTCCCCCGGGGTTTCATCAGAGTTTTGTAAACAGAAGGGAATGGCTTTCGTTCATTCACTGCACTCTTGTCTTTTGTAGAGTGCCACGATTCCCCAAGGGGAACAATGAGTTAATTTCACACTCAGAACTGCATATTCTTACTCTGAAGAAGGCTGCAGTTGCAACCGAAATTTCAGTTTAAGACTATTTTTTATCTACATTTGACGGAGCGCGCGTAGCGTAGTGGATATCGCTCGCGGACTGCGAGTGAGCTTTCCGGGTTCGAATCCCAGCTCGTGCGCTCCAAAAGGTCACTCAGCTTTCCATCCATTCGTGGTGGGTAAAATGAGTACCAGTATTACTGGAGACACGTTGTGCATGCAACGGGTTAGGAGTGGCTACCACCCCTGTAGTGAGCTACGGAAGATGCCATAAGTTACTGTAGAAGCTAAAGAAAAAGGAGCCTTCGGGTTGCCTTCGACTTCGGTCGGCCTCTTGTCTTGTCTTGTCTTTTAATCTATATATAACCAAATTCATATTATCATGATGACTGCATGATCGCCTTTCAAACATTTATACCTTATGTCTTTTGTGGACTCGATTTTGAAATGTTCCGGAACTTCCTGTTTGCAAAGCGGACACTTGCGTTCTTGTGCAATCCAGTGGGAAATACAGGAAAGGCATATCACGTGACTACATGGCATTTTGACAGGATCCTTTTCAGCCAATCCTTCCAGGCATACGGGGCAAGTAGTTACACCGTAACTGTAGAAACGAATTAAAAATTAAAACCAATAACGAAAAGATCATGTACTGATTTCTTAGAGCAGATTCACTCCACGGCAAGGAGGGAGCTAGCTGATACGGTATTCAGTGGTTTGGTGGAGATGAACACCGACCGATGACAAATTCAACTGGTGGACGACATCTGGTTTGATCCCCGAGAAATCGCGTGCAAATCATGGGAAATAATCTAACAGGACAACACTGCCACTTTGTAGCAATAACTAGGATTCAAAATTCTTATTAGAGACTCGAACAATTAAAATGTAAACAATTACGTTGTAAACAGATCAACTATAATTCCATTTGACTAGTGTTATGGTATTGTAATATGTATCGTATGTAGTGCAAGTTAATGTAGTGCAAGTATTGTGTAAGAAGTAAGTACAAGTGTAAATCATGTAACATGTATCGTAAGTAGTACAATAAAAAAACAAAACAAAAAAAAAAAATAAAAAAAAAATAAAAAAAATAACTAGGATTTGTTTCATCTCCTCCATAAGGGGAAATTCGTAACTGCCCAAAGTACTTCACTTACGGATAACTTACCCGAAACACTCAAGGTAATCACGACTCTCTTGTATGAAGGACGCCTTTCAATTGTTTTAGGGTACAAATGTAGTCAAACTGGTGACGGATCAAAGATTTAACGCCTTCGTACCTGGTGTACCGTTTGCTAACAGCTTCACTGCAGTCCACGAGAAACTTCTCAATAACCCTCATTGTGTCAGGCTTGGTGAAATCTGTCTCATCACCCAACGCCTGTCAGAAAAGTTCAACAATAATTTAATTAACTGTTTTGAGGGTAATGTAAGTGCTATATTCTACCCATGTAAACCATGTGAGCGTTAGCCCTACTAATGGAATTGGGCCCACACAAGGACAGAGAAACACTCTGACCAGAGTGGGAAATGAACCCACGACTTCCCACCCTGGTCAGAGTTTTTCTCTGTCCTTGTGTGGGCCCAATCCCATTAGTAGGGCTAACACTCACACGGTTTACCCCAGTTAACTCTGTTGAAATATAAGTGCTATACAAGGCCAACGTTCGCAAAAACGTAATCCTCCCTTGTACTTCAACAATAACTTAGATTGACGATAAGCAAGTAACTTATTTACTGCTCAAAACAATGTAGTAATATAATGGTTCAGTGGACCACACATATCTCCCATCCCACCAACTGTAACTGTAACAGTAGTGATGCTCTATCTAGAACTGAATGTTTGAGACATTCATGTACCTATTCACATTATTCTGATATCTCTCTCCGACAAGTTTTCAACTATTACAGGTGTTGGATAACGAATTAGCCTACGTGCAGCCATACTCTCCCCCCGAAAGTAAAACGGGAGGAGGGAACGTCTACGAAAAGCTGGCCCAAATCGTGTTCGGCGACGTCACGCCTTTTGCAAGAATGTGTATAATGGTTTCTCATTGTGGTTGGTCACTTACCTTAGTCAATTCTTTCGAGAACACAGACGAAAATAGATTGTACCGCTGACTCCGCTCTCTTTTTCGGCGGTGATGATAACAGTGAGGAAGGAAACGGTGCAAAAGAAACATGGATAGTTTGCTCATCTTGAGTCGGAGATGGGCTGTAACTAGCTAGCCTGGGGCGCTTCAGTTTGCTGTAATCCAAACTTTCTAGAAGCGATTCCTTCGACTGTAAAACAAGCCGAGCTTTTTCAAAACTTGCTGCGTAGGAGCTTCTAAGGTCCTGCTACAAATTTTGCCGTTTCTTAAGGACAGCATATTGTTCGCAAACGATGATTATTTGTCTCCGTAAATGAGATTAAGGTCTAATAACTCCGACCTTCGACAAACTTTCATTGCTTACAGAAAGAATTTACTACAAGACACCACTGGGTAAATATCACTCCGTCATATATCTAATTGAACTCAATCGGTATCAAGAATTAATCAGTAACTATTTTCAAATTTCGAGCAATATTCCACAAAATAAATAAATTAGTTTGAAACCGACGGCAAATGAGTGAATCCGTAATTGAGCGATACAATAACACAGCCTGCAAATGTACCTCAAGACTGTGTTCACATCAAAGGTTGTCCTCTTTTTGCTTTGGACTAAATATCGCTCATAATCCTATTCAATCTCTCAAAAACACAGTATACACTTAAAAAGGGGCATTGACTTGCAAATGAGTTCCAAAGAAAAGAAATATATCTAATAAAATCGAAATTCCATGAAATACGAAGCCTTTGTTTACACCAATTTTAGCGGAAATACCAATTATTTCCAGAAATTGCGAAAATTACCGTGACGATACGGAACACGATTTCGGCCAGCTATTCGTAGACGTTCCCTCCTCCACTTTTTTTAGGGGGGGAGAGTGCGCCTAAATGTAGGCTGATAATGAATGAGTTCATTTACTTTTTCATGTCTATCACCTCAAAAAACGCGGTTTCCGCTACACTTAGTCGCTGCACCAGTCCAAAACCAGTGCGTTTGCTTCAACTACTTTGAAGTAAACGTCTTAGAGGTTCCATGAAAGTGGGGAAACCAGCTATTATTTGATCTACGAGCGAACAAGGAAGGAGAATGGGTTGTATACAGGGCTGACATTACAAACAGTTTTTCGATGGTACAGTTCCTTGAAAATAGCAATGCAAGTAGTTTGCGACGTCAACCTGCAATCGACCCTATTACCCTTCAATGCTTGGTTATGGACCAAACGATGACCAGTTTCCCATCTTTCATTATAAAACTGTAATAGCAAACGGCCCAAAACTACTTGGGGCAAGTGCAGAAACTAATCGAGGTAGCAAGGTTTGTTGTGGCGATAAGCAATTTGAATTTTTGCACCGTGAAATATAGAGCTTTTACTGGATATTTTGGTTTCAATGGGCTTCCCCAGTTACATCAACTGAACAATATTTTTGGGCATTTGCTCAGGACATGAGCATGGGTGTCTGCCTGAGAAGACACCGCACAGTTTTTTTCAGAAAAAAGAATTTTGCCAAGGATAGAATAATCTCACAGAGTAGACTCCTGTCTCTCAATGGCTCAGTTATGGGTGAAATAAAAACTTGCCAATTTGCCATGTTTCACTGGTATTTTAAAGGAAATCACACGAAAACGGCCAAATACGTAATACGCCATCATATAAACCATGATAAAATATACGAATGTAAGTACAAATAGTTGAATGGCGAAAACCTAAAAGGAACTACGAGTTTTAAATAGCTTGAACAAAATTTACTTTTCGCCGAACGCAACACAAAATTAGGTAAAAACATACCATTTCAGGTAACTGCTATTTTAATTGAGAGAAATCCATTCCACCTCAAACCTCTTAAAAGAGGTTTGAGGTGGAATGGATTTCTCTCAAGAACGAAAGTCATTTTAGGACCTTTTAGCCTTAGTCTCCTACGCAGCCGTTCTTTGTGTGGTCACGCAATGCTCCTCCTCCTCCTTTTGAGTGGGGAGGAGCGTTGTGTGACCACACAAAGAAAGGCTACGTAGGCGACTAACTTAGCCTGCGAACGCAGAGGTATTTGCGGCAATACGTTTGCGTTCGCAAGCTAGGAGCACTTTAATTACACTTCGGATGTAAAAGCTATCACGTGGTCACTGTAGGGATCCAAAGACTGTGATCACATTTCCTTGATTCACACCCTCTTTTGTGCTTTCTATTGTCCAAGCATATGGCAAGAAAAGACACATTTGGTGTTGGATTGCGCATTCCACGTAGCTAATCATGTTATTTGATGTACAGGCAACACTTTATGAACCTTATGGCAAGAAAATCTTTTGCTATTACCTTCCAGAGTTTAAAAGTATTTTTGACATCAGCAGGGTGACACAATGACGTGCCAGGACAGGTGTGTTCTATGAAGAGTCTCACAGCACTCACTCTTTGCCAAATAGACCTGAAACGTATCCCAGTTAAGGGGCAGAAATAACGAGTCTTATTACGGATCTCAGAAGGTAAGCAGCCTAAGATGTAATAGGACTACAGTTTGAAACAAAAAAGGCACTGTTAAAGTGCAAGAGTATTCAGCATAGCCAGGAAAACAAAATAAAATGAAATACAATAAACAAGAAAACAAACAAAAACTAACAAATATATCCGCCAATGGACAAAATGATATGAGACGAGAGCAATGAAGATTCTTCTAAAACGAAACAAAATTCTCCACAATACTCGAAAAATAAAGGTCTTGACAGTTCTTGATGACAACAGAACTGCACTGAGGTGCAAACCATTCATTTACTGCAGATATTCAATGGTTTACAAGAGATATTTAACATCATTGGACTGGTATGGGATGTTGCTGTATGGTAGTTATGATTAATGATTAGGGTCCATTGTCCATTGCCATTTGTATTCGTGTCCATTGTATTCTGAGCGAATCATGAGAGCCGTTGCATAGGATGCGTTCTGTCTAACCCTCTTGACAGAGAGATGAAGCAGCCATGGCGTCCACGAGAACGATGACTGCATTAAACAATACGTAATTGGCAAAAACGCTTTGCGAATGCGTTTCTTCGCCCTTCACTTTCTGAAAACAACGGCAAATGACCAAATTTGAGTTTATGTGGAATAAATGTTTATTCCAATTCAATTCCTGGATGGTTGCTGCACAACACTTCACATATCAACAAACTGCAGAATAATCACAAGATAACCGCGACGTTATATCTTCAGATAAGGTTTTCATTTTTGCTTTTTATAAGCCCCAAAAAGAATCTTCTCGAATGAGTGAGACGAAACGTAGTGACTTAAATTCTATTGTTATTCGTTATTTTTCGGAAGTAGCTATCTACATATCTACCCAACGTTTGGAAAAATTCATCGTAAGAAAAAGGGGCCATATCGGGAGACCAACCATTCTTGATCAGCAATGTACAAACCTGCAATCATGAAGAACGCGCGCTGTTTTCAGACCACACTGTGCACTGTTATTGAGTAAGTTGTTTGCACTTGATCTGATGGCCAAAACTCTGTTGCACCACACTAAGCGAGTCTGCGGATCATCAAATTCCTCTTCACTTGGTTCAAGCTTTGAAAGACACAACTGAAGTGCAACTGCATCATGAACCTAGAACATTTTTCAGATGTTTTGGCGATGTTAATGGGGAGCATGCACCGATTTTCTGTACTTTACCTCTCTTTTTTTGGGCGCGATTTCATGGTACAGAGCGGGCCAACAAGGCCACTGGTACTGACTACTCAATAGACCCATATCACTCAATGTCCAAACAAAAGATTTTGCCCGTTGAACCTCTCATTCAGTGTGAGGCTGGACGGGCAAAGACAATGCAAAGACAAAGCCTTTATTCCCCACGGACTCCAAAATGGCCGCCGAGTGATAAAGGTGAATTACAAGGTATGGCTCTTGTATGATTTTCCAGATCAGTGACTTTTCTTTCCCTGGGGACGCTTTCTAAAAACTTCAAAAAACAACCACAACTCTCAAAATATGATCTTTTGCCAGCATCCTCGATCATCAGAAAAACAACTATAGTTCACCTACTGTGCTTCAAGTTGAGCTGAGTTTTCATCATATTGAATAGATGAATTCAGCGAGCACATACACCTTATTCCAAAGTGGCCGCCATTTGAGTATTCTTTTGTTTCCATGAAAATTGGCCCTTATGGCCTCGTTCATGGTTAAATATTCTTTTGAATTTTACGTTTGAAAGCGAGGCCATAAGGGCTAATTTGCATGGAAACAAAAGAATACTCAAATGGCGACCATTTTGGAATAAGGTGTATTAATAACCTATACTGAAGCAAAAGACTTTTTTGTGTAATCACTTGCACAATCGCGAAATGAAAGTGTGTCGCAAAAATTTAAGTGAATTAAGGTATTAGAAAGTTCTGCCTTACAATTGTAACTAAACTGAGAGTGAATTGAAAAGGGAAGAGCAACCAACATTTAGCTATGCTCTAGATGAGAAATTTCAAAACCTTTTCGTTAAGCTAGAACGCGAGGAGTAACAGCAGCAAGAACACCTTTCCAAAACAGTAATGTACAGTTATTTTCCAGCATCAAATAGTCGGTACTTCCGACATTAATGAGACTTTGTCCTATTTATTATTTGCCTTAAATTGTCCTACCATTTCTGATTCCCCTTGAGGAATCACTTGCGAGAGGCGGATCATGATGTCTGGCTGAGCCTCAATCAGACGACTGAGATTTGCTAAACGTTTATCGATGACTTCATACACCACATGTATAAGAGGGATGCTGAGAGAAAATTCTTCCAAAGAGTGGGACTCGGCATGAACTTCACGAGCCGCTGTTATAATGACTTGGCAAATCAACTGCAAGCCGAAAAGAAGAAGAAGAATTGTCCCATAAACAAACTTGTAAACAACAATACAATTTCGAAAATTCCATCAACCAAACAATAATGTATCCCTTGTTATTCTTTCTTATACATTAAAATGATATATTTGCCTGCGAATAAAATGTTCATGCTTTTCACCGTTTTTATTTTGTTAATGTTATGTTGTATTAATCTCACTGATCATGATGGCGAGACAACATCCGGTCGAATGCTGAGGGGTCATGGATAATTCAATGCTTATAGCCCCCATTGAAGTTGTGATGCACTATGATTTATTTCATACAATCAAAGCATTCACTTCTGCTACTCATTATAGAAAGAAGTGTTTTTTTCATCCCTCCCGTCCCTTCCCTTTTTGTCTCTGCATTCACTTTGGGCGTGTTTTGGGCCCTCAACTTTTCTGGGCAAGGAAAAGTTTCCAGTGTTTCGGTGTTAAGTTTAGGTGGAAATTATTGAAATTTTTATTAAAGTGGCTATGGGCGTTTGTTCATAGCCAATTAACTCCAACGTTGGTTGTGTGTGATTACTGTCTTTAGGCCCAGTAAAACAAGCTTCAGGATATGCAGCACTACTTTTTAAGAGGCTAAAACGGTGGTAGGGGAGGGGGGGAGGGGAGGGAGGGAACAAGAATCATTGTCAAATTAACAGTTAAGCAGCTTTAGTTTGTTAGCTCTTTGGCTTTTTAATTCTCAAACTAACTTAACTGGAATATCGGTTGAATAACGTATGTGGAACTGCCTCATTTCTTGAGTTATGATAAAAAAAACTGTCGATTTCAAACAACTACAGCGAAAGATGTAGCTGGAAATCGAAAATTGTAGTATTTTGCATTACAAAGCAAATAAGCACAATAAGGGAGACGTAAGCCAAAAAACTATTCATATAACACAGCCCCAGCTTAGCAGAAAGAGGCAGAAAAATGGGGATAGCGGAGCCAGATTCTAAAGAAACTGTGACGCTGCACTGATGGGTCTATGGAACATGAGAATTTGGAAGTACCTACTGGGTTGATAAAAGTAAATTGACCACAGTGTGCACGAGGTGACGTTTTGAGAGTTAGCCCTTCGTCAGAGCAAATTGATGGAGATTTTACAGGCTAGTACTGATGAAACAAAATTGTGATGTGATACTGACGTAAAGAGAACTAAGGTAAATGGGGCAAATTAAGAATTTAATGGACCTTCAAAGTGAAGGGACCCACATTTTTGCCATAGAAATAACCACTGATTATATGAGGATGTATCCATGTGGAGATCGAATTTTGAATTGAGTCCCCTGAAATTGGGATCAAAATGCTCCTAACAAGGAACTGCGTCTCATACAAGTTAGAAACGACGTGAATATCTATTCTTGGAATGTTATATCAAACCTCTCCTTCTCCGTCTGGACCTGTTGGCTTGTGCACCATGTGAACAAAGTCATGTAGATAGCGCAGCACTGCAGCTTCACCATAACCTTCCTGTTGAGCTTCTTCAATCAAAGGGCCAATCTCAGAATTACTGATAAGATCGTGCAGGCATTGCTGAACTGGGGTATTTGATCGTTCTAAAACCAAAACAATATCACACAAACATTTATCAACTGTAATGACTTTTAAAACTGATTAGAGCGTAATGTGAAGTGCTAGTTTTCTACCCCATATGAACCATGTGAGCGTTAGCCCTACTAATGGAAATGGGCCCACACAAGGACAGAGAAAAACTATGACCAGGGTGGGAATTGAAGACACGACCTTCGGGTTGGATCACCGCTGCTCTACCGACCGAGATACAAGGTCAGACGGGAGCAGGCCGTGGGAACTGAAGATGTTAAAATCAAGGGAATGAACATATACAAGTACAATGGAGGATTACGTTTTTGCAAACGTAGGCTGCGTAGCACTTATTTTTGAACAGACTTCACTGATTGGAGTGTAATGTGAACTGCTAAGTTTCTACCCAATATGAACCATGTGAGCGTTAGCCCTCCTGATGGAAATGGGCCCACACAAGGACAGAGAAAAGCTCTGACCAACTCTGACCAGGGTGGGAATTGTAATTCGAAATCCATAATAATACTAATAATACTACTACTAATAATAATAATAATAATGATAATAATGATAATAATAATAATAATAATAATAATAATAATAATAATAATAATAATAATAATGATGATGATGATGACTTTATTTTAAGAGGGTAGCACGTGACAGTTTAAATACAACCGATGACCCTGTGGCCCTCTATAAAGTAATCTAATCAATACATAAAATTAACACAAATGAGAGTAATAATAATTTTATGTATATAAATTAAAGACATACTAAAAAATACATATATATATTATACTAAAAATTCTTAATAATAAGAACATGATAAAATAAAATAACAAAATGGAACAAGAAATTACTGGATTATAATCTTCCCTTGATAGTGACGCCTTCAGTTTCTCCTCTTGCAAAAGGACAATTAAGTATTTCTCCCACTGTTGTTTTTGCATTTCCACTCTCCGTCGACAATGGCATGAGAAGTGCTCTAGAAGTTACCTTTTGGCCTTCTCCAAGTCAATTTCCTGGCCTTCACAATTTTACTCATCTTACAAATCTTACAGCATTGTCCAAATTGTCCCTACAATATTTGAACTGTCAAGCTACCTGTAGAGGAAAAAGGGTGATTTACCTGCAATGCTTGCAGCCTCTCTCCACATGTTGTCAATTCGTTCTTTTACTAACCAAGAGAAAGGAAACTGCACGTCAAACATATATCTTTCACGCCCTGCCGTGGTCACTGGAACACGCTCTCGTATGATGTTGCTTTCAAGAGATAAAAAGTTGTCATAATGGAGCTCAACCAAGGCTTGATCTTGGAAGAAAGCTATCCACAGATGTGACAACCAGTCCCCTTCGCCCATTAAAAGTTCCAAATTGGAGTCACGGTCCACAAACGCAATGATCTCAGATAGGATTGGAATCACTGATGAATACACTCTTTGCCATAACGCTTTCCTAAATGTGCCATTCTCCTGAATTCCTATACCACTTAAAGCTTCTGAGCGAAGCCAGTCACTTGCATTGGATCCAGCACGGTCATCTTTCTCTTGAAGAAGCTTGTGGATTCGTCGGGCCAAGATCGTCGCAAATGACAAATCTACAAAACATCACAAAATATTGGAAACGTCAGGTTAAGACCGTTTCTAAACATGACTTAATAGATTGAAATAATGAAAGTGGACAAGAGTTATGAAAATACACGCAACATGGTTGTTGATGTGAGACAGCTCCAAAGGAAAAGATTAAAAACGTGCCCCAACTCCATCATTCACAAAGGGACAGGTTACTCTCCTTGATACAACTACAATTCTTACTAACTTCCGTGTACCTACCACTTCCATTGGATCTGTCATCTGGAAGAAGATTCAGCATGACTTCAATTCTACGAGTTGACCGTGATGAACGCCAAGATTCGTCATCAATTCGTGCAACGGCTGCTTGAACACAACTTCTCAACAGACTGACAATGTCTACTTTATCCAGCACGACGTCACTATGAGCAAAATAAGAAGGCTCCATTTCAATGTCGGTCCCTTCCTCCTCTAGGTCTTCAACTTCCATTTCACATCGAGTGGTGCTTGGTGCCACATCAAACAGCTCGCTAACTGATCTGTCAACCATAAATTTAATAGCTGGGATTTGACCAGTTGGAGGACGGAGTTCGTCGATATGCACCGATATCCATCCTCCCCCTTGGAAGCCTGCAAATGTTTGACAGCCTCCGACAAGACGGGGAAGCTGTAGTATCATGACGATGTGCACAGACGAAGGGTCATCTCCCAAGGACTCTGCAAAATCTTCGACTGCAGTTGTCCTTTGCTCCACTAGCAGGTGACGAGCACAAGGTATCAGGTTACCGTTGACATCACCAGCATCACACTGAACAATGAGCAAGCCTTCTCTTCCACCAAGTTTTGCAAAAAAGTCCCTTAAACGAAAAATTTGACAATTGATTGAAAAATAAATAATAATTCTGTACTCACCTTATTCCACATGCTAACCACACTTTTCTTTATCGTTTGTGCTTAGATAGGCACCCCGCATAAAACATCAAGCTGGTTTTTTTGAGAGGGCTACAAATTAGATTTCCCCATTTTATAGCTGGGTTATTTGGGCATAACAGGCAATTATAAACCATTAAAAAGTTGGAAGCAGGCCTCTGTATTGTATTGCATTGCATTGCATTGTATTGCATTGCGTCTATGAGGTTTTTTCGTTACATTGCGGACGCGTCCAGGAGCTAGTATGGATGAATCAAAATTGAGACATTGGTACTTGAACATTTTCATTTGGGAAAAAGGAGAAAAATCAGAGTACCAAATGGGAAACTTCTCAGTTCTATCTAAGAGGACAATAACCTTGATGCCATTTTAATTTCCAACGTATGGAAATAGGGATTAAGTGGATTAATACCAGTGAGAGGCTCCACTGCTATATCCATTGGGGATTAGGGTTGTGATTTTCAAAGGCTAGCTGCATTTAGCTCGTATGACTAACCTCACAGAGGAGCAAAACTGTTGTTCTGTGTGAAATTGCTGCAGACTTAAGCACATTACATTTGACAAACACAGCGAAGTTGAATCGGCCACGTCTTGCAAATCATTGGATGACAGCAACCTGGAGTGAGTCGTGACCTGTAGACAGAGTGCAGAGATTCTCAAACATTTTCACTCTTTTCCACCATTTCTTGAATGGAGATATAGTTTCCTTTAATCCGCTCACATTGCACATAACGTTAAAGCAGTATTTCAAGCAATTGAAACTGCAATCGTGAGAGTGTAGTATATAGATTTGGGTTGTTTATTCTTACAATAAATTAACTTGGCTTAAGCATGCGATCCAATCGAAATCCAGTATACCTGGTCAGCGGTCAACTAAAAGACTCAGCTGACTTCGATAAGCTCTTAACTTAAGCCCGCGATATGGTCACCTGAGACTGGTCAGCAGATACCTTGTTTTGACAGGTGTCAACTGACCATAACGTGGATTTCCAATATCAAAGATGTACGCTGTAAACTAGCTAGAGTATGGACGCCTCGATGAGTTCTAAACTTGAGCCCGCGATATGGTTACGTGATACTGGTCACATTGGCATACATGGGGGAATCGGGGTGGGGGTGGTGGACAGTACAATAGTGACAAAAACCAAATTTTCTTGTACAGATGGGTTACTGTATTTTCATACCCATGATGCTCCGCGCGGAGCTCTGCTAAAACTTACAAAAAACGTTTGTTTTCATTATAAGTGCTTCCTTTCAAAACAACCGTGCGTTTTAGGACAAGGAATACCCATCTTTTTCCATTCGCTGTTTTTCCATAACAAAGTTTTTATCCCTCACGGCACTAAATATGTTGCTGCTTCTTGCTTTATAGGTTTTTTTGTTATCGTCTACAAAACCTAGCACTGGTCTAACTGTATTTATTACTCGCCATTCACCTGAATCAAAGTTCCTTTGTCTGAACCTCGTTCTTCTCCTGTTAGAACGTTTCTAAGAAAGGCAGTCAAACTTGAGTGTTCCTGCATTGTGAAGTAAGTTGACCAGAGAATATCTGCTTGCTGGGCCAACTGTGTGCGGGGCAAACGTGCAACGGCATCGGGTGTCGCACATTGCAGCAATAATTCTTGAGATTCCTTGAACACCTATTGCAAGTCATGTGTTTTTATTTCTAAGAGCATGACGATTATGATAATCTTAATAATAAGAAAAGAAGAACCTAGGATTGCATAACGCAGCATAAATTAAAGCTTAAATTAGAACTAGAACAAGTATCTCTTTCTTAGCAGTTTTCAAAGTAATTTCCTCGGTGTTCGGACGCTTGCCCATCATTCACTTTTTCCATTAACTGGGCCAAGACAATCAAGTAAACTAAATCTTTACTACACTGATTATCGTTTTCAGTGTACTACCTCACTCATTTCCAGGGTACAATTAAGAATTTTGTAAAAATAAAACATGAGCTGACCCACTAAAAGATACCAGTACCTTTGAATGAAAGAAACAATAGAATTATCATGCACGTTATAGTACAAACGCAGGCAAATATTTTGTCATTTCTGTAATTTAGCGAAACGCGACGAATAAACATTTTAAATATACCTTTTCTTCATCGGCAAACTGGTATTGACCGTCCTCCATGTGGTCGCTGGACACTTGAAGCACAACGGTTGCTGCAGTGTCGGCATGGTAACCAACAAATGCGTCGCCAGGTGTGTATTTTCTGCGGAGGATGATTGCAAAAACGAAAACGACGTCAATGCAATGCAAACAATAGATTTCCCATAACATCATGACGTTAAGAGATGCGATTAGGATAAAAGCTGAGGTGAGCAAGACGTTGGTTGACATGCACCCTATAGATGGTTTTCGAGTTACGTCATCATCGCCAAAACATTTCTCATTAGCTCCTTTGTTCGTCCACCAGTAATTGTACATTTCATCATTGTTAGATAACGTAAGATTGGTTGCAAACTGAAAGTGAAATAAGAGCTTCTCGCAAATCACTATCATTGCCAAAACAGCCTCTCACTGCATTTACGTCATACGATATGGGATAGAAAATTTAGCCCAGGCTGGAGGTCCCCAGACATTGAGAAAGGTATAGTGAAACCTCGCCGAAATGGGAAGGGGGGTGGGGAACCGGGGAAAGGAGGAAAAATATTTACCAGCCAAAAAAAGGGTACCCTTTGGCCACAGGGACACAGAAAAATACACAACACTTCCTTAAAAAAAGCAAACCCGAGGATAATTTGCAATTAATAACCTATTTACGGGGTTTCATGTAGTTCAGTACGGCTGATTTTGTGAGTATTCAAGCAGTGAGAAAAGCTGTAGAAT
Source organism: Montipora foliosa (assembly GCF_036669935.1). Taxonomy (NCBI): domain Eukaryota; kingdom Metazoa; phylum Cnidaria; class Anthozoa; order Scleractinia; family Acroporidae; genus Montipora; species Montipora foliosa. The sequence continues at coordinate 35,239,876 of NC_090870.1, read as the reverse complement.
TCGATATAACACTTAAAATTGTGCAAGCATTTTGATTGGACAGACGCACAGATAACACCTTAATAAGAACACCAGAGAAACCCTCGGTTACCTTTCCTGCCGCCTTTTCGTTCTCACCACATTTTAACGTCATCTGTGATCTATTCCCTTACAGACACACAGAAACAAAAAAATCTCTTTATATAATGGATTAACCTCATCTGTTGGTGACGTGGCATTTCGACAGTGGAAAATTGTTTCACCCATTCATGAAGTCTGTCCACAATTCGCTTTTGCTTAGGGTTCAGGCTAGCTGAAGTCACAAGGTAGTGCTTTTCAAGGCGGTTGATCAGAGGAATGGGAAACTTGCTGTAAACAACGTCTCTTTCCGCGATCACAATCAACCTGGAAATAATTGATATCGTCAACAAATATACATGCACGCCAAGCAAAAGAGCTCAAAAATGCCACGACTCCTTTATCTTTATCGAGAAGGGTTGTTGAAAAAGTTAAAGAACTGGGCCCGGTTGTTCAAAAGTCGATTAACGCTAATCCCAGATTAAAAATTAACCAAGGAGTTCATTTTTCTACTCCCAAATGCTGTTCAACGCTGATATTCGGCAAAACTTTACATTAGAAGAAGTCAATCTTGAAAAACAAAAATAAGCAAAAGAAGCTTTTACCAAAAAGTTGAAAACAAGAAACAAAAAGTTTACGCTAATCCTGGGTAAAGTTAATAGGCTTTCGAACAACCGGGCCCTGGTCCATAGTGTTGTGGAACAGCGCCGCTTGCTTTTGTGTGTTATGCTCTAATCAGGAAAGTAAAAGCTTTAAAACTGTAGGGTTATTAAAGACGAAGACGATGAAAATGATAGTAATTTAATATGAATTGGCCTTCTTCTATTTATAGCAGTAGACTGGTGAGACGTTGATCTGGTGGTCAGTACCTGAATTTATCGTCCACGCGACATTTTACGCGGTGACTTCCCAGTCCAAGGTCCACATATTTCTGTCCTCCAAAATACATGTAGTACTGACGAAGTGCAAAAAAAAAAAAGGAGAAAGGAAATGGCTAGATAACATAGATAGCGACGACAAAGATTCCTACACTGAGAAAGGCATCGGGTATTTGGCATTGGTGGAATATTTATGGAGGCTAACAAATGAACAAATCTTAAAACGCGCAGCATCAAACACACAATGTCCAGTTTGTAACAAACGAGAGCATCAAAACAATCGCCACTTGCCGCATGGAGAACATGGAAACACTTAAGGACAACAATATGTAAAAAATCCTATTAACTGGGATTGACATGCCTTTAACTTTCTGCAAGGATATTCTTCGTCGTACAGCACATGTTCATCAAAGCATTGGTATAGAGCCTCCTTAAATTGCTCGCGTCTAAAACAAAGTGCGTTTTGTACATTGCAGTGCAAGCGCCTTGAGCACCAAATGAAGACTAACTTGATCAGAGACACTAATTTGTATCGCAACTGCTTCTGCAATCATTACTCTTCTACCTACTGAGATTCTCACCTGATTCAGGGCATCATAAAGACTTTCGTAGAGGCTTTCGAGGTTCAATAAAATCACTGTTCGACCCGTCTCCATGCACACTTTGATTCGATTTATGTCCCGGCAAACCTAAAATATTGATGGAAAAGGAAAAGGCTAGTACGTCTATTTTTGCTCTCCTGAATATTCAATGACAATTAAAATACCGAAAGCACTTCTCATTTCTTAGTTGTGCCGGCACCTGTGTGTATTCCTGATCTTTTGGGAAACTGCTTCCAAAAATAACAATAGGTTCATCTTTTTTCTTGTGCAATTCCTGCTGGACAATTGGCAAAGCAGCGTAATTCTCTGTCAGCACCAACAAGTATCGGCTTTCCCTGATAAAATTGACGCAGAAAAAGATCTTAATGCGTCACAGAGTCACTGCAATTCCTGACCGTAAAAAAACACAAAAACAAACAAACAATAGGTCTCGAACTGAAAGTAAGGGTAATTTAACAGCCTGACAATCCCTCTCAATAAGGACAGTATACCATGTCTTATGGCCATACTAATACGGTAAACACCCCATAGGAAGAAGTTGCTTAGCAAATGACTCTATCTAAGAAAGAAGCACACGATTGAAATTATTACTTTTACAATGAATCTTACCCACTGGAAATCTGACGATCGAGACTAGCTTTGATCAAGTTCACTGCAGAGAATGCATCTTGATCTTTCCTCTTCTACAAAACAGGACAATTACCTCAAGTTATGATTTTCCAGACTTCCAGACTTCTTTTACTGATATAAAAACAATACCATTTAAGAAACACACGTTTTTAATGAGTGCTAGACTTAAATCCTTCGAGACAACACACGTTATTGAAGGGTGCATGTACTTCGATTTTACTCAAATGGTTCGAGACAACATAACTCATTTCTGAATGTCTAAGCAGCCAGGTAAGAGGAAAAGAGCACGGTAGCGTATCAGCGTTAGGACAATGATGAGAGCACTTGCCTTCCAACAGTGTGGCCTGGGTTCCATTATTGGATTTAATGTCATATGTTGGCTGAATTTGTTGCTTCCCTACTCTGCTTAAAGAGGTTTAAATCCCAGTGAAATGATTTCATATGATTTGCTGATTTTACAGTCTCCCTAGTTACTTGTGTGGAGTTAGATACGCTTAAGAATATCATGCAGAGAATGATGATGATACTGACGGGTTAAGAATTTGGAACTAGACGGAATTTACAGTTAAAACGTGCCAGACATCCCTTGCCCTCATTTCCCTGTCCCCTTATGGGATGGCTGCCTGCAGGGATTTTGTCCGTTCGGGGTGAAGTCAAAACTGAGTAAGTGGGATTCATACAGTTTGTCTCCTTTCTTGTGGAAATTGCTTCTTGAAGATTTTCACTGGGTCAATCTCATCCAATCCCCCGAAGTTTCGCCTGATAGCGTGTTCGATATCCTTCCACCCAGGTTCCTGGCCAAGGTCTTCCGCCATTTTGTAGACCATCTTCACTAAGCTAATGAACGAAAATGAAAAAAAAAACCCCTCAAAGGCTGCTTCAAAAGAGAAAAGCAATTGAAAGGACTCTGGCTGGATAATACACAACATCGTTGGAGATCGTAACAATTTCATGCACTTCTACCTGTAGAAATCTCGTAGCCCAAAGAACTCATCCTTTTTAGACTCGCGAAGAGCTTCAGACTTCCTCTGTCTTTCATATAGCTTTTCGTAGCCCAGGGCAAGTGAATCCATCAAGGGTTCAACAAAGCTCTTAACGCGTTCGTCTGTTGAACAAATACCCCTGACAAAAAAAAATTGGATGAAAAATCTTAATTCCATCATTTAGTTTGACAGTTCATTTCTCTACACAAAAATATTTTTGACGGGTTATAAAATAAATTGTGTCACCATGTTCATCACAAGATATGAGCAACAAGGCGGTGTTGCATCACAGCACATATTCGATCCTTACTTAAGGACAGAGAAAAACTTGTAGCTCAGTCGGTAGAGCAGCGGTGATCAAACCCGAAGGTCGTAAATTCTCACCCTGGTCAGAGTTTTTCTCTGTCCTTGTGTGGGCCCATTTCCATTAGTAGGGCTAACGCTCGCATGGTTCATATGAGTTAGGAAACAAGCACTTCACATTACACTCTAATTAGTTAAGTCTGTTGAAATATAGTGCTTCACGGCCAACGTTTGCAAAAATGTAACCCTTCCTTAACTTACATTGCACTGTCAACCAGTTCCCGTGTATCTGGTAGGCCACGTGACAGCATAATGCCCCGGTTCATTTTTGCAGGATCAAGGGCCCAGTTTGATATTCCTATAAAGGCTACTCTTTCGCTCTTTTGCTCTTCCACCTCTATAATATCATCGGTTGCGCTTACACCATCCTCAAGAAGTGGATGAAGGGTTTTCAATGGCATCAAAGGAGAGTCTTCTGCCAGACCAACCTCGTCTAATACCACAACTGAAACGAATTTGTCCGGGTTGTTGGCTTTTTGAAGTTGGCTGCATTGCCGAAAGGTTGCTTTGATTCCTTCTGCTGTTGAGAGGGGGCTGCATTGGTAGGACACCATATGAACCTGCAAGTTTCAGATAAATTCAGATGACAGGATCAAAATACAGCCAATTCGAAAAGGGAATACAAAGCTCATGAAAAAGTAAAACGAAACAAAACAAAAATCAAAGAAAATTCAATCAGCTAAATAAAAAGAAAATAAGCTAGCTCCATCACGGCGTTACGTGAGGTCAAAACGCAAAAATAACTTAAATCTAAGACACCTCGAAATTATGAAATAATCTTCTTGTTATACTAGCATGTAAACACAGGTCAGAAAATATAAATGTATTTCTTCCTTTCCTTCTTACAATTCTCTTACTACTGGGCCCGTTTTCCTCAATATCCTAGGTAGGGACTGCAAATTGTACAAGTAAGAGCCTTCCCTGGTGGGCATTCGAAGCAGGACGGAGGTGTCTCGCAAAGTATTTGACTGCAAAATAAAAGACTCATTGCCCATTTACCTGCTTAAAAGTCTTGAAGAGATCGGATTTTGATGCATCTCCTTCCATATTTGCAGCCACAACAGTCTTGGCCAGAGATTTGGAACTACCTGGCTTACCAACCACGAACAGTGGAATCCTCAGCTCAATGCATACCACCATCATGAATACATTTTCGCTTAAGGCTGTGTTACGTGCAATATTTTGACCCAATTCCAGAACATTCAATACGGCTTTCTGGCATCTAACAAAAAACAAGTTAAAGGCAGAGTCACTCATAAGACTTAAGAGCTAACAAGGCTGGCTGATTATATGAAATTTAATGACGTAGAGCAAGAAGCTGTGCTACTACTGTCCATAAAAATCTCCTAAAAGTACCTTGTAATTTCGTGCTGGATGCGCCTGTGTCCACCAGGAAGCAAACAAGGGTGAGAAAAACTTGGAGCTATAGCACGACGAAACGGTTCCCTGTTTTGAAGTCTTGCATGGTAGCACACTCCCACAGAAAGTACAAGGGCACGTGTGACATCATCAATAGGCTAAAAAAGGTGAAACTCTACGATTAAATCAATACAGACAGAAAAACATAAAACGCAGAACCAAAGAGGAATTTTTCACTCACCTGATCCAACTGATCTCCTTCTGTTTCAGCCCGTTCGTCCTCAACGGCATCATCATCCTCATCGTCACTTTCCACATCCATGCCCATGGGTGCTTCATCCACCAGGGGGTTAAGAACATTACGGTGGTTGTAGAACCACACCATTACCTTCATTGCACGTTCAACATCACGAAGGCTAACGAAGCTGCACTCATCCTTGGATAAAAAATATTCATGGTGCTATATTTTAGCAAGGAGAACCTGTTCCTTGTTTTTAAGAGGCCACTTTGGAGAACTCTTGAGACAAAGTTCACAGGTATAACGCTGTCATTTAGAATGATAAACAAACTTTCGTAACGTGAGAGAGGCAAGTAAAAAAGTTAAGTGCAAAGTTCTGGTTAAAAGATAATAAAAGAAAGAAACCAAAGTCAAAATTGCAACTAAGGCCGATCACAAAACACAATGTAAATCATGCGGCTAAATTACTATTTGCAGCTAATACATGCTGCCCATGCTCAGCATGGACAATGTGTGTGAATACGTCAAATCCCTGAGTTTTGCATAAATTGAAGAGGATTTTTCAGCAAACCACAAAGCCTAACACCACAAGGGAATCCTTTGAAACGACGTCACAAGCTTATAGGGGGAACATTGCAAAGGCAGAAGCTTTGTTCAGACCTCGGCCCTGAACATGAATTTTGCGGAATCCTATAAAGAAGCTGAACAACTCTATCTGGGTGAAATTTGAGCGTTTTTAAACATTGACGACAACCTACCGTTTGCTCTCTCATGTAACGCTGTGAAGCGGTAAGAATTTCTGTTAGAGCCTTCACCAATTGCAAGTCACCTGGAATTTGATTTTCTTGAAGAACCTGGGTAAAAAGAAGTGGACGAATTGAAAGCCGTGAAAGGTAGTCACGGTTTTAATTATGCCTGGGTGCTTACCAAAGTGAAGATAAAAATAAGATTTCGGATTTCCTAAGAATGACATGATCATTGGATAACTATCCTTTTTATTTTCAAAATAAGAAGCAGAAAAAAAAAATCTCATTTTAATTGATTTCTTTTATATTGAAATGTAACAAGGACATACTTTGCCAAAACAACTTGTTTGTCTATTAATCAGTGAGCATTACTAAAGAAAAACAATATAAGAAACAAAAAAATTAACGAAATGCACGTAGGCGAGGAGATCCAAAAGAAACTAGAACGCTCATGACGAATTAGGCCTGTTAGAACTTAGGGCTACAGGTTGGTTAACATGGAGTAAAAGACTAAGGTAGGATGGTTAACATGGAGTAAAAGACTAAGGTAGGCAAAACTCTAAATTTTGCAATGTCGTCTTATTTACAACGACATACGTTCACTGTTGGACTTTTTTTCTAAGACACTCTAAGACATCAAGTCCTACAGGAAACTTTGCGAAAATTTAACTTACAAATCTGTTGACAATTTGACTCGTGTACAACTTTTCAATTTCGGGTTTCAGTTGACCAAAGTCCCAGACAAGAGGACGCATGCTCTCTGGCAGAGAATGCACTCTGTAAACAAGATGACGAAGAGGAATGCGACCTAAAAGAACAATATCATCACAGTGGCATAGAAAGAGTAAACAAATAAACTGCATGATTCACTCATAACAAAAGAAGAGGTTTGATGACGACATGGAAGGCCATTTAATTCTTGAACAGAATTAACTGAATAGAGTGCAATGTGAAGAGCGAGATTTATATCCCATATGAACCATGTGAGCGTTAGCCCTACTGATGGAAATGGGCCCACACAAGGACCACTCTGACTAGGGTGGGAATTGAACCCACGACCTTCGGGTTAGATCTCCGCCGCTCTACCCCTGGTCAGAGTTTTTCTCTGTCCTTGTGTGGGCCCATTTCCATCAGTAGGGCTGACGCTCACATGGTTCATATGGGATATAAATCTCGCACTTCACATTACACTCTATTCAGTTAATTCTGTTTAAAATATAAGTGCCACACGGCCAACGTTTGTATAAACGTAACCTTTCCATTTAATTCTTGGGTTGGCTGGTCAGTAAAACAGATCGCATTGGCCCGTAGCTGTTCTAAAATCAAACGTGGACTTGAATAAATATGATTTGGTAACGTCGGAACCACAAGATAACTTTATGACAGCATCACTTGACATCAACTACCAGGTCTCTGGTTATTAATTCATGTTTCATAAACCATGTAGTAGGGTTTACATGAGAATTTACCGCTGTCAAGTAAAAGAAAACAAGACTTGCAGAATTCTGGTAGTTGCAGTCAAATGGCGAAATCCTGAAAATGCCATCTTTGTCCCATAAGCAATCTGGCAGCGAACTTTTTCTCTCTATTCATTTAAGTGTGTATAAAAAACCCCATCATTATTAGGCCAACTATGATTACCGTCTTACCTAGCCGATCTCGCGTATGTTGAGTAGCAACATGGTACCCTAAGCCAGCTGATTCCAGTTTATGAATCATTTCTTCAGTATGTCTGTAAGGGAATGAGGTGAGAAAAATGGGTGACGGTGACGGGGCCACATTTTCAAGGTGTCCCTAAAACCCTGGTGGAATCAATACGAACCCTACATCTGGAAACCGAGTGGCGTAATTTTTCTCATGTAACAAGAGTGGTCATTTTAAGCAAAGAATTCATGATTGGCGCCCTTTTTCCAGCCTTTAAGGCCCAGTATTTGTACTTTTCAAACTCGACCATGTATATTTATGTGAATTTTATGTTCTCGGGGCGAGAAAAATATTGTTCTTGCGACGAGAACATAAAATTCATATCTTCTCGCCACCATGTGATATCCTCTATTTATTATATAGATATTGATGAAATACCAGGATTTCTCCTTTTACTAAAAAATCAAGAAAATGCAAGTATAGCAAGCTTTGTTAATTCAAATTTAAAAAAAACCCACTTTTTCATCATTTCGAAACTGCATAAAACAAGTTGTTTTAAAGCTAGACATTTCATCAATATCTATATAATAAACAGAACATTACATGGCCGCTTGGGGATACGAATTTTATCTTCTCGTGCTGAAAGTACATGTATCTCTCACTCGTTCGCGATACTTGCAGCGCTGGAAGATAAAATTCGTATCCCCGCGCGGCCATGTAATATCCTCTATGTATTTCAACGTGCAAAAATATATCGTTTTTGTTTTTGGTTTTACTTTAGGGAGCCTTAATCCACTCTTTGACGCTGATGAATTCCGCAGTAGGCACGATCAGCGAGCATTCCAGTACCTGGAGTTGTGGGAGTCGGCAAAAGAGAACCTTGTACCATTTTTGGTTTGTACGTGGTCTTTTTGCAGAAGCTTTCCCAACGTTTTTCATTGAAGCATTCAAAGCTTGTCTAAGAAAGATACTGTGAAGTTCTCCATCGCTCATAATTGCTTGAAACGATTATGAAGGCTTGTAAATTCGCTATCATACATTTTCCTTTTTAGGACCCCTCTTTTATATATTTGGCTTAATTTTAGTCCAAAGATAATGTTGCACAATTCATCGCATACTTACTTTCTGTATGGGTTACACGCTGCAATGAATTGTAACCTCTTGGCATTGATTTTTCTTCCATTGACCCTTCGATCCACCATGACCTCTTTGATCATTCCAAGTGCATCCGTCGTGTTAGCTTCATCAAAGAACAACACAGTGTCCATGTTAAGCCCTTCATTCAGTGTCGCCATTTCCTCGGCTTTTTCTACTCTTTTCGCAATGTCTTCGTATGTTGTGCCGCCATGGACCTATCGAAAACAAGCACAAGCTTGTGTTAGTAGGATCTGGCATGTTTAAGAAGGGTCGTAGCTCTTGCACACCATGTTTCACTCACCTTTCTGTCTGTATATGTAGTAATTCCTTTTGCTTTTATGCTAAATCCACGGTTGCCTTTGTTCATACTATGAATTCTCTTAGAACAGATTAGACCATGCAGACTAGACTCGGACAGTGTGGCACAGTTCTCGTCCAAGTCAACAGAAAACCATTGCATCACAGTCTCCAGTAGCTTAGTGGTTACAGCATTCATCTAAATCTTGGAGGGTCGGAAGTTCAAATCCAACTGGTCCATTTGGTCATCCTAAAGTCTCTTTAACCTTAACATTTGATGCACTTCTGGCACATACTATTCCATACTAGAAACAAGCCAGGTTCTCATTTCTCCCAACATTGTTTTGATAAGCAAACTTAATTACAATGTCAAATATACATACTTTGTACAGAATTAGTAATCACTAACTTAAAGAGTGAGCAGCCAAATTTATTTTGTATCTCGCACCTTCATGAGCAACATGTTCTTCGGTCCTCCAGGCCCTGATTGCAAGCCACACATGTACCGAATGAGGCAGGTTTTTCCACAACCAGTTTCACCCATGATGACCACAGGAATACCACACCTTTCAAAATACAAACCCCTCAAAATCAGTGGTCTAAAAAAAAATACGTCTGTAAATTGACCAACAAAACCGTTAGTAAAGTGGTTAAAGTTATCGGGATGAGGAGAGCACCTGAAACTGACCAAATGATTACCCAGTATTCCAAGCAGGGGTGAAGTGGTAATGCAAAATGGACTACTTTAAGAAAAAGATCACGCACACCTATCATTCATATTCACCATTAAAAAAACAACGTATGGCTTGACGCATCTCCATTTCTCGCAAACGCCAGGAATCACATTTTTCCACTATTCCTCAGTACGTCGCAGCGAAACCAGCAGACATTTGTCTGTTTCGTGAAGGACATCCACACACCCTGCTTTTCAATAGACATTGAAAACAGGAAAGTGAAGCCGTTTGATGTCAGCAAAGCAACAAACACTGCCTTTCACATGCTAAGTCATGGGTTAAATAACGGCCAGGGTTGCGCAAAGCAGTGGTTAAATAGGAACAAACCTCCCCAGGGGTGAGTAACTCAGAGATTAGTTAGTGCCACCTGGTTGCAAAGATGATGAAAACAAATTAGTTGTACCTAAACCACTGACCATGATTTGAGCAAATCGGCCATCTTTGTTAACTTAACGTAATTAGTGCGGATCATAAATCTCGAGGGGAAGACTGCAAAGTGTGGTTGCCATAGATGGGAAGATTTATCCCAGCGAGAGAACTATTTCAGGATAGGTAAACTCAAAGTAGGAACACTTTTCAAGATAATTCATTCATGATTTATGCCACTCCTGAAGGAAAGAAAACAACAACTCTACAAATAATTAACCTCACCTAAAACGCATGTGTATGGCCAGGATTTTCATCAAATTGTCCGTAGTGAGCTCGTATGAATTATCTGGGTCATATGGCCACTCGACACCCATAACTCCACAAAGTTTCTCAATTTTCTCTCCTCTATAATTAGTAAAATAATTTTGCATGGCATTATGAATACAGCAAGACTGGTAAAACGTGATTTTCTATAGACATGTGTATTAATTATACAACCCTCAAACTTTGGTAATGTAATGTGTAATGTTTGGTTTGGTCACCAAAGAAAATTCTAAAGTCGCCGCAGAGTAACTTCTTCTAAACAAAGTCTGGAAAAATGATGAGGTGCTTTCGCTACATTTCACGTTGTTCCAAGGTTCAGTAGGTGGCCCTCCATGATTTTGTTAGCATGTTTCAAATAAGGAACATACCATGTTAAAAGTTTTCTGCTTTTTATTTTCAAATAACCTAACGCTGCTTTTTAAATGTGGGATGTCAAGTCGGTGCCTCAACTGCAAAGGGTGGTTGCCAGTGATGAACGTCCAAGCAACGTTACCACCTAACTTGTCACTAATGTGGCAAAGACCAACCCAATTTCACAGCTTACGGACGAAATTAGCAGAACAATTTACCTGCAACACAGCAGTCTAAAGTTTGGTTCCGATTCACATCTTGCCAATTTTTATCTTTTTGCAACTGATAAGGAACTCTCTTTCATCCATAGGACGTGTGTTGCAACACGGATACCGAGAGAGTAACCACCTTTAAAATAAATTTTTGGCAGACAACACCCCATCAAAGAGAAGAAACTAAGAGATCTTTGGCATCTAATTGAATGGTCAACACGATCCAAGGGAGTGCACTTAAACTAGGACACTACTTACGTTATGATAGCTTCAGTATTACCATGGCGTTGAAGCTTTACAACATCGCAAGGCTCAAATAAGAGTATTTCTTGCAGAAGATAGCCCATCGCAACCGGACCAACAAGCCCAACTACTCCCATTTGTACTTTGGCGGAGTACCTCTCAGAGGTGCAAAGCAAGCGTTAGCCTATTACTTACTTGCTCCAAGTTTCGTAATTAGTTTCGAAATCCATTCTCTGGTTCCCAAACTGAAACTGGACAGTTAGACCAGTGCGCAAGTGTCTTGACATCAAATTGGGCTGAATGATAACATGCCGGTCTGGGTCAATCAAATTGCCATTAACGTCGATGTGAAAACCAACAAAGGTCATTGTTATACGATCTTGGTTGAAGAATATGTAAGGATGTGAACTACAGGTAACGAAAAGAGAAAAAACCAACAAAAGAGAAATCAACAAACAGACTCTTGAGGCAATGTGTTAGCCAGTAAGGAAAAGCCAAGCTCTTGGATGGAAAAGAAATAATGCAGGAGTTAAACCAACCAACCGATCTTTTGATACCTTGTTTCCCAGTGTCTTCTGAGACAGAACTGTGTAACTTCAGGCAACACATGTTCAGTGTCATTTTCTCTAGCAAAATCCACATCATCATCTACGAGCTGGTCAGTAGAACCTAGAGATGGTGTAGCAAAGTCCTGCAAATGTAGCATAAGGGTGTTATTGTAACTCCGAATGATAGATCATTTAACGGTAACCAGACCATCTGAACTTAGAGACTGAGTGTCTATTTTTAGGCAAACGCGAAAAGACAAAATCCAAAGTTCTTCTGGAAGGGTCTGTAATGCTACTGCCAACTCAAAGAAAAAATTGA
>NC_090870.1:35220342-35222842 GCF_036669935.1 Montipora foliosa | reverse complement strand
CAGGACCTCCCGCATGCTCAACCAACTGAGCCACCGGTGCACGGGTCTTTCCTGTTACTCCCCTGCTAAGCATTGCCTTTGTTCCTGGAGCCTTCTTAGCATATCTTTGGAAAGTTTCAGGTGGTAGTAGGAATAGATTTCATCCAGTAGACACAGTAGAATAATTCAATAGACGCTCCGTGAGCATAAACTAGGTTGCCTGTGGTACGTGTTACGAAAAAATTGAGGGCGCACTGAGTTGGGTGGCACTGAACGCGCTGAAACTGGATTTTCCCCGGAGTAATTCTCGCTGGGCATTAGAAAATAAAAAAGCCTAGGAATCCAATAGGTACTTCTGGTAACTCCTACAATGGAAGAAGCAGGCCAGGCGATCGAGCTCGTATGTGGCATATTTCTCATCATCCCCAGAGCTGCTTAGTCTGGAAATGAAACACTACTTATTTTTGAAATAGCTTCTTGTTTGTAACTAATTGTTTGATCAAGAACGTAAAAATTACCAACATGCGCCTAAATGCGCAGTAGATAAGCTTAAAGAAATATTGTTGGCTTCCCAAATAAACTTCATTTTACACTAGAATGACTAAACAAATATTTCTGACGAGCAAAACCATTGCTACCTATTAATCATTGACAAGAAAGAACACTTGAATACAAAATGGCCAGAAATTCCAGTCATCTTTATGAAAAAAAAAAACTCACACATCAAATATCAACACACATGCAAATTAGTTACGTTCGGATATTACGCAACGCGATTCAAACACGATCAATCCACAAAAGACAGACATTTTTCTCAAAAACCTTTTCCAGCCAAAACATTTAATGAAACAAACAACATATTTGCTATTAGAGGGACCATAAAACTTCCCATTTCATTGCATGCGTGCAAACAAGCATCACACTCCGTGTCAAAACCACACGCAACTAAATAAATTTCCCACCAGTGTCTTTACTGAAGAATCCTTTCCTTGAATAATGTAGCATAACAATGGACTACAAGTTTTCTTTCAAATAATTCTTGACTAACAAGAATTAATGATGAAATGGTACATGTATTTTTATCTGAAGACTGTGCAGAATTGAGTACAAATAAATATAAACAGGGAAACAAAAGAGATCTGACTTTAGTAAACACAGATCTACTCAAGGTGTTTAATTCCTTCTCTGAGTTTGTTAAACCCATATCCAACCACAAAAAGTTACCAGAAAATTTGCCATTTGGTTTCAGTGTTGCACATAACACAGTTAATAAAATATTAGAAATACTGCTGCATTTGTTGTCGAAGTCCATTACTCGTTGCTTCATTTTTTACCGCTTGTATTGTTAATCCATTCTTGAGCTTTATAAAGATATATTTTGTTTAAAGATCCAATAAAACACCATTCGCGTTACATCGGCTTCCCATTGCAGTATTCGAGTCCCATCTAAGTCAAAGAAAAATGTCCTTTACTTCTAAATGGGCTCGGCTTGGGCTTCAAAGGCACTTCGGTGAAGATTCGTTAAGTCCACAGTCCACGGTCTACGATCCACACCAAATCACCACTCCACAATAACTCATCCATTGCGCATGCGCACATGAATGAGTTAAAAAGGCCTATAATGAACTCCGTGAAGTTCCAATTAGTGGTTAATTGCCATAGCAACATTGCATGCATAACTAAGAGCGACCATGACCCCGAAGTCATTTTCCTATTTCTTTTTATGAAAACAACGAGTACAATTTAAAACAAAAATCGAAAATATAGTGTAAATAGCAAAACACAGTTTATCGCACAAATTGGTTATAGAGAAAATCTTTTCCATGTATTATGAACACTAAATCGTATGATCTTTTTGGAACTCGTGAATTTGATTAGGTCCACGTAAATGTGGGGCACACTTGGATACGACTACTGCTTACCGAGGGCTGTACATCAAGATGAAATATCCGGGAAAGTGGCAAGTCTGGAACAACCATGTGCGGTAACAATGACTCTGCAATGGAGCACTGATTGACAGTAGGCCCGTAAATTGGTATGGTAATACAAAGTGTCAGATCAGCATCTGCGTCGGCAAGGTAACGGATTACGACGTCATTGTTTGGTAGTTCATGTAACTTTTGACTTAGTCGGTGAACAGCCAAAGTCTTGCCTGATCCAGCTCTTTCCGATGAAAAAACCCTCACTGACAATCTATTCGAGGAAAGTAAAAGAAACAGATCTGCAGTGACACTGTTAAACAGCTAGTGCTTATTGGAAAAGGGACACGTTAACCCTTTCTTGTCAATTACAACATTAAAATTCATTGAGTGCAGTTCTTCTTAACAATAAAATCAATTGTAATCTTCTTTAGGTTCTGAAAGAATGCGTGCCAAATCTTCCACAAGGAAAAATTCATCCCACAGAATCACTGTTTCTCCTCTGCTAGGCGCAGTTCTAATCGGTTACTCCGTAAAGAACAATATCCGTGGGAAAGTGACCTTATTTATTAGAATGTGGCGTATTGAGAGTTAACATCAAG
>NC_090870.1:35202842-35210342 GCF_036669935.1 Montipora foliosa | reverse complement strand
CTGTGAACTTGTCAAAACAAGGTTACTAAAGTTACACCCAGGCAATTGGATGAGGGTTGATCCCTTGAGAATTACCAGAAAAGTACCTCTTTGACCGATGACAACTTGTGATTTAAGAACAAAAGATACCAATAATTTTAAGCTCACCTAAGATAAGAGGGTAACAAATGTCACACATGCAAGCAACGATAAACATTTTTAGCATACAAGTGAAGGAAGGGTTTACAATACCCACCTCTTCTGGGGTAGTATCAGAAGAACAAATCAGGACTTCGTCCGAGGAAGGCAGAGATTGTGTTGTGTCATGCATGTACAAAGATAGCACAGTTCCAAGAATGTCATCTGACAAGAAACAAGTGGTAAAAATTGAAAAAGAAGTTGCATGATAAGTTGGTATAAATCGAACATACTAGTTCTGTTTAAAACGAACGATTCTAAAATTGTTTCTATCAAAGGTGAAAGGTTTAAAACTTAAGAACTAACTTAACGATGCAAGAAAATAAAGTGAAGCTATGATCCTCACTGTTATGGACGCTTGTCTACGCAATTGCTAAAATTGCGTCCCAAACTGCGAGGATCATAGCTTCACTTGATTTCATATCTGCAGTTCAATATGATTCATTTCATATATATCATTTCGTGCAAGAAAATAAATAGGGCAAAAACTGAAAACTATAAAAAAGACAAGGATCAGTGTCGTGTACCTTTCGGAACTACGACAAAATTTGGCTTTCCTCTTTTCAGGTATCTTGGGCTGCGTCTTTTCCGCTTCTTGGATCCTGCAACACACAAGTAACAATTCCATCTTTGAGGCATTTATAATCCCAAATTTTCACTCCACAACTCCCTCTATGAGGAGAATCCTATCTCAATGTAGTTGGGGCCTGCCAATGTCGTATGTGTTTACATAAAATTAATGACTGCTGACACTGATGGCGCCCTAGCTTTGATGTGCCTGCAAATGCTTCGTTTATGTTCTCTAATAATTATTATCAGCAAGGCTCAAGGCCGACATTACAACTAAAGGTCGAAAGGAAACCCCTGGAGATCACAAACGTTATCAATTTCAGACATCTTAACTACAGATATAAATCAAACTTTATAACTTAAATAACCAAACGTATCGACATAAATCAATAGACGTCGACGTCTG
Organism: Montipora foliosa; assembly: GCF_036669935.1. Lineage (NCBI taxonomy): Eukaryota > Metazoa > Cnidaria > Anthozoa > Scleractinia > Acroporidae > Montipora > Montipora foliosa. The sequence continues at coordinate 35,209,189 of NC_090870.1, read as the reverse complement.
TTCTAAACAACACCTACATTGGCAAGTCACAACAATTATGTTCAAATTATGTAAAGGGTCTTTTCATTTGTTAATTCATAAAAGCCATACCGAGAGATGCGAGGTGAGTCAAAACCTTTCCCAGGTCATCAAGGCTCAAGAATTTCCCTTCAGCTGTCTGGTCAAGAGTGAAAGGAGTTTCCATGCTCTCAAGTACATTTTCTGATTCCATGGCCGTCTCCTCTTCAAAAGGGCTTAAAACACAATCAAAATCAAAATCCCACAGGCGCCAACACACACACACACACACACACACACACACACACACAAAAAAAAAACAAGCAACTAAGTGGGTTAGGCGTGTGTTTTACACAAAATGGCCATTTGAAATTGGGAGCAAATTTCTAATGCAATTCCTAGGTAGTCTTTTCCTAACTTGCGCATAAGGAAACAATTCAGTGTTGAGTAAAGCGTCTCACGTTCACAAGTGGGTTGTATTCCACGAAGATTATCTAGGTACTGCGGTTTACCCCTTTTATTGAAAACCAACACCTTAATTGATCAAGGATAATTTGATTTGATTTGCAGACTCCCCAAAAAGTGGAGCTCAGCAATGTAAAGTTAGATTTAATAAAGCGAATAGAATTCTGTATCTTTTAGTTTAAATACAACAGACCACAAGAAGCTCTGCAAACGTTTACAAAAGATACCTCAAGCAAACATTAAGGGGCTACTCCAAGCGACTGGACAAGGAGACTCAAAAGTGTTTAAGTTAAAAGGGTTCATTCACCTTTCATTTCCCATTGATGCAGTTGCGTCCTTGTCGATCAGTGCTGAATATCTTGGATCGTTTAGTGCTTCTGAGTATTTGTTGTGTATCACCTCTTCCTTATTGCCATTTTTCACACACCATACAACAAGATCAGTCTCGCTGGCGTCTTTGCATGAGATCAAAGCTGCAATGGCTATCTCCTCCGGATCAGAGTAACCAATCGATTCCAGACGTGCAACAAGTGACTGAAACATCTCTTCTAGTGAGGACTGTGGCTTTTCCACCGAAAAAGGCTGTTTTACAAAAACGGTTTGCTGAAACGACCTTAATATACTTTTACCTGTCTCTTGACTACAAATACCACACGACAAAAGAACAGCCTTTAAAATGCCAGGTTCAACATCAGGGAGCACACTTTCTAACAGACTGTAAACTTCAAGTGGAATACTATCCACTGCTTTGGTGCCTCTCCCTCGAACATTGGCTAATTTACTTCGAAGGAACAGCAACTGCATCGTGGTATAGTGATTCAGTTCTTTGTATTGTAGCCGCTTGGAGTGCAATTCTTCTCTCCACTGGTGGAGACACTGCTCCATTCTGTTACTTTGAGCTGTAAGATGATCGGTTAGTGAGCAAATTCCTGCAAGTCGTGGTGTGCATTGGAATTCATGTTTCCATTTTAAATGGCTCACTTCTCCAGCTTTGCAAAGGGAAATGTATGCTTCCCCAAGGCGTAGGACACACTGTAAAACCTGCACAGAGGAGAGAAAAAAAGTAATTTAATGACATAACCTAGCTTTGCTTTGTCTCGACCGGCACAATTAATTAACAAATGATGGAATCCACATTTAAGAAAAAAGAAAAAAAATCTTTGAAAAATCACACGAGCTTACATCAACAAACCGGTCCACTTCATCTTTGCCATGGGATGCTTTGGCAGCAATTAGCATCAGCTTACTTTGCAAGTCCATCAGGTCATCCAGGGAGTAATATTTTTGTTCCCCACTTTCACCCTGCGGTACACCGAGTTGAATTACTTTGTCAAGTGTAAGCTTCTTTGTTGCAGCGTTTTCGTCGTCCATAAGGTACCCAACGCGATACATACCTTTTTGGTTGATCGCCTGGGTGTCTAGAAGGGAGGACTTAGCCACAGAGCCATGGGATGTTTCGACTCCCTTCAGCCACTCCAACTGACGACTGGTGTCGACCTGGACATGACAATTAAGGTAGAATGTAATTGCACGTGGCTTTACTTTCCAAGACCTAACATGGCTGAGATCTTAAGTTTTCTGAATCCGGTTATTCTTAGTTCAATTTCTTGGCTGCCTTTGTAAATAGCCAACCGATCTCCCCCGCCCATCGGTTTGACTTTTGAAATTTGGTCTTTTCATTTCTATCATTTTTTTCCATTGCCCCTTAGCACCAAAGCTGAGTGGTCAATTAGGCATATTACTATTTTAATTAAGACAGCATTTATATACGTCAGCAGACTTTAATTTTTTTGACTAGCTATGATTTTGCTAACCATTCTCCATCCAAGAAATCTCTCTAAAAAGCCATTGAAAAAGTGTTTGAGACAGTGAAGAATTATTCGATATCACATGCAACAATATGTCTCACAATGTAATGAAACAGTAATGGTCTAATATCAACATAACGACCACAATTGTAAAAACATTGTAAAGACATTGACCTGTTACTGTTTGGAAGAAAAGCTTCTGAATGGGAAACTTATTTAATTTTACAATTGTGTTTAACCTGTCTTCCAGTCAGCTTCAACTAAAGAACCTAAAATAATTGGAGTTACCAATTTCTGGGGAAGTGTGGGGTCCGTGTCCACTGCATTCCAAACAGGATCACAGGTCCTCATCAATTCATCAAAACCAAAAGAGGGTTCCACGTCAAAAATAAGAGGAGCAAATCCAAGGCAGCTGGTGTGTAAGCAAGTTATTCTTGCTGTTTCCATGTCCGTCTCTCCAGCTGAGATTATTGCCAAATCCACGAGAACTTTAAGTTCTTGGGGGCCTAAGAAAATAAAGAGCACTTCTTCTTACACCTAAAATGGTTTACAAACCAGATTAGAATTCACTGATGTTTGCCGCAAACAAATTAAGAATTGTTGCTAGACCCTCTATATAATACAAACAAATGTGAAAATCAGAATGGGAGATGAGGAGGCCGAAGACAACTTCCACGATTTGTATAGGAAAGCCAATTTATCCACTGGAAATATTGTTAGAACCCTACAAATTGAGTTATTGTTAAGCGTACTTAATTCAGTTGTCACGAGCTTCAAACTGAAAAATCACAGCCACAACTGTGCTGAAATCTTTCCTTTTATTAAGCAATTGATGTCAGTGCTCCACTAATAGGAAACTTGGACATTGAATGAATAACGATAACTGCTATTTCTTTTTTTGACCATACAGAGGCCTCTACTCACTATTTTTGTAAATTAGTGATGACCGAGGTTCAAGCGGGAAACCAATCAAAATCATCCTTGGGACGAAATATCATATGGTGGCGATCTACACCAAAACCCCTTCAGGGGTCAGCAGTCTTGACTCGCATAAAAAATACCGTAGAGACCAAAATGAAGTTACGCAAATCAAGCCACGTTTGTTCCACAAGATACCAAGTGGCACAAACTACTTAACTGACAATGGAGACTAATGACCCCTTCACAAGAAATTATAGTGTCCATAAATGCTTTTATACCGCAAATTACATATACTGCTGCCTGCTTTTTTTATTGCACCCGTCATAAAAAATAAGCAAATATCATGTGTTTAACACTAATATCTTATTCATTTCCTAATTACCCGAGATAGTGGCCTTTAACCAGGTTATGAAAGGTTGGCATCCGGCAACAGCATCAAGGCAGAGCTTTCGCTCTGGGGTTATTCCAGATAATAATCGACTGGCTCTGTGCATAGCTGCATTCATGCTTCCCAATGGTCGCTGTTTGAATTCTTTGCCCATCTGTATTAAAAAGCAAAATAGGCAAGGAATAATTTTAAAAGCTTTCAACGAGAGCATGAATTTCCAAGATGACATAATAGTTCATGCTTGTCAAAGATAGATTTGATATACCCCAAATCTACCCCAACTATTTTAAGAAATTGTATTGCCAGTTTGTTGTGACTTTTTGCAAAGGTTACGCCCATTCCCAGTAAGTCCCATTTGAAGTGTATAATAGCTCTCCAATAATACAAAAACATGAATCACTTTTCAACCATTTACTTTGAAAAGTTGAAAACAAAATGAAAAACTAGAGACATCAGCAGACCTGATTTTTTAGATCCTCCACCAACTGAAAATTTCCTTCAAGACCAACTTTAGTTTTAAACTCCAGGATACTCTCCGCTGCATCAATACAGTTTTGCAACTCGTAGTATTGATATATCTCCTCAATGCGCTGGTTGATCAGTACTTGAGAGACTTCATCATTTTGTGAGGTGATGAGCTTTATTTCTTTGACAAGGCCTTGTTTTTCAGAAAACAGGTTGAAGTACTTGTCGACCTCTTCAAAGGAAATACTGCCTCTTAAAAAACGCTCAACCAAAAACTGAAGTTTTTCTTTTGATGGCGTCCAGATTAGTTCTTCAATGTCATTCACGCCAAGCAATTCGTTACATTCGCTTCCTTGTTTAGCATGTTCCAATGCCCTGTTTCCATTCTCTCTCCAAAATCTTCGTAGCAATACACTGTCGCTTAGCTTGCTGAGAGATGACATCATTACTTTGGTATTCGATGAAAGTTCAAAGAACTTGACCACAGGGTACACCTTTCCTTGAACAAACCTTGAATGTGCAAGCTCTTCAATCGATAGGCGAGAAACATCTATCTCTGCTTTCTTAGACAAGACACCTAAATCCACTGAAATAAAAAGGAAAAAAAGACAACTGAGGAAAAGGAATAACCACATTAAGCGGGTCATACCTAGACAAAAAATGAGTAGTATTGACTACTGTTGAAAGAACAAAAAAATATCAAAGCACTGAAAAGAGGTTACATGAATTCTGTGTATAAATTATACCACAACTCAGTTTTGCGAGATATGTCCAGGTTTGACCCTAATTAGATGCACAAGGATTTCAATAAGCATCACGAAGTGTCTCCTTGTTCTTCTCGCCAACTTCAACATCACTCGTGTCGCAGAATACAGACAATTGACGTCACAAGGTGTCCCCCAAATGCTGCTCCTTAAGGAAAGATTAACTGCTGCATTTACCCACATCTAAAAATAACACTAACCTGTACCCTTCCGTTTTTTTTTTTTGAAAATAGGTAGCAAATGATTAGACTTAAATGGACACTTCGTGTTGGATGTCAAAATTGGGCGTGCGTCTAATTAGGGTCAAACCTGGACATAAGTGGTTTTGCGAGGTGAAGTTGATTGAATCCGAAACCGTTAAGTTATAGGTAGTCACCAATACCTTTAAAGGAAAAACGACCATTCTTGGAAAAGTGCCCAGATAACTTGTAGTTTGAGCACATTAAATGTTGGACGTCGATGTGTGTGTGTCGATGTATTTAGTTTTACAACTAATTGGGGACACAACAGAATAAGAAAAATATACAAATAAAAGATTAAATAACATATACATTTGTGTAATGTATATCAAATAGTGTACAAAGTAAGGCAGTAGATGTATAAAATTGCAAAGGTTACGGCAATTATTGTTGTTTTGAAATGACGTTAGGTCTCTTTCCTAATGTTCTTTTAAAAGATTCAATGTTCAAGGAGTCCTTCAATTTATTACCAAGTTTTGACCATATGTGTGGTCCTTGGTATCTTAGAAAATGCTTTCCATAGTTAATAGTGTCAAAAATAGGAATGCCGAAGTCACTGTTTCTTAGTGAATAACTAGAGTTTTTCTGCTTAAATAGTTCATTAATAATAGTCTAGTCAGAGTATTATTCTTTTTTACCAGTGCCGATAAATCTCACTCATGATTCTTCTTTGTTATGCAGTTGTCAAACGAGAAAAAAGGAACCTTTATTTATACACAGTGATATTCAAAGCTTGAAGCTTATGGGGCAGTGTATGGAAAGTAGAAAATTCCATTAAACATAAGTCAAAAAGTACCCAACCTGATTTGCCAAATTCATTCTAGTCAAAACCATTCTAAAATAGCTATCATACATGCGAATTTGGGGACCATAGCAGTTAGACAGCAACTTAAACCGTTGCAAACAAAGCTTGGGGAAAAATTCCATTTCTTCGCACTGCTTCACTGCCAAGGCTCTGCAATTAATCTCATGTATTTAAATTTTCATAGTTCGAACATACAAAAAAAATAATATATTCTGTATCATTCAAATACTTAACAATTATTTAATGTAGAAGAGATAAAAATCTACCACTATTTATATCACATTAGCTCAATAAACAACATAACAAAAAATTACCTTCAGGAACGACTTCACCTCGGCGGCTGAGTGGTGAAGAGGACTTTGTTTCTCACCTCCAAGTAAGCCAATTAGAAATGCACAAAAACCATCATTCAATAGGCCACTTTCGATATCTTGAAATTCAGCTTGAAAGAGACGTTTAGCGGACGAAGACAAAGGAAAGTGGATGATACGCTAA
>NC_090870.1:35157842-35197842 GCF_036669935.1 Montipora foliosa | reverse complement strand
GTTTATTGAACACCCAAAGTGTACCTACGGTGGGTCATGAGATGGACTTTTGCATTGGGGGCAGCGGAATTCAAATAACATAAAAACTGGCGTTGTTGAAGCTTCTATGTGACAAGCATATAGCAACGATGATGCAATGAGAGTATCTACAAAGCAGTGCATCTGACAAAAAGACAAAAATGATGCCAACAGCTCACTAAAACAATGGAATTAAGTGAGGAAAAGAACCATGGAAAACTGACCAAGGATACGTAACTTCCCATTGGCTGTAATCAGTCTTAAATCCCAACAAGAAGTAATTTTGTAACAAGAAATTGCTGATTTCTGACTAGAACTATTGTTTCAGTGATTTGTGCATTCTTTTAAGAACAAAGAGTTTAATTCTTGCCTCTTCTAAGCGTTGTCTCAATGTTCTGGAAACAAGGTCTCTCCATATCTTTTCACATTCCTTATTTTTCCATGCAAGAGACAGCAATCGTGTCCAAACCTGTAAAAAATAGGCAATGAATACCCCTTTACAATTTTCTGCGCTCAGTGTAAGAAAGGCGACTTCATGGAACAGTTTTTGCACTCAAAATATGAGGTCAGTAATTGAAAGACAAAAATCAAGTGCATCGCAAATCTTATATCAGTTTCAATCTACATGTAAAATTATGTTTCAGAGACGCTTGAGGAAGCTAACTTGATATTCCTCACAGGTTAGACCATTATACAGGGGACCACGCTCCCTTGTGCTCTTTGTGACAAGTTTGCCAATTTGTTGCCTGGCATGTAAGAATAGCGACCTTCAGAATTCACTTCAAGTTCGAGTAGGGGATTCTAATTTCAAGCAAGTGGCGCCCACAGAAATCTAACTCCTTGTCCCTTTCAAGGCACGATGATAAGGCCATCTCACTGAAAAGCTACATTTCTTCTTTTGCATTGCATAATAGCCATCAACACGTACGTTCGCCCATCATATTTATTATTTTAAAGCGAACATGCATAATGACCTAATGACCCCGAAATGTTGGTTGTTTTCATCATGCATTTTTGCCCACTAGACCTTTTCAAATGCGTGCACACAAACACTTGCTTATAGCACCAAAATTGGCTCCTTCAGGTTTCCCCCAACACTTGGCGCAGGTTGGATGCACATGTATTTGCTTTGCATTAGGATTTGTTTATTTGATTGCCTGGGTAACTTGTGATCAAACACAAAACGTGCTAGGGCAATCCTGCATGTAAACCAAATGGAAAGTTGATCCCAGGAACCGCATTTTTGAATGTAAACCAAATGAACCTTCTAGGATGATCATAGCACTTGAATTATCCTCTTTCCATGTAAATAGGCTCTTACATAGTGTGCAGGTTATGCAATATATGACATTTGCGGAGATGCATGTAAAGTGGTCACTGATTTTAACGGACCGATTCGGTCTTGAGATCTTAACCATGTTTGAAACAAAAGAACAAGTTTTGCATGGTGTGGTGTATATTTGAAAGTTCCTGGGTGGTTGTTAGACTTAACTGCGCTCTAAAAAATTACCTATAGATAGTCGTATAAACATAACTTTCTTTAATTTTCCAGACATGTTTCGACGGTACATCCGTCATCTTCAGTGTTACATATTTTGAAATCGCCGTTGAATTTAAAGTGCGCGCGATCTTACAACGTTCGTTACATTGCGTTGTCGATATTACGTACTAAAATAAAACAAAACAAAATCAAAAATTTAAATGAGTGACGCTTAGTTCTTTACAGGGAGAGAGTAAAGTTAATGTGTTTCACCTGCTGGTTGAGATCAGGCTTCTCCCATTTTATAAACATGGATTCCTTAAGATTCACTTGGTACTTAGTGGCTGCAGAGTCCAGGATCTCGAAGCAATCCGGCTTGCAGCATGCTCTACAAAACCCTGAACTCTGCAGATGTTTAAAAGCGTTCGAAGACCTGTCTGAAAGTAAGTGCTCGTGCACTCGTGTGGAGAAGTGTCGGCTGGTTTCACCAACATAACAAGCATTACAACTTGCACATGAAAATTTATAGACCACACGCGATAAGTTAGCATTGAATATAAAAAAATCTAACTTTGTTATATTTAGACCAAGACAAAAGATCTTGAACTATCAAGTAAACTTAAAGATGTTTGACCATCACACTAATAGCTATATCTCTTTGGAGCGTAAGAAGTTCATCAAATACTTAGGCGTGCTCATCGATGAAAATCTTTCATGGAGTTACCACATTGCTCGTGTTGCATCAAAAATAAGTAAATCAATTGGTATTATCTCTAGGATAAGGCATTTTGTACCGCTGAGTACTTTACACCATATCTACAGGTCACTCATTCAACCATACTTAATGTATGGTATAGTAGCGTGGTGTAATACTGCAAAAGTTCATAGAACTAAACTTTTGACCCTTCAAAAACGAGCTCTTCGCCTAATGTATTTTGCTGATTACAAATCTCATGCAATACCTTTCTTCATTTCTTCTCGTCTTCTTCCTTTAGATATGCTCTATTTTAAATCTGTGGCTGTGATGATGCATGATATATCAAACTACTTGACATCTCCTAATATATTTAACCTATAGCTATTCACCCATCAAGCTGATATTCATCCTTACGAGACGAGATCATCGCAAAGAGGAGATTATTTTCTTAAACGTTCGAGAATAGATATTCAAAAAAGATCTTTCTCAAGAATTGGCGTTAAAATTTGGAATAGCATATCTTGTGAAGTCCGCCAGATGTCAAAATCTAACTTCCAAAATAATGTTGATGATATCCTCTTTCAAAGACTGCTAAAATATGATGATTACATTGATGTTTCGATAATATTGGCAAATTTTGACTCCTTAGTTTAGTATGTCATGTTTTTAAAAATTTATTTATTCAATTTAAACTACTTTTTTCATGTTTCTTTATGTTATACTGTACAAGTTTTAAGCTGTTCTCCACTGCACTAACTGTATTCTAAAACTAATTTATTTTATTTTATTTATTTATTTATTTATTTATTTTTATGTAAATGTGTAGTTATGTATTTGTAACCATTTTATCTGGAATATTTATTGTAAGCAATGCTCGCCTCGACTAGCTATTGCTAACTGTGAGCATTGCATAGTTTTGTGATATTTTATGCAAAATACATAATAAAAACTGAAACTGAAAAAACTGTGAGAAGCTCTTCAGGGACAGCATCTTTAACATTAAAAAGATTCCTGACTTTGAAAGTAGTAAAGGCTTACCTTATATCAACAGGTTTACATAACCGGCCAGCAAGTTTGCGTATACTCCTCTGTGCCGTGACTGAGGGATTTTAAAGAAGAACTTAGGTGTTTCCTGGGCTCGATTCCTTAATGGGACTGTGTTTTCCCTCCCTTGACTGCTGTGTAAATGTATTTAGAAATATATTTGTTGATAAGGTTCTCCGGGAAGAGATTCCTCCGCGGAATGACAGACAATTTTTGAAGGTCAGTATGGAACCCCATCCAAGTGTTCTTTATCTTAAAAGTTTTATGAATCAAGGTTTTGATTAACCCCAATTTGTAGGTAAAGGGGCAAAAACTCAGATAACTGGTGAGCAAACCTGTGAAAGTTTTTTTTTTTCCAGTAAACAGTGGTTACACTTTGGTGTGGGTCAGTGTTATTGATTAGAACATCTAGGAAAGGTAGAATAATGTCAGTTTCACGCTCCATTGTAAAGAGTATATTGGGGTGTTGATTGTTGATGTAATTGAAGAAAAGGGTTGCATCCCGTTCAGATGGAAAAGGCAAAATGTATCGTCTAAGTAGCGACGATAGAATAAGACCTCTGAATCCCCGTATTGATCCAAACATATATTCTCATGGTGACCCATAAAGAGATTGGCGAGAACAGGGGCAAGGGGGGACCCCATGGCTACACCATTCACCTGACCATAGAAGTTATCCTTGAACAGGAAGTGAGTTTCCTTGGTAGCAAACTCAAACAACTTTTTAAGCTCGTGTTTACTAAGTTTCAAACCTGGATTACCCTCAGTAATATATTTGACGGCAAGGTTAATACAATCATCTACAGGGATGTTGGTGATGAGGCTTTCAACATCGAAGGAGACCATAACCATTCCATGCAAAGATAGATCACTGATTTCCTTCACACAAGTGAAAGAATCTGAAGCAATGAATGTGGATGGAATATGAGGTTGGAGGAGATTACTTAAGTATTTGGCCAAGCTGTAGTTGTAGGTAGGTGCCTATGGAGGAAACTATGGGCCGAAATGGGGGGAGGGGGGGGGGGGAGGGTGGAATTTGGCGTTCGTGGTATGTGCATCTTAGGGACACTATAGATCCTTGCAGGGTGGGATCCATTTGGATAAATGGAAACTGACCATGTTCTACCTTTCCTAGATGTTCTAATCAATAACACTGACCCACAACAAAGTGTAACCACCGTTTACCGGAAAAAAAAGTTTTTGCCCTTTACCTACAAATTGGGGTTAATCAAAATCTTGATTCATAAAACTCTTAAGATAAACAACACTTGGATGGGGTTCCATGCTGACCTTCAAAAATTGTCTGTCATTCCGCGGAGGAATCTCTTCCCGGAGATATATTTCTAAATATATTCAGACAGCAGTCAAGGGAGGGAAAACAAAGTCCCATTCAGGAATCGAACCCCAGGAAACACCTAAGTTCTTCTTTGAAATCCCTTACGTTGGGCACTTCTCAGTCACGGCACACAGGAGTATACACAAACTTGCTAACCGGTTATGTAAACCTATTGATATAAGGTTAGTCTTTACTACTTTCAAAGTCAGGAACCCTTTTAATGTGAAAGATGCTGTCCCTGAGGAGCTTCTCACGCATGTGGTCTATAAATTTTCGTGTGCAAGAGGTACTGCGTGTTATGTTGGTGAAACCAGCTGACACTTCTCCACACAAGTGCACAAGCACTTACTTTCAGACAGGTCTTCGAACGTTTTTAAACATCTGCAGAGTTCAGAGTTTTGTAGAGCATGCTGCACCCCGGATTGCTTCCAGATCCTGGACTCTGCAGCCACTAAGTACAAAGTGAAGCTTAAGGAATCCATGTTTATAAAATGGGAGAAGCCTGATCTCAACCAGCAGGTGAAACCCATTAACTTTACTCTCTCCCTGTAAAGAACTATGCGTCACCCATTTAAATTTTTGGTTTTGTTTTATTTTATTTTAGTGCGTAATATTGACAACGCAATGTAACGAACTTTGTAAGATCGCGCGCGCTTTAAATTCAACGGCGATTTCAAAATATGTAACACTGAAGATGACGGATGTACCGTTGAAACATGTCTGGAAAATTAAATAAAGTTGTTTTGTTTATACGACTATCTAGAACTAAAGTTACCTGTGTTTTTGTTGCATTTGAATGAAATAAGTGGTGGTAGAGGAAATATATGTTTAGTTTCGGGATCATTGCGGAGAATTTTGAAGTTTTTGAACAACATTTTTGACTGCAAGGTTTTGTGGAATGGTAGGTGAGGGTGAATGGAATTCTATTGGTTTCTTCGTTCTGCGGCGTTTGTAGTGCGCTTTCTCGATCAACGTCTTGGGCATGACGTTTGCTTGTGGTGACAGCGGAGTCAGGTAGCCACGGTGTTTGAAAAACTGGCACATTTCCTAGCACTTGCTGTTAAAGTCTGACTCTTCATTACAGAGGCGCCTTAGTCTGAGAAATTGGGAGAAAGGGATGGTATTTTTTACGTCATGCGGATAAGAGAACAAATGCAGCAAGTAGTTATGGGAATCTGTTGGTTTGTAGTGTACGCTTGTAGATAAACCGTTGCCGTTGACTAAAAGTTTAATGGTGTGGTCCTCGTTTTATAGCAAAACATTCATAACCCCTTATGGATAGCAATATACCCACTTGAAATTCATTTTCTGCCTCATCCACAGCATAGCACGGAAATTTACTTTTCAAATGATAACGCTTGCACCACTTGGTTGCAACTTGGAAACTTTCCTCCACCATACGGTTCATTTTTTCCTCTTGTTTTTGAAGCTCTTGCAAAAGCGTGGCTGTGTCATGTAAAAGTGACAGGCATGTCTCAATGTTTTGCAAACACTCAAGCACCAATTCAAAGTTAGAAAGTGAACTGCAGACAGACTTCAAAATACGTAAGCACGACGAGGCACAGAGGGAGGCTTCGTCCATCAAAAGAGCTTGACCATTAGGATCTGAAAAACTGTAAGAACGGAAAATACAATTCTAGCTTCAGAAAAAGATCACCACAGGAAAGTGTATGATAAAGTGTAAGGTCATGGTTTTTGAGTAATAAAAAATGTAAGGCTCCTTTCGCCTTTTGCAGAACAAAAAACAGCTTTAGTCAAAATTATTTTGGTGAAATAGCTACAAATCAAATTGTACATTTAAAGGCTAAATGACAGAAAAGTGGCAGAAAGGTAGGCTGTAAATTTGGATTAGCAAGGGGTGTTATCGTTTGTAGAAGGCTCGTAAGGGGTGGATATTGCAGAATGCCTTCGAGTAGTAAACATACAGAGTCCACCACCAAATAGGATTGAATCATGTGCTAAATTTCTCATTGATCCTTGCTAATGCAGCCAACTCTTCAATGCCTCAGAGAATGCAAACGAAATTCAGTATGTAGAATGGTCTGGCACAAACACGTTAATCATTTTGACTAGATCTCACTGACCTAAGTCAAGGTACATGTACATGTAACAATGGCTTTACGCTGCTCCCCAGAAACGTGAAAATAGATAACAATCAAAATCCCCAAGATCAAAAAAGACGAAAACATTCCGTAAGAACATGGAAACATTGATGGTACAACTTTTAACCAAAAGAGTTACGATCAAGCTGTACCAACTGCAGCCATGCAAGCGCAGTCTGTATGCTATAAACGATGGTGTGAAAAACGTAGCATTTTTCCAAGAAAATAAGAAAAGGGCCTCACATCTGGGTTAAATCACGAAACACACCTCCCCCCCTCCCCTTAAATCACGTCCGCTTTCATTGTATTGCCAATACTCTCAAGCCTTGACAGTTTTAGTTATGTACATGAAGGTATGTGCAGGTATGTAAAGACATAGCAGATGAGAAAAAATAGTATTTTGATCCATACTCCTTTGCGCCAAGTTCCCCAGCTGTTTTGACATTTTCACGTGTAACATTCAAACTGAGAGCAACAGCTTCACACTGCGAAGAAAGTAAATAAACAAATAAACACTTTTAGCTACTGAAAACTACACTTCTGATGTAACAACTGGCATATACAAAAACAAATTTCGTAACAAACCCATCCGGCAGAGGGATGAATTACGTACTCATCAAGTGAAACTATGAACTAACTATTGCAGCTATGAATGCAATTTTAGCAATTGAAGAAGTCCTGAATTTTTCAGCCTACTCTGTGCAAGTGCCTAATTTGCGTTTATAACTGCGAGGATCAAAGCTCCACTTGATTTTATATTCGCAGTTCAATGTATGATTCATTTCATATATCATTTAATTCATTGAAACTAAGTGCGTTGAAAAAAAATCGAACAAAAGAGTTTTATGATTAAAATGGAATTCAATGTGCTCTCTATTTGCAAGCATAATTGTGGCCATCATCTTCTAAACAATGGCCTAAAATAAGCACACAAAACTCAACCACGTATTTTATGTTGACTGGTTGTGCTTTAGCTTCCAAAGGGATGCACGAAATACACAAAGTTGACAAAAAGGTAGTCATTTGTCCCACATAGAAGATAGAGAGAGACGGGTTTATCCCTGAAATGACGTCACAAACTAATCCGCATTCCAGTTTTGAAGGAATTTTAACATTGCAAGGCGGTTTGTGACATTGCCACAGGAATGTCTCACACTAGCTTGGCCATGGAACAAACAACTTCTAGTTTTGTTGAATTTTTGAAATTCCGAAGTGAGAACAATAGAATAGAATAGAATAGAATAGAATTTCCTTTGCTCAGTTCATAATTAATGTACAATTTAAAGTTAGAAACAAACAAATAAATAGATAAAATAATCATAATTACAATTTTAATTAATTAAATGTTTGAGGCTAGGAGCTAAATAAACCGGTAGAATATTAGATATTATTGCCATGTGTGAATAGATTCATCTCAGCAAAGAAAAATATTCCAGGTTTAAAGCTTAAAGCTTTGTAGAGAGGGCATGCAACTGAGGACAAATTTCCTAAATTCCTTCGATTACTGAACATTCCCATATATTTTGAACACAAAGCGAATTGGAATAATTGTTTAGTGATACTTAAGCTGTAGCTGTCACCTTAATCACTGCAGACTGATCCTGACCTATATGGTGGATTCGCAGACATATATACCATATATACCGCTCATGTATTACCATAAAAGCCAAAACACAAGCTTTGATTTGACTCATGCATTGAGAGGAGGTCCATTAGTTAATCAAACATCCATAAGAGCCTACCTGCTTAAAAGTCAAGAAAGAGATTTCAGACAAAATTCTGGCAAGTGTTGTGTATATTTCAACGGGAGAGAATTTTCCAGAAGTAGCAATTTTACCAAATGATTCACAAGGGTTTGCCAGAAGGAACGTCCGCCTGCAGAGTGGATCAAGCTTGAATAAAGGAGGCATCATGTTTAGCAGTGAAGAAGGACCACTGAAAACAAAAAAAGTGCATATCACCTTGTTCATAAGTCGATGAATCAATGCTGATGTGTCATTCCACTATAAACCACACATACGTGAATAGTTCGGTTCATGTGATTGATCAACTCACAGCTGATTAGTAAAATCTATTCACGTTTAAGTGACCAGAGACGAGCAAATGGCCTCCTTCACCTCAGTACCTGCAAAATTGAGATCTTCACCTTGGAGCTTTGCTGCTTGGTGAACATCACCTCCACTTTAGTGGATAATAATGACACACATAATGATAATGATAACGACATTGACAACAATAACAATAAAAATGATGTGACAGCTTTTTAGGAACCTAGAGGAAGATATGGGGGTTATTAAAGCACATTATGCAAAAAAGCACAGGATTTTTGAGAGGCAGTTGGGGTTGAACTGTGTCCCACAACAGTGGTGTTGAATGAATTGAAAAGACAAAGACCAAGCTTCACCAGGAAGAATATCAATGTCAGATATTAGATGTCGCCATTCAAGGTAACTATAATTTCCCTCTAAAAAAACACTTGACAAGATTGACGGCGCCTATTCTGGATTGGAGGTGGCACGACTTTGGAATATACCTGAGAGCAAAGTCAAAATCCGATACAATTTACAAACTTAACAGAAATCTGCTTCATTAGCCACTGTACACTGAAGAAAGTGTTGTTCTCCTAAACTCCTTGCTGCACACCGCTATACATAAAAAAAAATCATTTGTCAAAAATTGAAAAAGATAAAGAAATATAGCAAAATCTATCTGCACCTGTTTTCTCCGAAAGTCCTTCCTCTTACAGATTTTGTGTCAAAACCATTTGCACCCCACCACATGTCATCTTTAGTACTCGGTTCTTCCATAAGCAACACAGCATTGCTAAATGGTTCTGCCGTGTGTGTCAAAAAGTGAGCCAAGGGTACTGCAAACAACCAGTCATGAACATCACGGTATTCTTTTGCAACTTGTCTACAAACTCTCTGGATAGATTCACCAAGGAGCCTAAAAGACAACGATTAAAAAAGATTATTGTTCAGTGTATTTTTTTACAAATTATGATAAACACAACCTGTTGTGTGTGATGAACATCACAGAAATGTCACCATGAATGAGTGATATTGTCAACAATTTCAAAAGTTGAAATCTTGATTTCCCGGGTTCAAGTCCTACTAAGACCTCAAGGTGGAGTTGTTCTTGTCAATCCCTGGTTCGACTTCTCCTCCTGTGTTTTGTAAAGAGCCAACCAGTGGTCTGCCTTATGTGAACTGGGACTCTCAAACAGTTTATTTAGTGAGTCATGAGTTTGTTTCACTGGGCATGAAAAGCCAGTGGAAAGATTGGTATATTAATTAAGGTGGCTCAAGCTTGTTTCAACAAATTGAAGAAACAGCAATTTTGTGGCACCACATTTATTTTTTTCCTTAAGCCACACTCATTATGATGTAAAAGGTCACCATAGCAACAGGAAAGTCACGTCAAAACACCCCATATTTTGCATGGAAAGGCTTAAATCTCAAAAACAAAGTCGTGAAACCCCCATTTTTCATTGCTGAAAAGTGATTAACAGGCTAAGATAAAACTATTTCAAAAGTAAAAAACGAATTCTCTGGGGTGGATTCAGAGACATCTTACCTATTCCCGTTGAGAAGGGAGCTCTGAATCTGCTCCAGAGATTTTTTTAAACAGAGTTTTATTTTAGCATACGGATCACTTTTCAGCAATAAAAACTGTGGGTTTATGACTTCAGATATATAGGCCTTTTCATGCAAAAGAAAGGGTGTTTTATATGACTTTCCTGTTCCAGCAGTAAAAATAACTATAAATATGTCACCGACATAATGCTTTGGACAACGCCAAAAGTCGTGTTTACCAAAACGAACAGGTTCGCTTGTAACATTAGAGCACTTGTATCCAATAGTCCTAGTATGGAGATGGGCCCAAAACGATGAAAGGGAAAAAATTCTGACTGGGTATAGGAATTCAATCCACAACCTTTGGATTACATTAATGTTGCTCTGGTGAGCGAGCTACAAGGCGAGATGCCTTGCCTTCCCACAAATTACCCATTTTCGTTAGTTTTTTTCATTACCTAAGTGTTATGTGGCCAACTACTCCTTCCAGTGTAACCTGAGCTAACAGGAGTTGCGCCAACATAAACTTGGTGCTTTGTTCTACTGTACCACACATGGCTTAAACCAATCCTACGACCTGTTGTTGTAAGGGCATCTTATTGAAAATGTATATGACAAATCATGCTGAAAAGGTTTTTTACGCAGTGGAGGTGCTCTTCTTGCTTTTGAAGCACCTGTGAATCCTTCCAGTTACTTCATTAGGGTTCTAATGGCTGCCATTTGCAGCATGATAAAATATCCAGACTCCCTTAAACTATTTATCACCTTAAGTCTTCATCTCAGGGAATAAAGTAACATATAATAAAATTTAATAAAACCCACAAACGTAAGACAGACCTGGATGGTTATGGAATGTAAAAAAATAATTGCTTAGGCTTCAAGGAAGAAATGTTTTTCCCCCAGAAAATAAGTTTAAAATAAAAAAGAGTTATATAAGGGCATGCAATCACAAAATGCATGACTTACTGATGGTATTCAGGGGGGAAAGAATTAAGAAGTCCGTGCAACTCGCTGCAAGATTCTTTGTCTGGATCTTGGTTGAGAATAAGAGATGACAAGAGTTTGGAAAACCCATGATCATCGAGATGCACTTTGTGAGAAACAAGTACATGGGCAATTGCTACTGATGAAACCAGGCGATGAATCCTGGCATTGTCTTTGTCTTGTACAGGAGGTGCAGCATTTTGCTCAATCTTTGCTGTGAAAAATTCCTTCAGTATCTGAAAATGTTATAATAAAGAGGTGCACATTTGATCAATTGTGTACATTATGTATGGGATGGGAAGTGAAAGATGGATGATCATGACAATTACACGGTAACTTAAGCTGATGCCATAATTATATCACCTCTCTGGTTTTAAAAAATGTTACTTGCATAACTGTAGTTTAGGCTGGTGTAATCTGGATGCAGTGTAGGTTAAGTGAAAAGCAAGAAATTGGGCAGGTCATTAAGATATACATGTAGTGGAAAATGTAAAGAAGTCATTTTTTTCTCAGGGGTACACTTTCACATATGGCGATTAATTTGAATAATCTTTGCTTCAGTATGAAAATATGTAGTGACAGAAACTGTTTGATGCTTTACATTGAAATTGCATACTGAAAAAGATTACTTTGGAAAGTTAGACTAGCTAAATAATTACACTAACTTCCAATTATATAATGCAAATGCTGTTCAAAATAAATGACAAAACAGGCAGAATTCCGCTTATTTGTGCTTCAAACCACTTTTTTTAATCCTTTTGAGAGCCTGTCCCGACTGGGGAAAGTTTAAAACTGATCCATGGTAATCCCATGGTTCCCCTATTAATGAGGTCAAGGTCCCATGATCCTCTACATCTTTTTCTGCTGTGCTTCCAGATCACAAACAGGTAAGTAAGAATTACAGCACACTTTGCCCCTTTACTTTCCTTTCAGTTATGATCTGCATACCTTTGAAGACACTCATCTTCAACCTGAAGGGGGTTTTTTTAAAATTCTGTCTTCTCTTTGACAAATCCAAACATACATGGCAAAGACTACTGACTGCATAATAATCCAAAATCGGATCTCACTTCAAGCAGCCTTTGAGAATTTTCCCTGCCAAATCACCCCTCCGATAATTAGACTATTCTGAAGATTGTACATCATCTGCTATTGAGCCTTAAAACCAAAGTGGTAGACTCTCACACATAGCTATTAAGCCACATAAACCACCCACAAGGCCATCACACAAGACAAATGTCTCACAGTCTCTTGAACAAGATCAATCAAATGGAGGGGTTAACAACGAGACAACGTCCTTGTACGACCCGCACTCTGTGCAATCTTCATGGTAACCAGAAAAGGAATTTTCACCCTTCTTAGAGAAACAGATGTGAAGGAAAGTCAGTTATGACCAGGTTGCAAATTTCTTCACACTAACAATATCGATACTCAGTCTCCCAGAGAAAAAGATCCTGAAAATATAAAACAAATCCAACCACACTTGATCAGTTTGTGGCAAGCCTCATAGGGACAATGGAGGTGGCTCACCCAGCCATTTGGCAGGCCCCCTCCACTACAGGTACCTGCAAATAGACACCTATGACAACTCGATTTTTACCCAGGAAGCTCCATTCACTTGAAAGTGGTTTTCAGGGAGGTCCTGCATCCGATTGAATTGGAATTTAGAAATGTTGGTTTTTGAGAAGAGGGGAAAACCGGACAACCTGGAGAAAAACCTCCTCGAGCAGAGTAAAGAACAAAAAACAAACTTAACCCACATATGGCCACAATTGTGGAATCCAACCCGGGACACATTGATGGGAGGTGAGTGCTATAACCACTAAGCCATCCCTGCTCCACCTCATAGGATCCCTCCTGGCAGCTCAACACAATTACAAGATCTTCATGACCCTCGTCATCAATGAACAGACCAACATGGTGGCCACAGAAAGTAGCAACTATAAATCTAAGTGCACTCAACCTTCCTTCCCCAGAGTCCAACACAGGCTTGGGTGCATGCTGTAGCCATTCAAATGGCTGATGGTCTCCTCTGGAACCCAAACTCAACAGAAAAAGTTCCTTGAGCTCAAAGCTGCCTTTCTTGCCACCAAAGCCTTTCTCAAAGATCGGTTCCACATCACCATCTGCCGTCACATAGACAATGCAACAGCTGTTGCCTACGTAAACAACAAAGGGAGGATCCATTCCCCTCATCGTGGTCCAGCCTTCATCAGAGGGGCTGGATCGTAGCCCTTTTTGCCTCGTGCCTAACTGCTCTCCTCTGAAAATATGCCAGCTGGAATCTAGACCCAGGAGCTATCAACACAGATGTAATGACCTTGGACGGGCTCCTCTAAAAGGAAGCCCGATGATAAACAAGTCAAGGAAGATAGAATCATCAAAGATTACTGAACAACAGAGAACATCATACCAGCAATCTAGCATTCAAAGACATTAATTAAGACAGCCCCAGGAACTTCAAACACAAGCGATTCATCAGAAATATGAGTTTCAATTGCAGGAAAAATGTTCCGGATAAATTTGCTTAAAAGACAACTCCAAGAAATTGTCTGAGAATGGCACACAGATGTTGGTGAAGAAGATGCATATTTTGAGATCAATGTCGTATAAGGCAAAGCAAGAGTGCTGAAGATTTATAGCAGCCAATAAATCACGAAACTAACCCACAACTTCCTAGACAGCGCTCCTGTTGAAGGGCACAAAGTATACAAGACGTTAATCCAAAACTCAACCACCAGTTCTCACCAAAGAAGAACAAGATAAAAGTTTAGGAAACAGTGACAAATACCGGATGCGAGCATTATAAACTACACAGCCCAGCTTTGCGAGAAGCAAAAGCTTGCAAATTCAGCAATCAGATCAATGGTAAAATCTTGGACAACCCATCCAAACTATAAAAGACAATGATCTCATCAAGAAAAGCATCCAAAAGAGATGGACACTTGACTGCTCCATTTATCGAAGAAGCCATTCAAAAAGAGGATATCAACCAACAGGTGAAGATGATAACAAAGTATCCAAAGTTCAAAGAATTGCTAGACAAGGTTTACAAAGAATCCAGGCCCACGAAACAAGAAACTCCTGAAACAGAAAACCCATAAAGGAGAGTCCAATAAGGAAGATATACAATGAGATACAAAGCTCAGGTCAAGTGAATCTTGAGATGTTTTTCCTTCAAATATTGGACTTCTCCCCCCTTCCCCCCCCCCCCCACCCCTTCTCTAACTACATTTTTTTTGTTACTACTTGTTTGACGCTGAAATTATCGCATCAAAAGGAATTGCCTATAATATTATTACACAACTAGTCGACTTGTTCTTGGACCTAATGTAAATTCCAGGCATGTTCCACAATAAAATGCTTTTAGCGGTACCCTCTGAGGGTCATGTGCCTCTGCTCACAGAGCACCTTTGTCCGACTGGCGTTAAACATGTGATTGTCTCTGCCAGAGAAAATAAAGACTACTAGGCCTATCACTTCGTTCTGTCAATGCGAACCACTGAAATCCAATGAAATTCAGAATGAAACAGTCAACGTTCAAGAAGCCGAAGATATGGATTGTGAAAACGACGCTTTAATTTGTTTATGTCTTCATTCTATTTCTTGAGCAATGTTACTCAGCGAGACAGATTGTGTATTAGAAAGGTTATTGAAATATGGAAGTACAACGTTTGCACATTCGTCATTTCTGTTGATCTTGCTGCTGAAGTTCTTCAGATATGTCCAGGATTAACCCTAATTACAGCTGTAGATGCAAGCAGATTTCAATACAAGTGTCCCCTTCCTCTTATCCCCAACTTCAACATCACTTGTGTCTCGGTATACTGAAAATTTATGTCACAAAGTGTTTCCCAGATTCTGCGTGTCAAGTAAAGATAAATAGCTGCATTTACCCTAACCTAAAAATAACTCTAACCTTTAGCCCTATCTTATTGTTGAAAATAGCTAGCAAAGGCTAAGACTTAAAGGGACACTATGTCAAAATTGGGGTGTGTAGGGGGAGTCTGGTGGGGAGTCACGAGCCGGGTGACAGGTGCTGCCCACTAGGGCCTGTGGGCGAGGTAGCCTGGCTCGCCTCACCAGATGAGCCTAATTCTCTCCGCTGCCGGCTCCACGCGCCGCACCCTGGAAACCCCTGCACCTAGGGGGCTAAGGCAGTGGGAGGGGGCAGTGTCTGTATTGCACTGTTGGGCGATCGACGGAGGGGAGCATCACGACGCGTCGTCGTCTTCGGCCAGGGCGGATGAACTGTCAAACAGTCAACGGCTAAATGCACAGGTGCGAGGCGCTTTGTTTGTTGCAAAGTACGGCTGCGCATAACATTCTGGAGAGGTATGGAGGCCGCCAGTCTTATTTTCCAAGAAACCCAATGATGAAGCGTCAAACAAGAAAGCCCATACCGGCTCGGAGGACGCCCGGTCAAACAAGCTCCACGCCCGCTGTTATACACCGGAACACGGGTGAAAAGTCGAACACCGGTGAAAGGATTACCGACCGTTTTCGTTCAAAGGACAAAATTACTTTTGGAACATGGAATGTGGAAACTCTATGGAGAGATGGAAGACTTGGTGAACTGTGTCATGAATTAAAGCATTACAAGTGGAATGTCATCGGCCTCAGTGAAGTCCGAAGGAAGGCACTTGGTGAAATCAATAGCAACGATGGTCATAAGCTGTTCTACTGTGGTAGAGATGATAAACATGAACACGGGGTGGGCTTTTTAGTCCACAGAGACACTGCCAAATCTGTTATAGGCTGCAATTTTATTTCAAGTAGATTAATTTCTATCCGCATCAAAGCATCTCCTTTCAACATCACTCTCTTTCAGGCGTACGTCCCTACCTCCGACTACAGTGATGAAGATATCGAAATCTTCTACCAAGATATCCAAGAGAATTTTGACAAAGCACAGAAAAAAGACATCAAGATCATCCTCGGCGATTTTAATGCAAGAGTTGGAAGAGACACTGCAAAAGACTGGCCTAAACAACAGGGGCCCCACTGCAACGTTACAACCAACGACAGAGGTCTGCGGCTCCTTGAGTTCGCAAATTACAACGATCTTGTCATCACAAACACCCTCGGCAAGCACAAAAAGTCCAGAACTATGACTTGGCATCATCCTAACGGCGTGAACCATGGTCAGATAGACTACATATTAGTCCCAAATAGATTCAAGTCCAGTGTGTACACCGGGAGAACCAGGACGTTCCCAAGGCCCGACGTTGCAGGCCCTCATGACCTTGTTATGACGACTTTCAGGTTGAAGCTGAGGAGAATGGCCAAGCCCCAATACACAAGACTTAAGTTCGACCTTGAAAAACTTCAGGACCCCCTTGTAGCTGACCAGTTTAGAGCATCTATCGGCGGAAAATTCGGCCCTTTGCTTCTTTTTGACAATGATTCAGATCTAGAAAGCAATATTGGGACATTTGAGAAAGCAACTATTGAGACAGCTAATGAGATTCTAGGAAAAAAGACATCAAAGAGGAAAGCCTGGGTAACATCTGAAGTGCTAAGTCTGTGTGATAAAAGAAGAGATCTTAAAGAGAAAAAGAAAAGTTGTCCTCAAGCCAAGAAAGAATACAGCAAGATAAACAAACTTGTAAAGAAAGAAATGGTTAAAGCGAAAGAAAAGTGGATTCAAGAACAGTGTGAAGATATCAAAACCAACTTGATGAAGAACAATAGCAAGAAAGCTTATGATACTGTTAAAACATTAACAAAGCCAAAGCAAAGCAAAGTCAACACCATCAAAGATAAGAAAGGTGAAACCATCATTGAGAGAAGTAAAATCCTAGAAAGGTGGACGGAGTACTGCTCAGAACTGTACAACTACGAGGTGCAGGGCGACGCCAGAGTCCTAGACACACCAGAAAGCCAAAGCGACGACTCAGTAGACCTCATATTGAAATCGGAAATTGAAGAAGCTATTAAAATGTTGAAGAAAGGGAAGTCACCAGGCGTTGACAACATCCCAGGAGAATTGATTCAAGCAGGCGGTGAGCATATGACGACAGCTCTTCTAAACATCTGTAACCAAATATGGAAAAGTGTTAAATGGCCACAAAACTGGACAAGATCTCTTGTTATTACACTCCCCAAGAAAGGTGATCTCAAACTGTGCAACAATTACCGTACCTTAAGCTTAATCAGCCATCCAAGCAAGGTTCTTCTCAGAGTCATTTTGAACCGCCTAAAGCACCAAGCAAAAGAAATAATTGCCGAGGAACAAGCTGGCTTTATGAAAGGCAGAAGTACTGTTGAACAAATCTTTAATCTCAGATCCATCATTGAGAAGTACCAAGAACATCAACAAGAGCTTTATCATGTATTTATTGATTTCAAGAAGGCGTTTGACAGGGTGTGGCATCAAGCGCTGTGGGCTACGATGAATAAGTATAACATCAACAAGACCTTGATTTCACTTATTGAAGAACTCTACAACCAGGCCACCAGTTCAGTCTATCTGGAAGGTGAAATTGGAGAATGGTTTCACACCACCGTAGGGGTTCGTCAAGGCTGCCTACTATCCCCAACACTCTTCAATATCTTTCTCGAACGAATCATGACAGATGCTCTTGAAGGTCATGAATCAACAGTTAGCATTGGTGGCAGGACTGTCAGCAATTTGCGCTTCACAGATGATATTGATGGCCTCGCTGGTTCAGAAGCTGAACTCGCTGAACTAATCAGAAGACTTAATCAGAGCTGTTCTGCTTTTGGTATGGAAATAAGTGCTGAGAAAACAAAAATCATGTCATATACCCATGCAAACGAGGTTCAAAATGACATTATAGTCAATGGCAGTTCTCTGCAACATGTGAATCAGTTTATATATCTTGGTGCTCTAGTGACTGATAATGGTTCCAAATCTGAAATCCTCTCCAGAATGGCCAAAGCACAAAGTTCTCTTTCAAAACTCAAAAGTTGTTTGGGATGATAAATGTATTTCTCTATCTTCAAAAATAAGACTTTTACGATCAATGGTCATTTCTGTTTTTCTGTTTGCCTGTGAATCCTAGACCCTCGACGCCTACCTAGAGAAAAGGGTAGCTTCTTTTGAGATGAGATGTCTCCGACAACTGCTAGGAATCGATTACAGGCAAAGAATATCTAATGACAGTGTTAGAGCGATGTTGACTGCCAAAATTGGACGTCATCAAGAACTTCTTGAGATTGTGAAGACCAGGAAATTGAAGTGGTTTGGTCACACCACACGTAGTGACGGCTTGGCCAAGACGTGCCTTCAGGGCACAGTCAGAGGTGGCAGAAGCAGAGGACGACCTAGGAAGAAGTGGAGTGACAACATTACTGAGTGGACAGGCCTCAGCTTTGCTGAGGCTACCAGGGCTGCCGGCTGCCGCGATGGCTGGCGTGGGCTTGTACGTGAGGCTGCTTCATCTGCTGGGCCCCAACAGCGCCGTGCGGCGTTAAGGGTTGGGGGTGCATCTAATTAGGGTCATTTCTGGACATAAATGAAAGTTCTTTACTAAGTGGTGTTATCAAAGGTAAACACTGCATAGAAATTCGTATTTACTTAAGTATACATAAAAATAAATAAATAAGTAAACCATGCAATCCAGAGGAAAGCAACACAAAAAACAAAACCAATGAGACCAGTGTTAATACTTACAAAGTAGGCAGAAAGGAGGAGGGGGGCTTGTTGGGGAGAGTGACGGAGTTGCCAGAAGTTATTTGATGAAAAAAGTTTCGGTATTGTTTTCTGAATCAAAGCTTGGACCCCACCTATCAAAAATTCCTGGATCTGCCACTGCATGTGGAGCAAGTGTAAATTTTCAAGGCTTTGAAGCACAGCTTACAAGAAATCAAGGATCAAGAGCCAAGCAAAGACATGTTGAAGACTCTTCAATCTCACCCGATAGTTAAAGGTGAGTTCCTGACAACATTCGCGACAAAAATTGAGGAACAAGAGGCAAATTCCTTGTAATTGAAGATGGAATGGACCCCTCTCCTCAGCTAAGGCACATTTATCGAGCTTGGAATCCTCAGAATTAGCCCCGACAGAACATGAAAACCTCATTTACACTACAGGAAAAGACGGTAAGGCAAGGATAAAAGCCACCAAGGATAATTTTTACTTTAGGCAAGGCAACGAACAAGCTTGAAGATCAATGGACCAGCATTAGGCAGTCCAAGCATGCCAATTCTGATGACTGCATCAGTACAGAGCTGGTTAAATGAAAACAACAAGAAGAAGCTTCCAAACAAGATAAATGCTGGTAAAGAACGAATTGTAGCAGCTGCAGAGGCTACACTAGTCACCATCCCAAAGAAAGTAGTTGATGTTTCTGTACAGACAGAAGATGAAACTATACAACAAGAACAAGTGATTCATCACGTTGAGGAAGTGTCGACTTTACCCAATCTATCATCTGGACCACACAAAGATAGATGACTACGACAGTGCCTTCGAATCTGACACTGACTTTTAAACTACATTAAATTTTGTTAGATCATGCGACATGACCACATAGTATTGTTAAAGCATTTTTTTAAGTTGTTACATTTATGTGGTGTCATTTATAAAGGGCAGTTACATTTTCCGATTAGTTTAACAACAGCACACTCTGACTGACACGAAAAAATGATGATTGCATGCTTTACAAAGAAAAGTCATTAGCTTTGCTAATTGTAGCTTTTTAATGAAAAAGTACTAGTTTATGCTGTAAGCAACAACACAATTTTTTTCCATTTCAACACACCCAGAAAATTGCATCTCTAAGCAACTAAATTTCAATAAATGTTCAGGGGGAAACATGGATCCCCCTAGATGCTTGCACCCTCCTCAGGGGGTAGTAGAAATGGGTAGATTTTATCTGGTGGACACAGTAGAATATTTAATTAACCTGCAATGGCGTCGAAAGTCATTGTAACTTGAATTGCATTTAGTGGATCATCGAGGAAAATATACCCTGAGAATGGCACACAGATGTTGGTGAAGAAGATGCATATTTTGAGATCAATGTCGTATAAGGCAAAGCAAGAGTGCTGAAGATTTATAGCAGCCAATAAATCACGAAACTAACCCACAACTTCCTAGACAGCGCTCCTGTTGAAGGGCACAAAGTATACAAGACGTTAATCCAAAACTCAACCACCAGTTCTCACCAAAGAAGAACAAGATAAAAGTTTAGGAAACAGTGACAAATACCGGATGCGAGCATTATAAACTACACAGCCCAGCTTTGCGAGAAGCAAAAGCTTGCAAATTCAGCAATCAGATCAATGGTAAAATCTTGGACAACCCATCCAAACTATAAAAGACAATGATCTCATCAAGAAAAGCATCCAAAAGAGATGGACACTTGACTGCTCCATTTATCGAAGAAGCCATTCAAAAAGAGGATATCAACCAACAGGTGAAGATGATAACAAAGTATCCAAAGTTCAAAGAATTGCTAGACAAGGTTTACAAAGAATCCAGGCCCACGAAACAAGAAACTCCTGAAACAGAAAACCCATAAAGGAGAGTCCAATAAGGAAGATATACAATGAGATACAAAGCTCAGGTCAAGTGAATCTTGAGATGTTTTTCCTTCAAATATTGGACTTCTCCCCCCTTCCCCCCCCCCCCCCACCCCTTCTCTAACTACATTTTTTTTGTTACTACTTGTTTGACGCTGAAATTATCGCATCAAAAGGAATTGCCTATAATATTATTACACAACTAGTCGACTTGTTCTTGGACCTAATGTAAATTCCAGGCATGTTCCACAATAAAATGCTTTTAGCGGTACCCTCTGAGGGTCATGTGCCTCTGCTCACAGAGCACCTTTGTCCGACTGGCGTTAAACATGTGATTGTCTCTGCCAGAGAAAATAAAGACTACTAGGCCTATCACTTCGTTCTGTCAATGCGAACCACTGAAATCCAATGAAATTCAGAATGAAACAGTCAACGTTCAAGAAGCCGAAGATATGGATTGTGAAAACGACGCTTTAATTTGTTTATGTCTTCATTCTATTTCTTGAGCAATGTTACTCAGCGAGACAGATTGTGTATTAGAAAGGTTATTGAAATATGGAAGTACAACGTTTGCACATTCGTCATTTCTGTTGATCTTGCTGCTGAAGTTCTTCAGATATGTCCAGGATTAACCCTAATTACAGCTGTAGATGCAAGCAGATTTCAATACAAGTGTCCCCTTCCTCTTATCCCCAACTTCAACATCACTTGTGTCTCGGTATACTGAAAATTTATGTCACAAAGTGTTTCCCAGATTCTGCGTGTCAAGTAAAGATAAATAGCTGCATTTACCCTAACCTAAAAATAACTCTAACCTTTAGCCCTATCTTATTGTTGAAAATAGCTAGCAAAGGCTAAGACTTAAAGGGACACTATGTCAAAATTGGGGTGTGTAGGGGGAGTCTGGTGGGGAGTCACGAGCCGGGTGACAGGTGCTGCCCACTAGGGCCTGTGGGCGAGGTAGCCTGGCTCGCCTCACCAGATGAGCCTAATTCTCTCCGCTGCCGGCTCCACGCGCCGCACCCTGGAAACCCCTGCACCTAGGGGGCTAAGGCAGTGGGAGGGGGCAGTGTCTGTATTGCACTGTTGGGCGATCGACGGAGGGGAGCATCACGACGCGTCGTCGTCTTCGGCCAGGGCGGATGAACTGTCAAACAGTCAACGGCTAAATGCACAGGTGCGAGGCGCTTTGTTTGTTGCAAAGTACGGCTGCGCATAACATTCTGGAGAGGTATGGAGGCCGCCAGTCTTATTTTCCAAGAAACCCAATGATGAAGCGTCAAACAAGAAAGCCCATACCGGCTCGGAGGACGCCCGGTCAAACAAGCTCCACGCCCGCTGTTATACACCGGAACACGGGTGAAAAGTCGAACACCGGTGAAAGGATTACCGACCGTTTTCGTTCAAAGGACAAAATTACTTTTGGAACATGGAATGTGGAAACTCTATGGAGAGATGGAAGACTTGGTGAACTGTGTCATGAATTAAAGCATTACAAGTGGAATGTCATCGGCCTCAGTGAAGTCCGAAGGAAGGCACTTGGTGAAATCAATAGCAACGATGGTCATAAGCTGTTCTACTGTGGTAGAGATGATAAACATGAACACGGGGTGGGCTTTTTAGTCCACAGAGACACTGCCAAATCTGTTATAGGCTGCAATTTTATTTCAAGTAGATTAATTTCTATCCGCATCAAAGCATCTCCTTTCAACATCACTCTCTTTCAGGCGTACGTCCCTACCTCCGACTACAGTGATGAAGATATCGAAATCTTCTACCAAGATATCCAAGAGAATTTTGACAAAGCACAGAAAAAAGACATCAAGATCATCCTCGGCGATTTTAATGCAAGAGTTGGAAGAGACACTGCAAAAGACTGGCCTAAACAACAGGGGCCCCACTGCAACGTTACAACCAACGACAGAGGTCTGCGGCTCCTTGAGTTCGCAAATTACAACGATCTTGTCATCACAAACACCCTCGGCAAGCACAAAAAGTCCAGAACTATGACTTGGCATCATCCTAACGGCGTGAACCATGGTCAGATAGACTACATATTAGTCCCAAATAGATTCAAGTCCAGTGTGTACACCGGGAGAACCAGGACGTTCCCAAGGCCCGACGTTGCAGGCCCTCATGACCTTGTTATGACGACTTTCAGGTTGAAGCTGAGGAGAATGGCCAAGCCCCAATACACAAGACTTAAGTTCGACCTTGAAAAACTTCAGGACCCCCTTGTAGCTGACCAGTTTAGAGCATCTATCGGCGGAAAATTCGGCCCTTTGCTTCTTTTTGACAATGATTCAGATCTAGAAAGCAATATTGGGACATTTGAGAAAGCAACTATTGAGACAGCTAATGAGATTCTAGGAAAAAAGACATCAAAGAGGAAAGCCTGGGTAACATCTGAAGTGCTAAGTCTGTGTGATAAAAGAAGAGATCTTAAAGAGAAAAAGAAAAGTTGTCCTCAAGCCAAGAAAGAATACAGCAAGATAAACAAACTTGTAAAGAAAGAAATGGTTAAAGCGAAAGAAAAGTGGATTCAAGAACAGTGTGAAGATATCAAAACCAACTTGATGAAGAACAATAGCAAGAAAGCTTATGATACTGTTAAAACATTAACAAAGCCAAAGCAAAGCAAAGTCAACACCATCAAAGATAAGAAAGGTGAAACCATCATTGAGAGAAGTAAAATCCTAGAAAGGTGGACGGAGTACTGCTCAGAACTGTACAACTACGAGGTGCAGGGCGACGCCAGAGTCCTAGACACACCAGAAAGCCAAAGCGACGACTCAGTAGACCTCATATTGAAATCGGAAATTGAAGAAGCTATTAAAATGTTGAAGAAAGGGAAGTCACCAGGCGTTGACAACATCCCAGGAGAATTGATTCAAGCAGGCGGTGAGCATATGACGACAGCTCTTCTAAACATCTGTAACCAAATATGGAAAAGTGTTAAATGGCCACAAAACTGGACAAGATCTCTTGTTATTACACTCCCCAAGAAAGGTGATCTCAAACTGTGCAACAATTACCGTACCTTAAGCTTAATCAGCCATCCAAGCAAGGTTCTTCTCAGAGTCATTTTGAACCGCCTAAAGCACCAAGCAAAAGAAATAATTGCCGAGGAACAAGCTGGCTTTATGAAAGGCAGAAGTACTGTTGAACAAATCTTTAATCTCAGATCCATCATTGAGAAGTACCAAGAACAT
Organism: Montipora foliosa; assembly: GCF_036669935.1. Lineage (NCBI taxonomy): Eukaryota > Metazoa > Cnidaria > Anthozoa > Scleractinia > Acroporidae > Montipora > Montipora foliosa. Next base: position 35,173,902 of record NC_090870.1, on the reverse strand, counting down.
CAACAAGAGCTTTATCATGTATTTATTGATTTCAAGAAGGCGTTTGACAGGGTGTGGCATCAAGCGCTGTGGGCTACGATGAATAAGTATAACATCAACAAGACCTTGATTTCACTTATTGAAGAACTCTACAACCAGGCCACCAGTTCAGTCTATCTGGAAGGTGAAATTGGAGAATGGTTTCACACCACCGTAGGGGTTCGTCAAGGCTGCCTACTATCCCCAACACTCTTCAATATCTTTCTCGAACGAATCATGACAGATGCTCTTGAAGGTCATGAATCAACAGTTAGCATTGGTGGCAGGACTGTCAGCAATTTGCGCTTCACAGATGATATTGATGGCCTCGCTGGTTCAGAAGCTGAACTCGCTGAACTAATCAGAAGACTTAATCAGAGCTGTTCTGCTTTTGGTATGGAAATAAGTGCTGAGAAAACAAAAATCATGTCATATACCCATGCAAACGAGGTTCAAAATGACATTATAGTCAATGGCAGTTCTCTGCAACATGTGAATCAGTTTATATATCTTGGTGCTCTAGTGACTGATAATGGTTCCAAATCTGAAATCCTCTCCAGAATGGCCAAAGCACAAAGTTCTCTTTCAAAACTCAAAAGTTGTTTGGGATGATAAATGTATTTCTCTATCTTCAAAAATAAGACTTTTACGATCAATGGTCATTTCTGTTTTTCTGTTTGCCTGTGAATCCTAGACCCTCGACGCCTACCTAGAGAAAAGGGTAGCTTCTTTTGAGATGAGATGTCTCCGACAACTGCTAGGAATCGATTACAGGCAAAGAATATCTAATGACAGTGTTAGAGCGATGTTGACTGCCAAAATTGGACGTCATCAAGAACTTCTTGAGATTGTGAAGACCAGGAAATTGAAGTGGTTTGGTCACACCACACGTAGTGACGGCTTGGCCAAGACGTGCCTTCAGGGCACAGTCAGAGGTGGCAGAAGCAGAGGACGACCTAGGAAGAAGTGGAGTGACAACATTACTGAGTGGACAGGCCTCAGCTTTGCTGAGGCTACCAGGGCTGCCGGCTGCCGCGATGGCTGGCGTGGGCTTGTACGTGAGGCTGCTTCATCTGCTGGGCCCCAACAGCGCCGTGCGGCGTTAAGGGTTGGGGGTGCATCTAATTAGGGTCATTTCTGGACATAAATGAAAGTTCTTTACTAAGTGGTGTTATCAAAGGTAAACACTGCATAGAAATTCGTATTTACTTAAGTATACATAAAAATAAATAAATAAGTAAACCATGCAATCCAGAGGAAAGCAACACAAAAAACAAAACCAATGAGACCAGTGTTAATACTTACAAAGTAGGCAGAAAGGAGGAGGGGGGCTTGTTGGGGAGAGTGACGGAGTTGCCAGAAGTTATTTGATGAAAAAAGTTTCGGTATTGTTTTCTGAATCAAAGCTTGGACCCCACCTATCAAAAATTCCTGGATCTGCCACTGCATGTGGAGCAAGTGTAAATTTTCAAGGCTTTGAAGCACAGCTTACAAGAAATCAAGGATCAAGAGCCAAGCAAAGACATGTTGAAGACTCTTCAATCTCACCCGATAGTTAAAGGTGAGTTCCTGACAACATTCGCGACAAAAATTGAGGAACAAGAGGCAAATTCCTTGTAATTGAAGATGGAATGGACCCCTCTCCTCAGCTAAGGCACATTTATCGAGCTTGGAATCCTCAGAATTAGCCCCGACAGAACATGAAAACCTCATTTACACTACAGGAAAAGACGGTAAGGCAAGGATAAAAGCCACCAAGGATAATTTTTACTTTAGGCAAGGCAACGAACAAGCTTGAAGATCAATGGACCAGCATTAGGCAGTCCAAGCATGCCAATTCTGATGACTGCATCAGTACAGAGCTGGTTAAATGAAAACAACAAGAAGAAGCTTCCAAACAAGATAAATGCTGGTAAAGAACGAATTGTAGCAGCTGCAGAGGCTACACTAGTCACCATCCCAAAGAAAGTAGTTGATGTTTCTGTACAGACAGAAGATGAAACTATACAACAAGAACAAGTGATTCATCACGTTGAGGAAGTGTCGACTTTACCCAATCTATCATCTGGACCACACAAAGATAGATGACTACGACAGTGCCTTCGAATCTGACACTGACTTTTAAACTACATTAAATTTTGTTAGATCATGCGACATGACCACATAGTATTGTTAAAGCATTTTTTTAAGTTGTTACATTTATGTGGTGTCATTTATAAAGGGCAGTTACATTTTCCGATTAGTTTAACAACAGCACACTCTGACTGACACGAAAAAATGATGATTGCATGCTTTACAAAGAAAAGTCATTAGCTTTGCTAATTGTAGCTTTTTAATGAAAAAGTACTAGTTTATGCTGTAAGCAACAACACAATTTTTTTCCATTTCAACACACCCAGAAAATTGCATCTCTAAGCAACTAAATTTCAATAAATGTTCAGGGGGAAACATGGATCCCCCTAGATGCTTGCACCCTCCTCAGGGGGTAGTAGAAATGGGTAGATTTTATCTGGTGGACACAGTAGAATATTTAATTAACCTGCAATGGCGTCGAAAGTCATTGTAACTTGAATTGCATTTAGTGGATCATCGAGGAAAATATACCCTTATGGAGCTCAAGAATGGAACTTCAATTGGATACACAAGACAGGCGGCGAAAAAGAAATATCTGGAATCTTAAAAACGACGAGTAATGGTTGTTGACAACAATTGCATCTTTCGCCGTCGGATATCACAAATCGAGCTTTGTTTCTAACATTATTTTACAAACTGTGCTGTTATGTACAACACAGAAACCAAATGGCAAATTTTGTATGGATGTAAAAGGAATTGAACCCCTTGAATGCATCACAGTGTTTACCGTCGCAACTCAGTTGTCTGGCAATTTACATTTATTTTGTACTCAACTCTGAACAGTTTTCAGGTAAAACAAATAATTGAAAATGTGACAGTGAAGAATTATAATTGGAAAGAAAGCTTGTTGTCTATTTTGTGCTTCATTTATTCACAGAAAAGGTTCTTCCAAAAAGGGTTTGATCTTAAGTTTATTTAATCACAGACTGTGCTTCTTGGTTGCACACGTGCAATTAAAATAAGAAGGGTTTTTTTGCCAATAATAGCAAATATTTTGTTTGTTTCAATAAATTTTACGCTGGAAAAGGTTTTTGTGACGTTTTTCTTCTAACTGAACGCCCACAAATTAAGCTTTTAACGACCTTTTTAAGTGGAATATTTTTTGTAATAAAATAGCAGAGCTACACGCATGCCAAAGGTGCGCGCGCGAAGCACCATAATTAAGAAAATATGGTAACCCATCGATGCAAGTAGTTTTGGTTTTATAGACATGACGTCAAAGATCGTCCGTACGTACGTCCACCCCTCCATGTATGCCAATTTGACCAGTATCATACTAGTATACAGCATACATCTTAGATATTGGACATTCATGTTTTGATCAATTGACACCTGTCAAAACAAGGTATCCCCTGACCAGTACCACGTGACCATATCGCGGGCTCAAACTTAAAGCTCATCGAGATCAGCTGTTTTTTAGAAGTTGACCGCTGACCAGGTACTGGTTTTCGATTGGATTGCAGGCTCAAACTCAGGTTAACTCTCATAAACATAAACAAGGCTTCATTTTTCGCACGCTTTCTGTCGCTTGATGCAGCTACACAGCCATACTACATAAACTATAGTTCTTACATAGTCAACGCTTTTCGTGTTCAGATAGAAAACGGTTTGGAAAATGTTTTCTTTCTGCATTTTTTGCTGGTTTCAATCTAGTTTGACATAATATACAGAGTTGTCTCCTCTTTTACAATCTACGGCTAGGAAATCCTGTATCTTGGATCCAGTACCTGGTGTTCTGCTGAAGGATTGTTATGATGTCTTGTTGCCTGTTATTATGACCATTGTGAACTTATCCCTTCATAATGCCACCATTCCCATGAAACTCAAGGAAGCCGCTCTTACCCCCATAATCAAGAAGGAGTCTCTTGATCATGAACTCTATCCAAGTTACAGGCCTATTTCTAATCCCCGATTTGTATCCAAGGCAATAGAAAAAGTGGTTGGTGCTCGTTTGAATGAGCATCTCAATAATGGCGACCTTATGGAGCTATTTCAATCTGCTTATAGGGCCAGTCATAGCACTGAGACCACACTGACCCGTGTTCACAACTATGTTCTTCGAGCCAGTGATGATGGTCAGTGTCAGTGCGCCATACTCGTACTCTTAGATCTCTCTGCTGCAGTCAATACTGTTGACCATTCCATTTTAATGAATAGGCTTAATCATTGCTTTGAAATCCGAGGCAAGGCTCTCACTTGGTTTCAATCCTATCTTCTAAACAGGAGCCAATTTGTTTATGTTAAGAACGAATGCTCCTCGAGCTGTTGTCTGAAATATGGCGTCCCACAGGGTTCTGTTTTGTAGCCTATGTTATATTCCATGTACACTGTCCCGCTTGCTAATGTAATCAAACAGCACAACATGTCGTATTACTTCTATGTGGATGACACGCAAATTTCTTTAAGCTTTTGTCAATCAGCTGTTGGGGAACCTGAGCATTCCGCATCTCGAGTTGAACTGTGTATTAAAGATTTCGAACAATGGATGATGACGAACAAGTTGACGTTGTATGGTGATAGAACTGAACTGTTAGTTCTTAATGCTCGTTATCAGCCGCTGCCCGCACTCAATTCTATATATGTCGGATCTGATCATATCACTGCATTGATCGACTTCTGAAAGAAATATTGGCGTCTGCTTTGACAATTTGGTGTCTATGGATAAACAGATTGCTTCTATTTGCAAATCTGCATTTTACCATCTAAATAACATAGCCAAAATAAAGAAATTTATATCTTTTCAGCACTGCAAGACCCTTATTCACGCATTTGTCACTTCAAGGCTTGATTACTGTAATTCTGTTTTTTATCTGGGCTTGCCAAGTATCAGACTCAGAGACTACAGTATGTTCAGAACAGTGCTGCGCGTCTCCTCACAGGGACCTACAAGTGCGTTCACGTTTCCTCACAGCTCACAGGGACCAACAAGTACGTTAACATAACGCCCATATTGAGACAGTTACACTGGTTGCCTGTAAGCGAGAGAATTGATTATAAAATCTTACTTTTAAGTTTGAAATCACTGCATGGTATGGCACCTGAATATCTCTGTGAACTGTTATCTCTTTACAATCATGGAAGATCATTACGCTCCTCGGGTAAATCTCTCCTTGTAAAACCAAAATATAAATTTACAATCTTATGGGCAAAGAGCCTTTCTTGTGCTGCCCCTGAACTGTGCAACAGTCTTCCAGATGATATAAGATCTTGGAATTCACTGACTGTTTTTAACCGTTGTTTTAATTGACAGTTTTAGTTTTTAATTAATTGTTTGAATGATCATCTTTTTCTTATTTTAATTGTAAATATTGTAAAGCACTGTTGAATTTTTAGAAACAGCGCTATATAATAATAATAATAATAATAATAATTATTATTACTATTATTATTATTATTATTATTATTATTATTATCATTATCATTATCATTATCATTATCATTATCATTATTATTATTATTCAATACAAGCAGTCTTCCGAGCACCCCTGCACTACCGCTTTCTTCTGATGGCCAAAACAATGGCTTTGAAGAAAACTCAAAGTTACGAATCAACACCCTTTCTGAACCAGGCAGCTCAAGAGGAGCTCCTGTGGTTGATAGATCACTTAGCTGCCTAGACTGGCAGATCCCTCTCAAGAAAGAAAGACATCTGATGATAGAGACCGATGCTTCCAACCTACAATCATGGACAAAAGTTGTTGAGACACATGAAAATAAACAACGTTTTTTACCCAAGGTGTAAATTCTCCTCGCCCCTCTTCAAGGTAACCTCCCCTACCCCCTTTTTCAATGTTGGAAACAAATAAACATCCACGAAGCCTTTTGCAACATTGTTTGGGGGCGAGGGGGATGACAAAGATGAAAAAAGTGTTTTCATTCAAAAACAAAATACTATTGTTAGTTCGAAAGCATTAGTTTTGGGGATTTGTCTCAACACTTTTGTCCATGATTGTTCGAGCGAGAAGCAATTAGCATACATTGTCTTCAAGGTGTTTTTCTCGGCAAGCTATTGACGTTTGCATAAACATTATTTTGTCTTGACAAAACAAGGGGGAAACAAATAGCTATTTTCGCCATTTTCATGTTATTTACAGCGAGGAGAATAACAATTGGGTGAAATTGCTCTTGTTAGGCATTTCATATTATGGAAATGGCGTGTGCGTGGGAAAGAAATTTGGCTAGTATTTAGTCCTCAGGAGCGCTCAAAATCACTGCCATGGACTCGAAGTGTGTACTTGGTTACCTATAGTCAGGCAGATATGGCGAAATTTCCAACTCGCGAAGTCTTCGCGCGTGCTTTCGTAGAGTCCTTTTCGACTGGCACAGCAAAAGTTGTTCAGTGGGTGTGCTGTCGGGAAAAGCATAGAAAAGGCGGAGACCATTACCATTTGGCCATCAAACTGGACAGAAACCAGCGGTGGATGATGTCGAAAAGCTATTTGCAGCGCACATGTGGCATCACCGTGCACTACTCGAATCGTCACCACAATTACTATACATGTAGTGCTTGGCTGTATGTCACTAAGTCTGATAGAGAATTCAAGGAGAGCGATGGGCACCAAGATATACGTAACCGAGGTGAACCTCGAACTGATGTAGCCAGTAGAGGCCGAAGACAAAGTGCTAGGAGACAAGATGACACAGAGCAAGGCGGGGATGGAGACGACACTCCAAACAGTGGAGATAGTGAGCGCGATCGAAATGAATCAAACAACCCAAGAAAAAAGCGTCTGTCTGCCTTTGAACTGTCTGAAATTGTCGTAGAAAAGGGGATTACAACTGTTACGGAACTTCAGGCCTTAGCAAGTAAACAAAAAAGTGAAGGAAAAACTGACTTAATAATAATAATAATAATAATAATAATAATAATAATAATAATAATAATAATAATAATTAAAGTTCTTAAAAACGCATTCTACATATAAAATGTCTCGATGCTTTTTACAACTCCAAAAAAGAGCTCTCACGAAACAGGTACGTTTTCATAGCCCTTTTAAAACTATCAACACTGTCGCTTTGGCTAATGGCAAGCGGTAGCTGATTCCATAATTTTGAAGCAATAGCCGCAAAAGATCTATCTCCGTAGGTAATTGAAGTAGTCTTCGGGATAGCAAGGAAATTGGAAGCACTGGAACGAAGAGAACGGCAGGGAGTGTAATGATGCAACAGTTCATTAATATACATCGGAGCAAGGCCATTAAGAGATTTATACGTAAGCAACAGTAACTTAAAAGTTATTCTGTCATTAACAGAAAGCCAGTACAACTCTTTAAGAACAGGAGTAACGTGATCGGTCTTCTTCATGCACACAGTTAATCTTGCCGCGGTGTTCTGCAATCTCTGAAGTTTCTCAATTTCACGAGAAGGCAACCCATAAAGCAACCTATTACAATAATCCAATTTCGATAAAACGAAGGCATGGACAATGCGCTCAGTATCCGCTTGCGAAAGATATTTTCTGATTCTGCCAATGGAATGAAACGAACGCGAAAGAGCGCGACAGATGTTGTTGACATGAGGAACAAAGGTGAGATGTGAATCAAGCGTGACTCCAAGGTTTTTGATAACACTGGTAGGCTGAACGTAGTAATGGCCAACTTTAATCGAAGCAATCGGTTCAGGAGGTGAAAAACGCGAAGAAAAATGGATAATTTCAGTCTTTGATGGATTACATTTAAGCATATTGAATAAATTCCAACTCATAATATCATCCAGACACAGACTGAGATTTTCTAAAGCAACAACGTGGTTCCCTTTACGCATAAAAATGTAGAGCTGGGTGTCATCAGCATACATCATTGCGTCAAGTCCGTGTGCAGAGATGATATCTTCAAGAGGGGCGATATAAAGCGAGAATAGCAGTGGTCCCAGGACGGACCCTTGAGGGACACCACAAGACAAATATCTTGGTCGAGAAAGAATCTTATCAAGGACAATGCATTGAGGACGATCCTTAAGGTATGATTCAATCCAACGAAGAACCGTTCCAGAGAAGCCATAGCAATTCCGAAGCCTATCGAGAAGAATAGCGTGGTCTATCGTGTCAAAAGCCGCAGACAGATCTAATAACACTAGAACAGCTTCGCATTTATTGTCGATGGCCTGATGAATATCATTAACGACTCGCAGAAGAGCAGTTTCAGTACTATGATGCTTTCTGTACGCTGATTGCATTTTAGCAAATAGGCCATTGGTAGTGAGATAACCCTCAATCTGGGAAGCCACTATTCTCTCTAACGTCTTAGAGAGAAACGATAGGTTGGAAATGGGCCGATAGTTGGCAAAAACGTCGGCATCAAGGTTATCCTTTTTAATCAGAGGGTGAACCAATGACTTCTTGAAAAGAGAGGGAAAAATGCCCAGATCCAAAGATGCGTTCATGATATCAGTTAGAATAGGTAACAGAACATCAATACAGTCCTTTAACAACCAAGTAGGTATTGAATCGAGAGCACAACTTTTACTTTTTGATGACTGAATGATAGTCTTGAGACCATTAGTAGAGACGCAATCAAACTGACTAAAGGAGGTAGAGCACGATGCGTTAGTCCCACATTTGGGCCAAGAGAATAGTTGTTGAGAAAGAGAACATCTGATATTGGTGATTTTAGATTCGAAGAAGTCGCTAAAACTCTCCACCAAGTGATCAAGAGAATCATGTGTCGGTAAAATTGGAGCAGACTTTACGCTGAACATACCATCGACGAGCTTGAAAAGTTGCTTCATGTCAGACGTACTAAATTTATCCTTCAAGTACTTGGATTTCGAAAGCTCTAGCAGGCGATTATAATTGCGGCAGGCTTGATAATAAATTTGCTTGTCAATTGTTAACTTGGTGGATTGAAATTTTCTTTCACAGCGCCTCTTGACACGTTTTAATTCTCGAAGCTCATCTGAGAACCAGGGCGCGTGTGGCCTTAGGGTTATATTCCTTGTTTGTTCTGGGGCATACTTGTTAAGTAGAAGGCGCAGTGTGTCATCAAACACAGTTATCATGCCGTCCAAGTCATCAACTGAAACCTTGGAGAAGACAGAGCAAATGTCCTTCTGAAAAGCATCAAGATCAATGTCACGAGTCTTGCGACGCGTAACAGTTATACGAGTGGCAGGAGGCCGCGGTAAATGTATGGAACACACGACCACTTGATGGTCAGAGAGAGGATCTGGTAGAATTCCTATATGACTTGGCTGAATTTATTGTGAATAGAGTGCCACGTGTGGTCTCTGATATTGTGAAGACTGCGTGGGACATGGAGAACGCGGACGCGATACTACAACGTTTGCGAAAGAGCAGAATGCTGCTGCTAGAAGAGGCAGGAGAAGGCGATTGTGTAGACGGATGCGATGGCCAGTGGCGACTTTGTGCCGAGGAGATCTTGAAAAACAATGGGATTGATGTTGAGCTTTTTCGCACTGCTGTGAACGAGTTATTATTGCGTGGCCGAGGCAAAAACCGAAACCTGCTACTGACCGGACCCACAAACTGCGGGAAATCATTTCTACTAAATCCACTGAAAGTCATCTATCGCACTTTCTGCAATCCGGCAACAGGTACGTTTGCTTGGGTAGGCGTTGAAAATGCGGAATGCATCCTCCTACATGACTTTAGGTGGTCAGCGCAAATTATTCCGTGGCACGATCTATTGTTGATGTTAGAAGGTGATGCAGTCCATTTGCCCACGCCAAAGACCCATTATTCTACCGACATCTGTTTGCAAAGAGACACTCCGATCTTTGCCACAGGAAAAGGTCCCCTAATCTATGTCAAGAATGGAGTAATTGACCAACAAGAAACGGAAATGATGTGCTCAAGGTGGAGAAATTTGAAGCTGCATTATCAAGTTCCACGCGAGGCGCAGCGGGAAATATCGCCGTGCTGAAAGTGCTTTTCTAAACTCGTTGTGGGTCGCCCTTAGAAACCGTGGACGCACAAAGACTGAATTTGGCCGTCAATTGTTATCATTGGAAACGTTTTGGTAAGGCACTACACATTAAGCAACTTTGCAACGGTTCACATCGGTTCACATCGGTTCACAACGCTTCACACAACGTGGATAAAAGATATCGTTCCCCTTTCTTTTATTGGGCATGTGAACCGTTGTGAACCGTTGTGAACCGTTGAAAATTCAAACATTTCATCATGTGAACAGTCTAGCATCACTGAAAAATAATGTAAACCGTTTAAAACGAAGTTTCCAAATGTAATACATTTGAATGGTCAGGCAAAGCGCTACAATTTCGTCCACCACCACGCACGCTCTCTCGCAAATCTAAAAGGTCTTGTGCTTTCGCTGTTATTCTTTGTTTTGGTTTGGCATGATTTTTTGGGTCGTTTGTTTGTTTTTCATTGTCTCTTTTTGCTCTCCTTTTTTCTGGAAACGAGTGCGAAAGTAGCATATGAAACGTCAAGTTCATAAACTGCATGTTTTTAAAATGTTTATCACCGCTGTTTATGTTATATTTTTAATTGAACGAGTACGAAAAACTCATTGTACTCCACGTATATATGATTCGATTTAGTGAACCCGCTTTTTCAAGGAACGTACTTTTCCAAAATATGTCACACATTTTTGGTTGGTTCATTACCAATTTTAATCCATTCTGTTGCATAAGATGAAAACTTGTTTTACAATTAGTTGACTATCTAAAATGTCAGGCACGTTTCCAACGCTATACCATAGTGTCACGAAACAAATGCCAATAATTTCGAGTGTAACAAACATTACAAAGAGTATGCTAAGTATCAAACAAAAGCAGTTGTAATAACTTGAAATAAAATACTCAATATTTAGTTTTCTCACCTTTCTTGCTTATGATTAAATCCATTCTTTTGTTTATACTTTCGATAATTTTATCAATTACAGCCTTATCCATACTCAATATTGTTTCTATTACGTGTTTCGAAAAGGCTGGAAAACTTTCATAAGTTATGTTGTTTGTGATGGCATCCTTTCTTAAGCAGTCTTTTACGAGTTTAAAAAAGTTCTCCATGGGATTTATATCTGGACTCCTTGGAGGGATAGAAAGTAGTTTGGCTCCCAATACTAGCCAGGAGCAACGTGCCAAAGCGCTGTTTTGGCTTGGATCTCCGTCTTGGATCCAAAGCTTGGAGTCCCCTTTGTTTGCTTTTTCAAACATGTTGCTAAATTCTCTTTCGACAAGATCTTTAAAGTACTGCCCGTCCAATTTGTCGTATTGTTCGCAAAGGACTACACCTTCTTGATAACTGATCGCTACCATGAACTTGGCCATCCGCCCGCCAGAACCACAATGAGACCCTTTCGCTGTGCATCCAATACTTAGGCCCTCTTCAGGTTTTCGCCAAATGCGAGCCTGCGTTGATCGAGCCTGATCAGCTGGATTATATTTGTGTACGAAACTAACCCCGTCTAGATAGAAAGCGACTTGTTCATTCCACAAAGCGCTTGTATAGTCAAGCTTTATCCTACGTGCAAATTTCAGCCTACTTTCGTGATCTGCTTCTGTTAAGATTCCTTTTCGACGAGCTTGTATGTACTTGTAGCCATGTCTGTGTAGCAGACGCCTTACGGTTTTACTGGAGACAGTTCTTGCATCTATTCCCACTTCCACCATCAGCCTCTTGACAGAAAAGGAACCCTCTTGTCTTCTAAGGACATCGATCTGTCGCAATAGCAACCGCTCGGTGCGTTCACTAAGTTTCCGAGGACGTCCCCTGCGCTGAATATCTTCTTCATGCACATTTCCTTTTAAACCCATATTTCCTCGCTATGTCTTTTTTTTTTGGCACCATTGTTTTCCATAATAAAGCGTAAATATGCGCGTATTTCCGCACTAATAACTCCGTGAAAAACCATTTTGTTGAAAACTTTTTGGCAATATTGAGTCCTTTATGACGTAATAATTTCTGCCTTATGCGCGTGACGGGTCTTTTCGTAGAAAAGTCTTGTTGCTAAGTATGCTGGGTACACAGCACATTTTGTAGATGAATTCACTTTGCTTAAAATTCATATCTTTCTTAAAAGCATCAAATTCAGACAATCATGGACAAAAGTTGTTGAGACACATGAAAATAAACGTTTTTTACAAAAACAGAGCCTCAATCCAAGAAGCTTACATCAACAGAATGGGGGGCTCGTCCCCTGTGCTAGCCAGCCTGGTTTACGAGATCTGGCAATGGCACCTCCACAGGGAGATCTCCCTCACAGCACAACACATCCCCGGCATTTACAACAATGCAGCGGACAAGGAATCCAGAGTGGACAGGGATTTGTCCGACTGGAAACTGGACCCAACCGTCTTTGCTCACGTCAACGAGCTATGGGGTCCATTAAAGAGTATGAGATGGCTTACAAATCAGCTTCCCAGGTTTGTGAGTTGGAGATTGCATCCATAGGTGGAAGCGACAGATGCTTTCTCTCTGGACTGGTCTCAAATAAAGGGTTATGCATTCCCCCCTTTCACTCTGGTAGGTCGCTGCCTATCCCAAGTGCGAGAACAGGATACCCAACATCTGTGTCTTGTAGCCCCAGTATGGGAGGCACAGCCTTGGTACCCTCTACTGTTACATCTGAGTGTAGATTTTCCACGCCTGTTCCCAACCGACCCGTAGCTTCTCAGCAAGGAGGGGTCACATCACCCTCTTCAACTACCAGGATGGCTTGTCTCAGCCAACGCTACACTTCAATGGGAATTTCAAACCGTTTATGGTGTCGCTGGTGCCGGCAACAAGAGATTGATCCCTTTTCTACCTCTGTTCAACACGTAGTAAATTTCTTAGCATCACTCTTTGCTGATGGTAAAGAATATCATACAATTAATGTATATTGCTCTGCGCTTTCCATGACCCTCCCAAAGGTAAAGGGGGGGCTCAAATGTTGGTCAACACCCACTAGTTTGTCAGGTGAGGAAAGATACCTGTCTGGGGACAGACCTCACGATCAAACTCCCGTGGCTAGCCCGACCCCCTCCCCTCCTCCCTCGGGCTTAACACTGATAGGTGCAGAATCCGTTTGATGATCTTGTCCATTTATGTTCATCCATGCTCCTCTTTCCTTTTGCGGTATTTCTGTTATGTTGTTCAACAGTTTCAAGTTGTTATGGCAATGTTTCGTTCCACTTTTTGGGTATTTTGCGAATCATGGAATTATATCATTTTGTGTGACATAGCCCCTTTAAAGAAGAAACGAGAGAGTTTCCCTCAAGAGCTTGCTTTGTTATCTTTGAACTGAATTTATTACCAAAGCTTAAAAAAGTAAAAGACCTCAAAATAGGAAAGGGCATTACAAATTAAACGTGTGAACGTGTGAGGCAAAGAGCCTCTGCTGTCACGACGTCTGGGTGACCCCTCAAATTGGTCTTAATGATCCTTCAATTAAATAAAATTAACTGGCACGCTGCAGTTCAATACCACCAAATTCAGTGCCTTCTGTTTTTGTGTAACACGTACCACAGGCAACCCAGTGTACACTCATGAATCGTCTAGTCTGTTCTTAAATCTGAGATATTTGGTTCATTGCAGAGAGGTACTGGAAACAAGAGTGATGCCGTGGCAACATCTTAATGGGTCTGCCTTTGTGCCTTATCTGATGTACATTACTGGAGCCAAGTTTGAACAACACCCCTCCACTATTTTCGAAGATATTCCCAATTTTGAGATTTATTACAGTCGTGTACAGTTTGTGACATCTCCAAAGTTTGAACAAGAACTCGAACATCTCAGAAATGAGAGAAGATATTCAAAAATAGAAAACACCATTCTTTATCATTTTTAAGAGTCTTTAAAATAAGCAGAAGATATTTTTTACTTCATAGGTACGTTAAGACTTTGATAATATATTAATCGCATTAGGGTATCTACGTTTGAGATCCATTTGTATGTGTTTCGTTCATCATTAAAACTAGAAAGACTGTGGCTCTTGGTTTCTATGAGAAAAGGAGGGATGCTGTGTATGGCATGACTTAATGACTAAGAGACTTTTCATGCATGCATGTCATGTAGTAGGCAAGAAGGAGCATGGCAAGGGGGGAATAAAGAAGCACATGGTCAACTTGTTGTGTGTTTGTCTCTGGATAGCATTCCTCTAATTTGTGTATTAAGTGGACATGACAGAACGCAACTGGTCAAGACTGTGATTACGAGTTATGGTTCAAAATACTGAATGAATTACACACACCGCTGCTGGCAAAGTTACAAGAACATTTGAGCCAAGAAAGCGTATTCAGAACCAGCATTCAAGTAAAGTGCAAATGATTTCTAAACCATACGTAAGTATAGACTTTCCTTCACAAAATGAACAGCGTTTTCTGTGGCACAGTAATTAACTATCTCAATGAAAGTTCTCAAGCAATTTGGTTGTAAAATTCACCATGGATTTTGCAGAGTTCACTGCTGGCCACCCTCGGTCCCAGGGACGTGTTTAAAACGTGAAATGACGGACAGTGATGGAAATGACAAAATGAACAAATAATTCCTCACTGCTAGCCCTTGCTACAAAAATCTGAATTTTTTTCACAGCATTTTTTTGAAAACTATAGGCATTTAGAGATCTGGAAGTATATTTAGAGATTTTGGGATTACGTTAAAGGTTTTTTAGTTACTTGTTTCGATCATCAAAAAGCCTATCACGGCCATAGAATTTTCAACACAGGTAACTCAGCTTTTTTGACATTACAGGAATTTTAGACATTTTTATGGGAACTTTAAAGGTGCAACCAGAGATTTTTAAAAAAGATTTTTGTGCAATTTCTGAAAAATAAGTTACACCATTTTTTCGAGATTTATGTACCTTGGCCTACTCCCAATTCCTACATACAGAGTTAGGTTGTCACTCAACGGTTTGCATAAGCGTGCAGGTTCATCAAACATGCCTAAAATAGCTCTTTCATGGCAAACTATAAAACTGAAAAGGTGTACAACTTGTACCTAAGGCCCCATCCAACTAAGTCGTTTTCATCTGGGTGAAAATGAAGCAAAGTCTTTTCATCCACGCTACAATATCCAACAACGATGTAAACAACTTTTGTTTTCGTTTATTCGTTTGTTTACATACTTATGTCATTGTTTTCAAAAGTCTCAGTTTCACCCGTCCACACTCCAGCCAGAGCATTTTCAAAAGTCGCAATTTTAAAACAAGTTAAGATACAATGATCACCATCTTAACTTGATTAATCTCTCCCCAGTTCATTATATATATATGGCTTTTGTATAATATTTACTTTCGTCACATCTATATCCTCGAGCTGTGTGAGCTCACTATGAACTCACATAATGACCAGCTCCCAGATGGCTTGATATAGCTAGCTCAACTGGCAGGGCACTGTACCGGTATTGCAGAGGTCAGGGTTCGAATCCTGTTCAAGCCTGAAGTTTCAGGCTTTCCTTTCGTTACTGCTAAAGTAACGTTAAGCCCGCCGCACACGGTGAGCAAACTGCCTCACGAGGCGGTTTGCTCAGCCGTTTTTTCACCGTGTGCGGGGAACATTTGGTGAGAAATTGGCCTCGCAAGGCCATGAGGAAAAAATCAAACATGTTTGATATTTTTCGCCTCGCGAGGCAAATTCCTCACTGTGTGCGGCCATTGTGAGAATCGAGTTGAGCTTGGTCAATGAAGCATCCAATAAAAATACATGGCATTCTCACGCGACTTCGGTGATGTCAGAATTTCTTTCTCTGACACCATCCTGAACCGCTGAAGTCACGTGAGTAAGCCATGCATTTTTATTGGATGCTTGATTAAACCAAGCTCAGCTCGATTCTCACGATGGCCACACACATTGAGGAATTTGTCTCACGAGGCCAAAAATATCAAACATGTTTGATTCTATCCTCACGGCCTTGAGGCGAATTTCTCAACACAATTTCCCCGCACACATGAGGAAACGGCTGAGCAAACCACCTCACAAGGCAGTTTGCTCAGCTCTTTCCTCA
>NC_090870.1:35100342-35145342 GCF_036669935.1 Montipora foliosa | reverse complement strand
CACATGATTTTTCCCAAATTTGGAATAAATATTAAGCACTTGCAAATGTTTTTCAAAGACTGCAAATTCCATCATTAATTTTGCTGGTCTCTTTTATTCCAAACTGCAAATGAAATCATGTGATTACCTATACTAAACTAATATCAATAATATCAAAATAATGCAATTAAACATACTTTTTTACAGTTTGTGGCATGTCGCAAGGATTCCTTGACGCTATTCCACACCGGTTAACTTTTCAACACATTTATTAACAACTTAAGTCTCCACGAGTTTTTCCTTTTCTCTCTTTTTCTCTCCGCGTCCTCTCTCTCCCGGTCCTAACCGGTTTTTGTGACGTCAGTCCATCGCGTCACGCAATTGTCATGTTGCGTCCTATTTTCGTTCCGACACTCTCCCCCTATTTGATACACGCTAGTGGAGCAAATATATTCACACCTCCGCTGTTTAAACAATTGCAACAGTAACTCTCTTATACAAGTAACAAGTTTAAAAATTCTAACAGTTCATAGTCCCTCTTGGGTAACAGGAACAGTCTCTTCGCCTTCTTTCTCTGCAATGTCTCTAATCCGCTGAGCAGCTACTACTGCCGCTCGTCTCGGAGCGAAATCTCTAGCTCGAGGATTAAGCTGTACTGGTTGACTCGGCGGTGTCTCTCGCACGTCACAAGACAGCTCCATCGGGCATAAATGCTGGATCGCCCGTTCCAAATATGACTTCCCCGCTCTCAGCCTAGCTCCTCTCACAACTCCGTCACGCCCCTTGGTAAGTTTTACCACGATTCCGATATTCCACTTCCTACGGTTGCGCTCCTCGCTCTGGATCAGAACCACATCACCAACTTTTAAGGTCAATTCCTTGGTCTTATGTTTCAGATTGTCTCTCCCTCAGGCTCCTTATGTAGTCTGTAGTCCAGCGTGACCAAAGAACGTCCTTGCACCGACGGACATATCTCGCTCTCTTACGTAGATCCACATCCTCAACTGCATCTGCATCTTCCTCCGGCAGAAGGTTAGACTGACTATACATCATGGCGGCTGGAGTCAGCACAGGAAGCTCAACATCATCTTCAACATAGGATAATGGACGATTATTGACAGCCACCTCTACATCGAGGATTACTTCTTCAAGCTCATTAAACATCAGAAGGGCCCGCCCAATAGCCTTGTAGAAAGCTTGCTTTACAACTCCTACTAAGCGTTCAAATTGACCGCCCCACCATGGGGCCCTAGAGAGATTAAACTGCCAAAGGATGTTATGATGAGCCAGGTAGTCTTGAGTCTTCTCATCTTTCATGATACTGTTGAGCCATTTGGACGCTGCTACAAAGCTCTTCCCATTATCTGAATAGATCTTCGTAGGCCTTCCCCGTCTGGCAATGAACCTTTTCAAACACTTGGTGAAACCTTCCGTGGTCTGGTCAATTAGTAGCTCCAAATGGACTGCTCTTGTCAAACTGCATGCAAACAGTAGGATATATGCTTTGCCTTCCAACTTCTTAGAAACCTTGTATGCTATTGGCCCAGCGTAATCTACCCCCACTACTTGGAAAGGATAAGATCCTTCAGTACGGTCCACTGGCAGGTTTCCAGGGGGTGGATTGTGAAACCTCGTGGCATGAAATTTCTTTCACCCATAACAGTGGTTGATCACAGTCTTTGCTAGCTGACGGAGACGAGGTATCCAATATTCTTGTCTAACATGCGCCATAGTAGACCCTACTCCCCCGTGAAGAGTCAAGAGGTGGGCGTCTTGCACTATTTTCTCTGATAAGCTTACTCTGGGTGGTAGATACACAGGGTAATGTCCTTGAATTCTTCCTCTGCACAAGTAGATCCCCTCATCATTCTTCTGAAGATTGAGCCTCTGTTGATCTTCTAGGAATTTCTCTGTCACAGTGTATCGCTCTTGCTCGCGCTTTATCCACCACTTCACCTGCTTCTCAGTCTCAGCCGTTGTCAAGGGGCCGCTAACTCTATTCGATTTCTTGCTTCGGCAATTCTGAACGAATCGCGTAACCCACGCGCTAATTCTGATCACTCGCCAGAAGGCATACTTCTCAAGTACTTCATCAAAATCATCTCTCACATCCACAGCTACAGCGAAATTCTCTTTGGTGCGTTTGGCCTCGGTTTCCGTCTCCTTGTTAGGTTTAGTCACTATGTCTCTTGGCCATTTCTCTGAATTGGGCAGCCATTCTGGTCCGGATAGCCACATGCCAGTCAACTGGTCTGCATTACAGCCTCTGCTCCCTATGTCTACTGGATTGTGGTTGGTGTCAACGTGCCTCCATTCAATGAAATCCTTAGAACTGATCTTGTGAACTCTGTTGGCCATGAACTGCTTGTAGGATCCTCCCCCTTTGATCCAATGAAGTGCGACCGTACTGTCACTCCACCCATAAACGGATGTAATCGGGTATCCTTCGAGTGCTGTTCTTACGTTATCCGCTAGATTAGCTGCCATATGAGCTGCTACCAGCTCTAACCTTGGGATTGTGAGATTTTTCTTTGCCAACCTTGACTTTGCTGCTATCAATCCCTTGCTCACTCCAGAGGCTTGAATAATCACTGCATAGACTGCTGATGATATCCCAGAACCACTTGTGTCACCGAAAGCATGCAATACAACTCCTTCAACAGGCTCCCTAAACCTTGCTAGGCTCCGTGATACTTCAACCTTATTGGGAAGGCTCCTCACAAACTTCAGCCACTCCTGCCCCAATCTATCCAATACCTTCTCATCCCATGGAAGACGACTCTCACATATCTCACGATACAGTAACTTCCCCACCAGCATTGTGGGCGAGGCAATCCCAAGCGGGTCATACACTGCGGCTAAGAATCGTAGAATCCCTCTCTTCGTCGTCTCGACAGGTTCTTCAGGAAAAACCACAGCGATCAAGTCCTCCCTCTTGTTCCACAAAAGTCCCAACATCTTTGTTTCACCTTCTTTAACTCCTAACTGTTGGTTTGCATAACTCTGCTGCTCATCAACGGGAACAACCTTCCCGCTCTCTAGCTGAAGATCGTTAGAGTTCCACTTATGCATGGTAAACTTGGCCTCCCCGAACACTGATGCTATTGTCTCCTTCAGGCCCTGGACCTCGTCTGTAGTGCTGCCCCCGGTGATGACGTCATCAACATATAGACTTCTCAAAATCTCTTCAATCTCTGAGGGGTACCTCTCCTTTAAGTTTTCCAAGTGCAACTTCAATGTTCGTGCCAATAAGAATGGTGACTGTACCAACCCAAAGAGCGCTCGCGTAAATCTCAACACCTCAATTGCAGAAGGGTCCTTGTTTTTGATCCAGTGGAACCGTAGGACATCCCTGTCCTCAGTCCTAATGCGTACCTGTAGGAAGGCTTGTTTGATGTCTGCTGTTAAGGCAATTGGTTTGAGGCGATTACGCACAAGTACATTCCACAACAGGTTCTGAAGAGGAGGGCCTGTCTCTAAACACTCATTTAAAGAAGGACTGTTTCCATTCGGTTTAGCTGACGCGTCAAATACAATTCTAAGTTTCGACGTTGTTGCTGTTTCCCTTTTTACAGGTTTATGCGGGATGTAGAACACTCTCTCATTGGGTTCCTCTTCCACTCTCTCGACTATCCCCTCTTTTAGCTGATCTTGAATGATTTCATCGTACTTATCAATCATGTCTGGATCTCGCTGCAACTTCCTTACCAGTCCTTCTAGTCTTGCTATGCTACCATGTTCGTTTGTTAGTAGACGACCATGACCCGGCTCCCACAACAACCCACTTTCATACCAACCTTCCTCACTTCGGTGTAGCTGCTCGATGAATTCACCATACACGCTCTCCTGGTCTGTTTCTGGTCTATCTTCGAGTCCTAAGACATCTAAACTGCAGAGTTGCTCATAATCTGCTGTTGATGATTTCGTCAAGTAAACGTTAGAGAGGCCTGTTTCTTTAGCAGAGGATATCATCGCCCACCCTAGCATAGTGAGCTCAGCAATAGGCTCAGATGGTTTACCGATCCTCGGTTTTGTCTCAGTTTTGATTCTTGAGTACTCACTAGCGCCGAGTATAAGGTGGATGGGTAATTCACCTTTCTTATCCTTGTCATCCATTACTACTCCTTGCAGGTGAGGATACTTGGTTATCAGTTCTTCATAACGCGGGTTTGAGACTGTGAGTAATACTCCCTTATCTACCTTATTGACCTTTGTCGTCATCTCAAATCTTCCATCGACACTTGCAACCTTCACTGTATAACTTCGTACCTTTTGGATTGTAGAGCAAAGCATCATTTCTATCTGTTTATGTTCAACATGTGTTGGAAGCCTGTTAAGCCGTTCGACTAGAGCTGCTGACGCGTATGAACTACCTGCCCCTGTGTCCAATAATGCTCTACACTTGATGCCATCGACCACCACCACCACCACTGGATAGATGACTGAACCCTCATGATCACCTGTCACCAGCATCATCTGATTGTTGCTAGGCACCCTGTCACAAATAGACGTGTGATGTCTGTTGCCGCAGCGTTGACAGGCATTCTTGCTGCGACACTCTTGCGCTTGATGTTTCATACCCGTGCAGTTAAAACACAACTTCTTGTCACATAAAATCCTCCTGCGCTGGGAGATGTTAGGGAACTTCCCACACTCTGCAGAGCGGTGTTCTTCACCATTGCAATAAACACAGACACGCCCCACCTTCACACTTTCGTCCTTGGTTTGGTAGGCAGGATTTTTCTTTGTTGGATAGCGGTTTCGAGGGTGCTGATTTGATGGATACCAGGTCGACGAGTCACGGATAGTTGAGCCGCGATTCGGTGGACTGCGAATAGATAGGCCACGGTTTGATGGACTGCGGATTGGTGGGTCACGGTTTGAATGAGCGCCGTCTGGTGTTGTATACATCTGATCTTTACTGGGTATGCACCACTTTCTCAACGATTCGATTAGTTCTGGAAATCCCCACTCTTGCCAGTCATCATCAAGACGAACTAGGTCTGCTCGAATGTCAGGAAGCTTATCAAGCGTTGCTCGCACGAACCCTTCAATTTCTTTAACCTTCCCCATCGTCTCTAGGACTTGTATGTGACTTGTTAACTTCTCATGGAATTCATGAATTTTAGCTGGATCCACGCCATGAATTGTGGACAATCCAATAATACACTGCATATGTGCGTTTGCCACCTCACTGGATTTACCATACTTGGTTTTTAAGATACTTTTTGCCCGTTCATACCCTTCGGTTGTGAAAGGGAGTCCATCGATGGATACGCGGACACTGGGTACCAGTAACTCTTTCAGGTAGGAAAACTTTGCTACTTGGGTAAGCTTGGCTTTGTCAATTTCAGTTTCAAATTGATTCCAAAACCTCATCCAATCAAGAAAGGTTCCTTGAAACTTCGATATCTCAAGCTTTGGTAGTTTTGCTGCAACGCTACTACAATTCTCTGAATCCTCCAGGGACATTTTCATTGATTTCTCGAGTTTCACCCGCGCTTGAAATTTAGCCTTTTCCAACTCGATTTCTTCATCCAAGATTCGTTTCCGTTTTTCTTCTTCGCGTTTTTCCGCTTCGGCTGAAATAATATCAGCGGCTACATGCCTTACTTGTTTAAGAGTCCCTTCAAATTTACCGATACGGGTTTCCAGATTTTCGGACCAACTTCTAATCTCTTCAAAGTCCTCGTTGTTTTCGATTCGCAACTCCTGAACTTGTAATTTATGCGTTTTGTCAATAATAGATTCTAAAGCGTTCCCATGTCTCTCGATAGCCTTTACATCTTCGGTTTCAAGTATTTTCCCGGTATCTTCTACTGTAAAGTTAAGCATTTTCAGTTTGCCTTCGATCTTCTCTTGTAATGTTTTGATCTCGCTCATGTTGACATTTGGTCTGCAAAAACCTTTGTGTTTGAATTTCTCTTGTCGCTTGTTTTAGAACTCTCCTTTTCTCCTGAAGTGTCCTGGCAGGGTCGCTACTTGTGTCGCAAGTATTCCTTGACGCTATTCCACACCGGTTAACTTTTCAACACATTTATTAACAACTTAAGTCTCCACGAGTTTTTCCTTTTCTCTCTTTTTCTCTCCGCGTCCTCTCTCTGCCGGTCCTAACCGGTTTTTGTGATGTCAGTCCATCGCGTCACGCAATTGTCACGTTGCGTCCTATTTTCGTTCCGACAGGCATGGGTAAAGGAAAACAGTTTTATCAATGAGGACTGGAAAGATGATGCAATGTTGAGTAATCTACTGTATAGTCGTCACCAATTATAATAAACAATTATAATTTGGAGACTGGGTCCAAGTATTGTTGATTGACAGTTGAGTTTCATCTGGTCTGTGATTTTGATTGTGTTTTATCAGCATTTTCTGTCGTGCCGAGATCAGCTAAGGATTGATAAAACATCGAAAAAGTTATTTTGTGTTTGACTTGTGATTTAAGTCGGGCAACATTCCATTATTAGCAGGCATTCCTCAGATGCGCCCTTCCGATAATCTTTGAGCAAGAGGAAACCATGAAAACTGTGAATTTGCGAAATAGAAAACATGTAAACAGCAACCTGAGATCTCGAAACAACGCCAACTCATCTCAAAATTGTTAGGCACAAAACTGAAACTATTCTATCAAGCCAAAATGCAAATTGTATCAAAAGGCACATGGATGCAATATATTCCGTTATTACTTCAGTTGACAGGGCAAAGTGAAAAGTTGAAGAGCTGAAAATTACCGTTGACAAATAACTTCCTACCACAATGGTGAGATACATTGAAGGAAACACAATAGAGGATGTTGTCGACGACATGCACTAAATTTCAAAATGCTTGGCGGAAATTGATCACGAACAACTGGACAGGAAAAGGAAGGAAAGGGAGCTTTTCGAATGAAAACTCCAGTACACCAGGGAACTTGAAAGCAATTAAGGGACAATCGCAAGCAAAAACAAGGTCAACATGGGAAATGCTGGGAATCCCAGAAATGGCAAACAAAGTGCAACTGCTAAACTACCCAAGCTTACAATAACAACGTTTAACGGCACTAACCTTGATTTGATGCAATTCTGGGGCAAATTTGTTGCAGGGATACATACGTCTGACATGGCTGCAATTTCTACAATGTAAGCCTGGATTATCGAGGCTGCTTGGCCTTGAAGGGGACAAGACACATGATAAGATCATACCCTTTCCTGACTGTGAGACAGACCCAACTAAGAGGGGTGTTCTCTGCAAGATTGCTAGTATCCATGACCCTCTTGGTTTTGTTTCACCGATGACCCTTGTAAGAAAGTGTTTATATGGTGAAGTGTGCTATGAGAAGGTGGCATGGGATGCTCAGTTGACAGGGAATTCAAAGTTGAAGCACAAGTGGCAAAGATGGGAGCAAAGTCTTCCCAAAGAGATAGCTAGCTGTTAGACAAGCCACATCAGAGCACAGAGCCCATCCAAATAATTCAGTTACATGGATTTGGAGATGTGAGTGCATGGCCATGGCGTGTCAGTGCAGCCAGAACCTGGGATTAAACAGCAGCCCAAGGCAGCAAAAGCCAGGCTTGCCAAACAGGGCTTGACGATTCCTCAATTGGAATTGATCTCATGGTGACAAATCTGCTTGTGAATGTGAAAGATTCCTTGCAGAGATTGCCTGTCACAGAACTCAATAGATAGCACAGCAGTTCTCCTTTGGATAACTGGCAGCAAGCAATATAAACAGTTTGTGGAGAACTAGGTGATGAATATTCATGCTCCTACCTAAGATTGTATGGAGACATGTCCCCTCTCAAGAAAATCCAAGGGATCTTGCAGCGGTGGCAATGTTCAGTTTAGTGGGCAAAGGTGGCACGGCCCAGAGTGGATGGTAGATCGTGAGCGCTGCCCACCAGAACAAGTTGTCCAACCCTCTGCCGAAAACACTGCAGAAATGAAAGTGGAAAAGGAGATATTCAAGGTTTCTGTAGATGCTCCTGACAGGCTGAATGATGTTCTTAAGACGTTTCAGCTGAGCAAAGCTATAAACATTCAAGGTTGCCGCCTGTTACGGCCGTGGAGAGAGTAAAAGATCTCCTTCATAAAGACCGACCTTTTATCAGCTTTGATGCTTTTGCGAATAAATTTAATATTAATACTTTTTGGAGTATTATAAAGTGGTGTCCAGCATAAAAAAACTTAGGAAATTTTCAATTTAAACTCCTGCACAGACGTATTGCCACTGACGCCTTTCTCTGCAAAGTAGGAATTCTTTTACCTTCTGTGGAAAGACAACTGAAAACCTAGTATATCTTTTTTGGAGCTGTAAATATACTAATGGTTACAAGTGGAAGAAGAGTAGTGCGGCCTTATGCGCAATAGAGCAGGAAGAGGATAGGTGAAGTGAGGTAAATATACTAATGTCTTTTGGGAAAATTGCGCTCAATGGATAATACAAAACATCATGGAGGTAGGAAAATTAAACTTCTCTGGAGCCTTTGTTCTTGGCTTGAATTCTGATATGGAGGACCTACTACTCCATCATTAGTTTCTCATCCTTAGGCATTATATCTACACTTGTTAAGTGAGAGGCATTTACCCTAATTTGCAAACGTACATGTATCCAGGCTGTTCAAACCCCTATGGCCATAGAAAGGCAAATTAATAGCAAAAGATAATAACCCCTTGACTGCCTTTAAGAAGAATGGTCTCGATTGAAAATAGGCCCCTCAACGGAATTAGTACAATAAATTCGTAGTCCACATGGGAGGCGGGTTTTTTACGTAGACAGTGCTCTGCAGGTTTGCCCTTTTCATATTTTATATATGTTAGCAGTGTTGTAAGAAGGTATTGTAAAATATTCAATGTACATCTATCTATCTAGTATCTACATGTATCTATCTGTAGAGAAATGCAATTTTCAGGTAACACAATGTAGAAGAGAGGTAACCGAATGCAGAAAAGAAGTACAGGTACATGTAATTCAGTGCAAAAAGAGAGCAATCAAAGAAACTCAACGATAGCCAATAACATGGAAGCCTTAGATTTGGATACATGATTCTTGATACAGTACATGTGGCCATGTATATTATTAAGTGATCACATGATTTTTACCAAACAATTTGGAATAAATAGGTACTTGTAAGTTTTTTCAAAGACTGCAAAATTGCACTCACAATTTTCTTGGTCTTTTAAAATGTTTACTCACGTGCTTTTATTCCAAATCACACTTGAAATCATGTGATTACCTGTACTAAACTAAGGTCAAAATATTTTTTTGCCACAAACCACACAATGATCTCATTTTGTCTACGGTTCGTGACTACATTTTGTGACAAATGGGTAAATAAAAATAATTTGCTGGGAGATTTATCAATGCATGAGGACTGGAAAGATCAATGCTGAGTGATCTATAATCACCAATAATAAACAACTGATTGTTATTTAACCATTATAAGAAATGAAATTTAATTTCATTATACATATACAATTTATTAGAGGTATGAATGTTTTCTCCAGTGTTACAATAATTTTGTGAATTACATTAAGCATTTGTGTGTAATATATAGATGCTTATAATCCATCAACTATTTTTGCTCATGCGCGATTGGTCTAAACGCGTCACGTGGGTGAATATTCCCCAGCTAAAACCGGGGAATATCCGAGGATATTCCCCAATGGTATTCCCCAATTTTTAAAACGGACTTCAAGGATTCAAGTCTCACATTAAATTAATGTTAGGATGGCAGAACGGTTTGCTTTCATAACAGAAGAAGAGATAAACCTGCTGGCCGATAGAGCAGTACCAGAAAACACAAAAAAATCCACTTCATACGCTGTTAACGTTTTTGACGGTAAGCTGTTTGTAAATCGTATCGGCCACTTGTATCCACTATCCACACAATTAATAAAGTATGTTTTCCATCCACTGAAATGTTGTACTTTTTCCCCAAGCATATTCTTTTAACTGAAGCGAAGTCTGTTCGAAATTCTGGAAATGCATATTGCATGACGCGGTTTTGGAAGCCAATTGACAAACTTTGACGTGTTGACATGTGACGGACTGGCAGATCCCGCTTGTTGCGAAAAATATTTGAAGGATAATAAACACAATAGCCTCACTTTGGCTTTAAAAATATGCTCGGATATTTGTCCTTGGACATTATCTGTTCCTTGAAGCGCACAGTTTTCCTCGAGCTTCACTCTCGGAAAACTGTTCACTTCTCGGATCAGATAATGTCCGCGGACAAATATCCAAGCATATTTTTAAAGCCAAATTGAGGCAATTGTTTATATGTACATGTACGTTTGGCATATCCGAACATTTTCTTTTGCAAGGACCAGTTCAAAAAAGGAAAAAACTTTTCTCAACAAAATGTCATCATGCTCAAGCTTACCGTTCAGGATGCACCTCAACAACATCATCAAGGAATTTTCCAAACACAACTCCACCAAATCTCATGAAAATTTTATCCCCTTGACCTGGATCAAATTTGAAGTGAGGGGAAAGTACTGCATGAAAAACAACAGTCATAGTCATTCCTCTGTAACTTCTAAAATAGTCTGAAGTTTGTCGCTCTTCTCTATCTGACTTATTATTATCTGGGAGCCCCTTCTGCTGGTTTTCCACCTTGTTGTTAAGAGGATGCATTTGATCATCACCAACTTGCAGATTTTTGACTCCCTTGTCAGTCTTGACTTTGCCATGTTTTTTGTTCTTATCGCCACTATCTTGCATCCTTTGCCTACAAAAAAGATGTTCCTTTGAAACCAATAAAAATACCAGATGGAGGGGGTGTACTGTAATTCAGAGAATTAAGCTTAACAAAAAGTGAACTTACTCTGCTGCTTCTTGCAATTGTTGGTTCTTTTTTTGCTTTCTTCGTTGCTTTTTTCCCCTCTTTCTTTGACCAATGCTCTTCCGTTTCGATACATCTTCCTGGCCCATCCTAGCATCTGAATCACCATCCT
Organism: Montipora foliosa; assembly: GCF_036669935.1. Taxonomy (NCBI): domain Eukaryota; kingdom Metazoa; phylum Cnidaria; class Anthozoa; order Scleractinia; family Acroporidae; genus Montipora; species Montipora foliosa. Next base: position 35,134,431 of record NC_090870.1, on the reverse strand, counting down.
AATGGAAGATAGGAGGTATTAAGGTAAAAATACATGTAGGAATACATTGCACAGGTGTGGTAGTGCAATGTAACCTGACACAGTGCTTTATTCCATAACTGACAACTGAGCTGCATTTTGTGTTCCAGGAGATTCAAGTAGTTTTTGCATAATATGTACATCTAGATTGAACATGATATTGTTTTGGTATTGGAAATAATATTATTATAGTGCCATGGAAGATGTTTTAGACTATATATAGTCCCCTGAGAAGATATGTGGTTACTTGTAAAATACTGCACACAGAGAGACTGAAGAAAATAAAAGGCAATCAAGTAACACTGGCATTGAGGCTGACATGTTCATCATTCCCAAGTTCCCTCCAACTTTTTTTTCATAGCAAGTTACAGCGCAAATTGCTGTGGTTATTAGTTCTACTCTTCGTGTGAATAATGTATAGAAATGTGCATGATCACCAATTTCATGACAAAAGTTCACTGAAGTCAAGCCCATTCAAGGAGGGTTCGTATATGGATGGGAGACCAAGATACATGTACATGACTTGCAGTCACAAACATGGGATTGAAAATTCTATTTTAAAGCTCAAAAAATTAATACGAACTGAGCAATTGACGGTATAGATTTTGTTAGCCTGCTTTATGCAAAACAAATATTGATTCAAAAGTAAATAAATATTGATACACAGTTTTTGGAAACAGCAGAGAGACTTGATGTATCTGTCAAACCATGACATTCATCAGACCAATGTGGTAGTTTGTGTGGACAGAGTTGAATGTTTGGGCTGGAAATCGTTAGTACACCGTATACGTACGGTTCCAAGCGTAATAATAAAATTTAAGGGTCAAGAATAAAAAAATTGTCATCAGTAAAAGAGAGTGCTGTGTTTGTTGAAAGAATCACCACATGTGGTCATGCGTTAATTTTCTGTCACTGGCAGTGAAAGATAGATTCAGGATGGCATTGTCCAAAGGTCTTTGTTTTCGTTGCTAATAGAAGCTGGTCAGGTGGCTCAAAGTTGTGAAAAAACACCGTGTAAGCATTGTCAAGGTAAACACCATAGCCTCCTTCATATGGATTCGTTGAGTTCTGGGTCTTCAGCAACACCACCCTCGTCACAAACGTCCCCGGAGAGAGCATCCTTATCTCAAGCCCCTCCTTCTACAGCAGCTTCACGTGTAGTAGCAAGTTCAATGGTGTCTAGTGGTGGTGGCAAAGTTATTCTTCAAACTGTGCCAGCTGTTATGTGTGGATCCCATGGTTGCTTGAAAGTTGTTCACTGTTTTCTTGATCCCGGTTCACAGGATTCATTTGTTAGACAAAGTATTGTACAAGAGCTTGGCCTAGATGGAAAGAGTGTTAGAATTGCTGTGTCCGGATTTGGTGGAAAGTCAGACAAGGAGACTCTACGAAAGAGAATTGCTTTTACTGTAGCACCTGTTGATAAGCCTGGAAAGCCGCAATGTATTGAAGCACATAAGGCATAACGTTTCCTGAAGAATTCCCCCGAGGTGAACGGGAGATTGATGTACTCATTGGCTTGGATTTTTATTATTCCTTTGTGACAAGAGACATTGTACGAGGAGGTTCCAATGAACCAGTTGCAGTTCGCACGTCACTAGGTTGGATCTTCTGTGGACCAACAGGCAGTCATGGCCAAGAATGTACTGTGTCTATGAACGTTCAAATTGGCATTGAGGAACAATTGAATGAAACACTTCAGAAGTTCTGGAACTTGGAGTCAATTGGCATCAAACCTTCTGAAAGTTCACCTTCTACTAACCCCAGCGAAGCCATGGTCTTAAAGAAGTTTATGGACACATTAACATACAAAGATGGTTGATATGAAGTCTCCTCACCATGGAAGAAAGATCAAGTAGTATTGAAAGATAACTACAAGCAAGCAGAAAATAGGCTGTACAATCTACAAAAGAAGTTGCTTCAAGAGCCAGCCAAAGGCAGACCTGTCCTACAGAGAGGCGATTCATAAGTACAATGACGATGGAGTTTCAGAAGAAGTACCTTGTGATCACATTGCACCAACAGATGGGCATCCTGTGTTCTATCTTCTACATCATGCAGTCATCAGAGAAGATAAGCAGACAACTAAGACAAGGGTTGTGTTTGATGCATATGCAAGAGATAGTAATGGTCTCTCTCTTAATAGCTGCTTAGAAGCCGGCCCTGTGTTGCAGCCTGATTTGGTTGGGATCCTCCTGCACTTTCGAAAAGGTCATATCAGTATCATGGGAGATATAGAGAAGTTGTTTCTGCAGGTGCGCTTAAAGGAAGAAGATAGGGATTCACATCGTTACCTGTGGAGGAATTTGCACTCTGAAGCCATACCCAAGATTTACAGAATGACAAGGGTCACATTTGGAGTTATTTCAAGTCCATTTATGGCCATCTGTACTATTCAAGAGCATGTCAAAAGATACGAAGAAACATTTCCTGAGGCATCACATGAAATCTTGAGGAACACTTAAGTTGACGACTTTGCTTCAGGGAGAGATGGAGTACGTGAAGCACTGAAATTACAGCAAAGTATGACTGAGCTTATGCAGCAAGCAGGTTTCAATCTGACAAAGTAGGCTAGCAATTCACCTGAGCTTATGCAAACCATACCTGAGAAGGATAGAGCATCACATGGTCTGATCAAGCTAGAGAGTGATCTAAGAGAAGCCTGTCCAGTCACGACAGCTTTGGGTTTGACGTGGAATACTAGAGCAGACAGCCTTGTCTTAGCAATGGATGTGAACTCTGTTAAGTTGGGATCAGAGAACCTGTACACAAAGAGAGCAGTAGCCTCTTTAGCAGCAAAGATGTTTGATCCAATCGGTCTCATCACGCCCTTTACGGTGAGGTCCAAATAATTGTTGCTTCAAAGTCTGTGGACCCAAGGTGTTGGTTGGGATGATGAAATACCAGTGGGAACTGCAGTGAGCTGGAATCAGTGGGTCAAAGAGCTTTCAGAGCTTGAACACCTTCACATCACAAGATGTTACACTGATTTGCCCATAAGTCAGAACCCTAAGGTGGAGCTACACGCGTTTCGTGATGCATCAGAAGTTGCTTATGCTACTGCAGTATACCTAAGAGTTTTTCCTGAAAAGGGAAAGGCATGCACTAGTCTTGTGATGTCCAAGACCCGAGTGGCTCCTGTGAGAAGGATTTCTCTTCCACGCTTAGAGCTACCCGTACGAAAATTTGTGGCCTGAATGAGCGAGATTCGGGCCCGATTCGGGCCATAAAGCTGTTTTTAAGGCAAGAACTGAGCGACACAAAGCGAGACAACCATTTTGTCGCGCCTGTGCGACTGAGCCAGACATTAGTTTGGTTCGATTATCGCCGATAGTGTGGCGTGAGTGAGCGAGAAACAGTGAAACCCCAGTTTATTCATTTACGCCGCAGTAACGAGACATTTGTCACGCTGTATTATCGGCGAAACTCAGGCTGCTCACTTGTTATTCGATACATAAGTGCTCCCTACTTGTTATTCGATAAGAAAAGATTAGTAGAAATAGATCAGGGAGTACTCAAAGATGCAAATCAGTTACTTAACTCTGGCTGTCGTTCTAATGTAATATATTATTTGCTGCATTTCTGTACGTGTAGTCCGTCCCCGGGTAAAAGGTGAGCAAACCATTTTTTACCGCTCTGAATTTTGAGCTAAAATACGTATATGGCTGGATATTTTTTCCAAGTGATACATTTAGCGTGATACCCACCCGCATCCGGAGAGGTAAGTTCAAATAGCTTAGCACGTTCAGGAGAAGCAATCTACATGTACATCATGTAGCTACCTCAAGACAGCATTATCCTGCTTGTCCAAAACGGACGATAATTTTTTAATGATAGGAATTTCTTGTCGCTGGACGGAAAACCTTTAATAGGGAAGAGCAATGTTTGAGTTTTGGCTATCGATAATTAAATATTTGTAACCGCTTTTGGCGCGCGTTTCAGTTTAACGTAACTGTGCATTTCACCAAACATCTGAATCTCTATACAGATGCAGAGCTTTTTCTTCCCATTTAGGACAGTAATCAACCAGATCAAAACAACATTTGTTTGCTCTAATTAATATTGCTGGAAACAATTTTCTCTGTTATGAAATAGATTTTAAACAATGTATGAAGATTTAAAATATATGAGAAACCAGAAACAACCTTGCTATCTGATCACAGATCACTGTGGAAACCTGGCTACTAACATGCCTACCTTATTATGGACACTTTAAATGACTTCAGTCGCATTTTGTTCTATGCTAAAAGCTGATACATTCTTTTTATTTCAGTTACCTTAAACTGAAACATGTTTCTGCCTTACATGACTGTCTACGCAATGATGACAAGGGTCATGTTTACTGCAGTTGGTCTCGGTCGAGGATCGTTCGCTTACTTATTGGCACGGAAACTAAAGATAGTATTTTTCGAATAAGGATAAACTTAGTCTGTTAACCCTTTGGTTGTAACCACTAAAAATGTGATACAAGAATTATTTTGTCGATACACATTTGTTATTTTGCTTCCAGTATCAAAACAAGTCCACAATGTCGCCGTAAGTCACGCAAACAAAAAACAGTAGTACTGTCTATTGGGGTGGGGGGAGTGGCAGGCAGGGGATTTTCTAGTTTATAATTTATAATGGCACTATTAAAGTAGGAATAGTTTCAATTATGGCCTATTTTGTTTCTGTTTATACTGATTTCAATGTTTCTTATAAATAATGCGTCAAAGTACCAGGATAGCGCGATGTACCCTCACCCCCTGACAGATGATACTTCATATCCTCATTGTAATAAGCTGAGAAATAAGCTTGTGAGTCAGATAAATATGGAGAAACTTACAGAAAATCACTTTGACTTATGTCTTACATGTAAAACTATTCAGTCCCCTATCAGGCATCATGATAAAATTGACCATCTACGGGCATCCGTTTACTGTTTGCGTGACTTACGGCTAAATTGTGGTCTTGTTTTGAAACTGGAAGATGTGTGCTGACAGAAAAATGCCTGTATCACATTTTTAGTGGTTACAACCAAAACATGGACTCTTGCTATAACCAAAGGGTTAACAGACAGAGTTTCTCGTTCTCCAAAAGACCCTATCTTTAGTTTCCGTGCCAATAAATGCCACTTTTTTTTCTGTCGCGCAAGGTCGCACAACATTCAAGCTTCTCATGGCGTTGTGTCTGTTTAAACTTAATCGTGTGAGGAAACAACAAACAGCGCCCAAATCTCTGAGTAGTGGTAAGTTTTCCCGGGTTTCTTTGCCGTAATTACCGCTATTAACAAAGGGTCTTAGTTTTCGTACGAAAACTAAGAGCGGGGTTGTAGTTTTCGTACTGCGAAAGCTAAGACCGGGTCTTAGGTCTTAGTTTTCGTAACACCCGAAATTATAAGCCATAAACTAGCGTCACGCCCATAAAAATGTATTGTTCATTAGCGTGATTTTTGTATTTTTATGGACCTGAATCTCGCCCGTTTATCGCTCAGAATATCGTCCAAATGTCAGAGTAGTACAAATGTCCCGCTCCATTCTCGCTCATTTATCGTTCAATTTTTATCGCTCCTGTCAGGCTGATTATCGTCAGGCTCTGTATCGCTCATCAGCGAGACATTTTATGGCCCGAATCTCGCCCGCGTCTCGCCCAGAATTTTCGTACGGGTAATGGCTGCTGTGATAACTGCTAGACTAGACTGTGTATCTAAGCTAAAGATGCAATTGATTGTCATATTAGCCACATTGTGTGTTGGACAGACAATTCTTCAACTTTGCACTGGATCAGAGGCTCAGCCACTCGGTGGAAACCATTTCTTGCTAATCGTGTTATTGAGATTCAGTCGTTGTTGGATCCCAGTGTTTGGAGATATTGCCCAGGACAGCACAATCCAGCCGATCTACCTACTCGAGGCTTATCTGCAAGTCAGTTAAGAGAGAATCAGTTGTGGTGGAAAGGGCCCTCTTGGTTGCTAGAGTACGAAAAGGACTGGCCGGAAGATTTAAGGTCTAAACCTTCCAGTGAAATTGTCGATCTGGAAAGAAAGAGTAAAGCTAGTGTCAGTTGCGTTGTGCAACCCAAAGAACCAGTTATCGACTTCACAAGGTTCAGCAAGTATGGTCGCTTCTTAAGAACTGTTGCGTGGATCAGAAGATTCATTGGCAACTTAAGGGTGAAGGAAGAAGAAAGAATTGACAGCTCTTTGACTGGATTAGAAATACAAGGTGCAGAAGAATGGTTGATAACCTATGTACAAGAAGCTAGTTTTCCTGAATAAATTAGGTCAGTTAAACAGCATGGTGTCTTGAAGAACAGCAACCTAGCAAATGTAAACCCATTTCTGTGCCCTTCTAGCTAGTAGTGGTTTTCTTCCTGTTGGAGGAAGAATTCATAAGTCGCTGCTACCAGAAGAAGAGAAACACCCCATTATCTTGCCTTCTAACCATCCTGTTGTGAAGTTATTGATTGACGATGTTCACTGCCATGAACTACACGCTGGTGTTGAGCACAATTTTTCAGTTCTGCAACAAAGATTCTGGTTGGTCAAAGGAAGATCGACTGTCTGTCAGACACTAAAGAACTGCTTACTATGTCGCCATTACCAAACAAAGCCATTTTGGCAGCGAATGGCACCCCTGCCTGACGATAGGATCAAACCTGCGCCCCCTTTCACCAATGTAGGTCTGGATTTTGCTGGTCCTTTGTATTTGAAAGACAGTGGTGACAAAGCATACACCTGTTTATTTAAATGTGCAGTTACCCGTGCAGTACACTTAGAGTTAGTGTGCAACATGACCATGGAGCGATTCCTCCTTGCTTTGAGATGCTTGATTGCAAGAGGAGGAATTTGTAGCGTTATTTGGTCAGATAATGCAAGAACATTTAAAGCTGCTAACAAAGAGCTACAGCAGTGTTGGAGAATACTAGAATCTGACCAAACTCAGGTTACATTGTCAGAAAGGAAAATTCAGTGGAAGTTCATCGTGGAAAGAGCCCCAAGGTAACTTTCTGCAACTTTCTGCAGCTTTGATGATTCTTGAATGGCAAATAAATGTGACAATATTTGAAAAACTCAAGATTACAATGATATAAAACTAATAAAATTCATACGAAATATTTAATGTATACCATGTCAGCTGAAATTAAGGTGACACGTCCCATTTCTTAACTGCGTAAGGGATAAAGCTATTCCGGAAACGTTTCGTGCAATATTTAAGTAGTGGAATTTTCATTGCATTCCGGAAAGAGTAGACAGATTCAGTTATTGGAGGTAAAACATCATTGATTAGGTCTTCAGGTCGCATTATCGTCTTGTAAAAACGACGACAAAGCTCATCTCTGTGCTCTTGGAGGGTGGGTAGTTTCAGATGAGCGAGTCGCTCTCGGTAGGACAGGCCAGGAAGCATGATCTTTGTAGCTCGTTTCTGTATTTGTACAAGTTCGTCAGACAGGGCATTAGACAGTGAAGAGTGCCACGCAGGACACGCATATTCAACAACGGGTCGAATAAAACAGCAGAAAACAGAACAAAGGTCTCTAGGAAGCACACCACTTCGCTTCAAACACCGTAGAGCGTAGAGACGTTTACTTGCTTTCCTGCAAATAGTTCCAACGTGCAAGTCCCATTTAAGATTAAATTGAATCAATGTTCCTAGGAGTTTGATTGATTGAACGCAGTCCAGCGGGACGTTATCGATTGTTAAAGGCTGCAGGATGGGTGGAGATTTAGCAAAACAGATGTTAAGTTCTTTAGTCTTCTTTGCGTTGATACGCATATTATTGTTAACAATCCATTGATTAATGGAATCAAGATGCGTCTGAAGATCGGTCGGATGAAGCACTCGAATGGGATGATACTTCAAAAACTGTTCAGTCATCCACGTATTTGCAGATTGGAGCAATTGTGGAGAGGTCGTTAATCATGACTAAGAAGAACAGAGGTCCCAGTTTAGTTCCTTGGGGTACGCCAGCGAGGATGGGTAACCAGTTTGATTTATCTCGTCCGATTTTAACATGTTGTTGGCGATTTCTAAGAAAAGCTGCGCACCAATTCAATAAGATGGGAGGCACGTTAAGAAGCTGGAGTTTACGGATAAGTATGTTGTGGTCAATACGATCAAAAGCCTTCGAAAAATCAATGAGACACGCTCTGATAATGGTCTTAGGGGTCTCAGCTGCTTGGAGCCACTCGTGAATCACGCGAACTAATGCATGAGTGCAGTTGATGAGTTTTTAATTCCTCCAAATTGGCGAGGGTCAAGATGAGGCATGATGATAGGACGTAGCCAGCCAAAAACAAAATCCTCAAGGACTTTACAAAGTGTGGTAGTAAGTGAGATAGGTCTTAAGTCAGAGTCGACAGACATAGGCTTAGATATTTTAGCAATAGGAACAACGTCCGCACACTTCTCCAAAGTTTGTACCGTTCCTTGGTTGACAGATGCGTTGAAAATAGAAGCTACTGGACTGCAGATCACAGAGGCGCATTCCTTGAGTAACCAATTCGGTATATTGTCAGGACCAATGGATTTACGTTCTTTGATAGCTAGGAGGGAAGTTTCAACTGCCCCAGGTGATATTATGAATTCGTCAGGTGTTAGCTGAACAGGGATACCATCAAACAGTAAAGGTTACATATCAGCATTAACCTTATTGAAGAAGGCCTTAATAATCTCTGTCAGCTCAAGACCGCTTACAGAGGAATCGTTTACAACCATCTTTGAAAGAGATGTAGACTTTGATTGACCGGACAGTTGTTTGATGCTATCCCACCATTTCTTAGGATTATGATGTTGGGTGTTCATAACTTTGTTGTGATAGAAGTTTTGGCGAGCAGATTTACAAAGCTTGGTGACTTTCCTTCTATAAAGGGGGTGGGTTATACGAGCGCCTTGTAAAGAGTGTCAAGACACCTCTGAAGAAAATCTTTGCCAAGGCAATGTTGGATGCCGAACAGCTAACTACTATTTTGGTTGAAATTGAGGCACAGCTTAACAGTCGTTCTCTTACGTACCTTGGTGCCGACCCTGATGACTACAGCATCATTACCCTTGCACAGATTCTTATTGGGAGAAATCTCCAAGCATCTCTGAGTAAGGACACTCGTGTTTCAGAACACACATCTAGAGCCATCACTAAACGATTTCAGTACCACCAGAGACTTGTAAATGGCTTTTGGAGGTGTTGGCGTGCGTGTATCTGAAGTCTCTGACACCCCTCAAGAAATGGTACCATGTTGGCTGTGAAATCTGTAAAGGTGATTTCGTCCAGTTCAGCGACTTCACCTCCTTGAAGCCTGTGATGCTGATTTAGCTGCTGAACTTACCTGAACTATATGGAAACATTGTTGAACATTTTGTAGTGGAACTTAGAAATTGTTTATAGGCGTATTGATGCGCTCCCCAAAAACGGAAATGGACGGAAATGGATGGAACTGAAAGTTTTTATTTTTGTCGGACATGTGGACCCTGGGGCCCAGTGATGCAGGGGCTCCGGACACCCAGCATAATTTTGTCCATGTGCTCGTGGGTTGATGTAAAATTCATTGTGTCGAGTAGAAATTGTAATCTTTGTTGCGTTTGAGGAATAAAGCGTTGAATACACAAAGATCACAATCGTCCAACCGTCTAGGTTGACCATTGTTTTTGCAAAGTCAAAAAATCACACTCCTAAACACGGTTATTTACCACCAGGTAATTTCATCATATTGGAAATAAAAGCTGCTTTATTATTTATCAGCATCACAAATTCTTGCCGGTTTTGGGGCTCATTTGTTGAAATTCAAGAATGCTTCCTGAATGTACAGATTTGCCACAGATTTACATACACACTTACATGTACAACCCAGTGGCAAAGTGTGTAGTACACTAACAGTGCACTACCACAACAACAACAAAACACCAGAGGCTGGTGAAGTAGAAGCAAGAGCATCATCATGTCACAAGTATCGGTTGAGACAAAAGTATAAGTCTAATTAAGGGTCTTTGCAGCAAGTTGCAAAGTGATTTTAAAATACCAAAACATGAAATTTCGCAAAAAGAATTAGGTAAAACCACTGAGAGTCAGGCGACATCTTTGCTGTTGTAATTTGAGACATGCACGAATGACAAGGCTCTTAATAATCACTTCAGACAGAACGCCGTGTGTGACACTTCAAAATGTCAATCAACATTTCTGGCAAGTGTGGACTGCAGAAAACATGATGACGACTAGCCTGAGGTAAGGATATTAATAACTGGAATAACAAAATGTTTGTCATTTAAAAAGGCCTTTCAAAGCATCAATATTATTTTTTTACTGCACACAGGCACTTGAAACACAAAACTAGTCACACACAATAATGGTACAAAACCTCAGCTACCTCTGGATCCATTTCATCTTCATCACTGTCGTCACTATCGCCCTTGCCATCTTTGCTTCGTTTATCACCACCTTTAGGTGACTGCTTATCTTCATCAGCACTTGTGTCAGCAACCTTGCCATTATCATCACCCACAGGTCCACATGTGGCATCCATGGGGGAAGGACTCATGTCAGATACATCAGCTTCGCTCGATCGTAACTCTGATTCACAAGCACTAGTGTTACCAATATCAGTATTTGAAGATTCTTGGACTGCATCTTTGGTTGTTTGTACCACAACATCCTGTTTATCATCTTTAGCATTTCCTGTATGTGCTGATGAAAGAAGTTATGCTGTAATTTACATGAAAGATTGCCCTGTGTAAAAATATCTACCCAGTACAAGGCTACAGGCCATTGTAAACACATTGTTAGTAATAACTTCATGAAAGAAATCTATACATTGTTTAACTACTCTGTAAATACTGAAATGGTGCAAGCTTACATGGTTAGCACGCAATCATGTGATATAAGTATTGAATAATTGTACTGCAGTCAGATGCAATCAATGTTTAATTCTGTACAAGTAACGACAACAAATTCAGCTGATGATTTCAATAGCTCATTCTCTGAGCTCCCATAATGTATGAGCTTACAGAGTGCAATTCAGTTGAAGATAATAAAACAGAAATTATAAGATTTACTAAAATTAATACAAAGAATGCTACAACACCCTGTGAAGATTTTGCCTAAGTTTACCTTCAGGTGGACTTTTATTAGTGGTTTCTTTTAGACTGCTGTTGGAAGAGCTTGTGCCACTGCAGGATAAATTGCCAGATTGTTTCGCTTCACTTTCTGTATCCAGGGATCCCTCCTGTGGTTCTCCTGGACTCTTCTGGAGGGCAAGGTTTTCTAAAGCAGTTGCTGTTGCATCTGCAGGCTCAAGATGGTCAGATCCATCGTTACCTAGCTTTCGTTTTGCTGGTTTCTCAATTGCTCCTTCACCTTTTCTTTTCCTTTGTCCATCAGCTTCATCTGTTGAAGGGAGAAAACATTTTTTTAGGTTAGCTGAGCCACTGTGAAGTTAAATCTTAGTAGCTCCCCCAGTATGTAATACACATGTATATAGATTTAGCCAAGAATAAAGCGGAGCTCCCTTTTCTGACCACAGAAAGCAGTATAGTTTATTATGGAAATAATTATGCTTCTGCATAACATACAAAATTAATCGTCCTTAATGTATACAGTTTACAGTGATCAAACACCTCTGAACTGATAGCAGTGAACAAACAAGCCTTGCAAACAACAACCAACAATTTTAATCAACAACCAAAACTGAAAATAATTAATTACAATGTACATGCTTAGTAATCTCTTTCACAACATTTTCCGTTTGACTGATAATCTTTACACCCCCTCTCTTCAGTTTAGAACAACAGCAATGCCAGAATCTCTGTCGATATCAACACAGAATTGCGAACATTTTTAGGCCTTCTTCGTTTTCTAGTGAGTTTTACAAAATATGCGAGGGAGCGAAGCAAGGAAAACATTGCCTGAAAGCTGACCGTTGTAAATATGTGTTTTGTCTCTGGCTCCATTTCTCTCAGCTTTACGGTGTTCTTCATTGAAATTTTGTCTTCTTCTCCTTCCTCAGCTTCTCTCCCGGCTTTCTTCACTTAAATTTCTCAAATTTTGTCGCCTCTTCTCTCATGCTCTTTCGCTTTTGTTTGACTTTCCTGCCCTTTATCCCGTTGCTTGTCACCAATATGATTTCCCACCAGAAAAACGCGAGTTGCCAAATGCAACGCTTCCACGTGATTTCCCGCCAAGGAAAATTGCCCGAACACTCCTGTGCCCAAAGGCTCCCCTTCCTCCCCACCTCCACCCTGACAGTCAGTATGGGCAGGCGCCGGACGGACAGACATGACGTCATGACCAAATTTCTCCCATAGACAGATTTCCCAAAAACTCTTACCCATGGTGGTTCACTGGCGCACTTCGTGAATTCGTGATTGCTAGAAGGCTGTCATGCACAAGAAAAAGTGAACATGCAAAAACCTATTGAGAAGGCGGATGAGAGCAACTTCAGCTTCATGATGTAATTTCATAGAAATCATATCACTGAGATTTGCACATTTGGTTTGATCATACATGTACTTTAATTAGCCAAATGACTCCTGGGAATGAGACTTAACAGATTTTAGTCTGTCTAACGCCATATGATTTTACTTGTCAACTAGGGGCGTCCTGGGAGCATTTGAGGTGTCAATGGGTTAATGTCAGAAGCAGGAAACAAGCAGTTGATAGAGATAGGTGAAACAGAGTCAGAATCAGTTGCCTAGATGGCCCTTTGCTCAGATCTCAGCTTGTTCTTCCACGTGTTGTTTAATTTAATTTAACTCCAGGTCTGGCAGCCATACATGTAGGCTATACACATGTCAAAGAATCAGCCTTTCAGTGATAACAGTGTTTTCTTACTCCAAAGGATGTCTTCGTATTAGTGAAAGCACACCCAATCCAATCGCATTCTGATGCAGATACCTAATGGCAGGATAAACAGTGCAAGAGATTGGTTGATGAGTGGTCCATTGGTTTGCTGTTGGGCCAAGTACTGGTAAATGCCAAAAGAAGTCATTTGAACTGAAGTCATCTTTCACAGGAGAAGTAGATTACTTTAAGGAAATTGAAACAAACTTGTGGAATAATATTAACAGCTATGCATATTTGCCTTACATTTTGACACATCTTCATTTTAGCGACGTAAGCAGAAACGTTTAGCCAATAAATTTGACAATTTTAGGGGGTGGTTACCCCAAGACGACCCAAAAAAGTATGTGCAAGTTCCGTTTTATTATAAACAATGTTTATATGCACTTTTCATCTGGAAATTAAGAATGCTTTTTCCCTCTGAGAACTGATCTTGCTCACAACCAATATTAATGAATAAAAAAGCTCCCATTCACATCACTTTCACAACTCGATCAGTCAATGAGAGAAACTAGGCAATCTGTCAACAGAATTTGTGTAATTATCCAATCAAACGTACACCTAAGAGGCACAAGTTTGGATTTTGCATTCACAAGTAAGTTAATTGATTGAAGACGGCCTAGGGGGGGGGGGGGGGGGGGGGAACGCCCACATAAGAAGGGGACGGATGCTCGTCAGAAATTTAAAATGAAACCCCTAAAGGAGACCAATCTGTGCGTGGCCCAGGCTTTTTTTGACCCCCAAAAGAGACCACATTAATACGCAGATAAATAAAAAATAAAGCGATTTTTCATGATGGCAAAGCCATTTTCATCTAATACTTTCACCAACATGAAGAAATATGAAAGCGTTAATATACACTTTTAAATTTCTCTACGCCCAGCCCTAAAGGAGACCTTCATCACTATATATGATTGCGTTTTGCCCAGAACACCCTAAAAGAGACCAAAATTTGAAATTTAAACCCCTAAGCAAGACAACGAGCATCCCTCCCCCTCTTTACTATAGGGTGTAACAGTCATCCACCCTGATGAAGGTAAATGTAGCTGTTTGCCATCTAAATATACATGTAGGTGTTGTTATTTAAAAATTGTCTTTTCTCCTGTGTTCCTGTGTTTGGTCTACAATTTGTAGGATGCTTGTGAACTTTGTTTCGTATGGCCAAACGGTGACCATAATCATGAGGTAACATTAAGGACTGTTAATGTTGAAGTCCTATTTAGTCCTGAACTGAAGCAGGGGTTTCAATAACTTCTGAAATAACCATCCATGATAGCATTTTTAGTAAAAATCAAGGCAAACTAGCCAGCGGTGAGAGGCAAAGCAGGCGGCGATATACTGCCGGTAACCGGCTTCTATTGAAACCCCTGCTGAAGTCCTGAACTGATCAAGAAGAGTTATACACTGCTCCTATAACAGTTGAGTGCTCTTTGAAAATCTGTTTACCTTAAGGGAAAATAATTATATTATACATGTATAAGCTTAACCTTATTATATAAGCTTAACCTCCATCCTAGACATCAGCACTGCACTGATGAGGCCCAGAAGGCCGAAACAGTACTGCCTGCAGTTAGTTATATATATAATTATATATATACAGTTAAAAGAGTAAGAGGACGGACAACTTTTGGAAGCTAAAAAGTAAAAAATATATTGATTTCAAAAACGTTTCGGTCTTAGACCTTCATCAGTTTACACTGGACTGGGAATCTCAAAAGGATCCTTTTGGAACGCCACTATCTCCACTGGGTCAGACAGCCCAAAGAACTTTCTATATATATATATATATATATTATATATATATATATATATATATATATATATATATATATATATATATTATATTATATATATTTCATAATATATATATATATATATATATATATATATATATATATATATATATATGTCATTCTCATTAAATCCCCTGATGAGTGGGTGACCCCGAAACAGGCTTGCAGGGATGAACTTGTAGTTTATTTGTCTTTTTCTTCCATATATATATATATGTATATATATATGCTGCAGTTAATTTTTATTTTCTACTAGTTAGGTTTTTTCTAACCAGGTGATTTTATTTTTAACTAGGTAATTTTTTTCTAACTAGGTAAATGTTTCAAAAACTGGGTAAACTTTTTCTCTCTGGTGCTATTAAAGGCCAAAAAATTTAGTTATTAGGGTCAAATGTTCAGCTGAGTGATTTGGGTTACAGTGAGCACTTATTTTGAATGATTAGCTTTCATGTAAGGTTAGGGACACTGCCCGCATTTTAGTAATTAGGGTTAAGCTTTCAATTTAGTGACCAGGGTTATGCACTGTGTTATTTGAAACAGTTAGCATTCCAAGAGGTGTATGACAACTGCTGACTGTCTACAAATATTGCAGCTTATTTTATCACCTACGAACAAAGATGTTTTTGTTATTTTGCACACGCATGATTTGTTCCCTCATTTTTGAATTATTATCACATAAAGGCTGGTTTAAACGGTTTCAACATTTGCTTCAACATGCATTCAACACTTAGTTGAACCATATACATTTGTCATCAGAAAAAAAATTGTCAGTTCTGTAAAATCCAAATTACGAATAAAGGGCCGCAAATCCACATGAGGCCAAAAACATCAACAAAGACTGACTCGATCGATTACAAAACTCACTCTACTGTATACTGAAACTGTTTCCAGTTCAAATGTTTGCTGTTATGGTGTATGGTTCACATTCCAACAAATCTCTAAACTCGGCTTTCTGGTTTTGATTTGGTTCACGCAAGCCTGTGAAACGCTGGTCTCGCACACGCAAATATAGGTTAAGTTCTCCAGTTTTTCAATAATAAAATTATGTGAATGTGCTGTCATCAACAAAGGCGTAAGGGATTATTAAACTTGACAGTTGGCAATTGCAGTGGTTAATCTGCGATATTTCCTCTTGGTTAAAAAGGTAGCCTTCTTGGCAATTCAATGTCCTCAGGGACAGAGAGCTTTTTGCTATTGCTAACACACCACTCCTGCCAAATCCAAAGACATCTTCTGGGGGAACAGTGATATACTGCAGTTTCTTCAAGCCAATTATCTCGGGCAGACACTTCTCGCTTATGCGCGTTTGCGCCAGATGAAGCTCTAATAGCTCACTGCTAGCCTTGTACATGTATTTATAAACATAAAGGCAAAATACAAACATCTGTTTACCGGTCATGAAAGTACTCACGAGTATGTCTTGTTGTCTTTGAGAAAGTGAAAGATTCATTTCTGTCTTGAATTTACAAAATTGTTTCAAATGCAACGTAAGCATATACATGTGAAACATTTTTTTCGCCCCTTTGGGTTATTGTAGAACTATGGGTTTAAAAATATGTCGTACATGTTGTACCCATTCGGTCCGTTCGTACTCATTGTGTTTTGCTTGTAAAACGTATGCTGCATAACTAGTGGTCAGAAGTTAATCAATGAGGGAAATTTTCAATATGGCGGGTTACGGAATATCGATCGTAAACTTTACTCTTGTCAGCGTCCACTGGTATCAATACGATCTTCTCCTGAAAATATGACGGTATTGAATGGAAAACAAAAAGTTCTATTACTGTAGGTGGTAAGCAGCTTAAAGATAATGCTTAGAAGGAATAGCTACGGTGTACTAACGTTAACAAACTTGAGTTGCTTGATCGTCTGACTAAAAATTGTAAACAGAATTCTTTTGCAGAGGGAAAAAGTGCAAGTTTCTCGTTCGTTTGAAGTTTTAGGCAGACGAACAGGAATTCCAAAGGGTCTGAAACAAAAGTGGAAAATTCCTGAGGAGAGGGGGGGTTAGCGATTTTGGAATTCTGAGGGCAAGGGGGGGATAAGCATTTTGGAATTTCTGAAGGCAAGGGGGGGTTAAAATACTCATGCCACCTGTGGTAGGGTATGGATATTTTCCCATTCCATTCGCCCTTGTTGGATATGAAGTGATTATAACCAACTCACGCTATGCGCTCATTGGTTATTTTATCACTTCATATCCAACTCGGGCTCATGGAATAATTGTTATATAGAGTATTTAAAAGTTGGGGCGACGTAACTTGGGGCGACAAGGCGATGGGGCGACACAACCTGACACCAAAATTTAACACGGAAAACAAAATGAAAGCTGCTGGCAGAAAAGGCATTTTAACTGTGACAAAAATTACTTGAATTTGCAATTAATATTTCTTAGTACAGTTAAACATTTGGCTTAATTTGTGTAAGCTGGCATCATGAACAATAAGACTAAAATTACCGTCAACATCTTTGTAATTCGGTCATCACCGTACCGTCCAAAATTCACGTCCGCGCATATAAATTGATATCATTTTATAATTTGCTGACGAACTTCTCAGATACATCTAATTTGCATCCAAGCTTATGTATGCTCTCAAAACTTACCACCACAGGCTTGTGGATTGCATTCAAGAACATCATCACATTTTTCCGCCACTTGTTTGGAATCTTCCAACAGCGCAGCATTTTCACTTTGAGCAGATACTTGCCGCAAATCGAAGCCACATTTGGAGCAGAAATTATCTGTTTCCTTTAACAGGCTGTTTTGACAATTTTGTTTTGGGCATTTCATTGTCCTCTGTTCTGGGCTTCTTTAAACACTTAGGAACGAGTCATCTTCATGTTAACTCGGATTCTTGGAAAGGCGGAAGTAATATCCTGGAAGCGAACGGTCACCAGCAAGCCAAAAATTCTCAGTCACCGAGTCGGCGCAGAACGAAAAAATGGGATTGGTCCTGAAACGAAACACATCGGCCTGTTAACTTCAGCGTCCAGTGTTAAAACAGTAAGAAAGGCTGGGAGTAATTGCAGAATTCGCAGCTACTAATGGTGTTCTTGTAGCGGTATCATTTGCAGAACGATCGAGGCATATAAAAATACACGCATATAAGTGGCCGAGCAGTTAAATACGTTGGCCGATGACTTTAAGGTGTCAAACGGTCAATGTGTCTAGTACAAAAACGGGATGCCCAAATTCGAAAACATTTAATTCTTGCTCCTTGTTATCTAGTCTACGATTATTTTCTTGCTCACTAGCTTTCGGTCGACACGGCACGACAAGAAGATTAGCGTTGATCCTTGACGGTGACCGTCCATGGTTGGGAAATTCGACTGAGGTGACCGTTAGAAAATATAAATACATCTGGCCCCAGTTGTTCAAAAGGAGGATAATGCTATCCACCCGACAAATCACTGTCCATATGCATTGGATAGCGCAGTTGGTTTCGCCATGACTCGTCCCTGGATAGTGATTTATCCGGCGGATAACGGCCTGAACTGGGCGAAACTGTACTTACCATCGAAATATCACGTTTCCGAGCAGGGAAACCTAGCGAAGATCCTCAAAAAGGAACCAAAGGAGAATGCCAAATGGAAGAGCCGAAAATAATATTTACAGTGATCGCGTGCACCCGGAAACCAGTCACACATTACCCTATCTGTATCACGTGATTGATGCGGTTGCTTGACTTCACAAGAGATTTGTTTGGGCTGAGAAAATACGCCAACGCTTATCCAATTCTTTCCAATTTGTGCATCCGATATTGTCAAAATCTCTGACGAGCAACTGAATAATGGCGTAGACATCAACCGTTATTATTGTGAACTCTTAGGAGAAATGGAAGCTCTATCAGTGGAACAAAAACATCGTCGAAAACCGAGAAAAATTTCGGAAAACGTTCGCGAGCTGCACTCTGCTCTAATTGATGTTATCAACAACGACGAGCGAGCGTTTTTAATTCAGTCACTAAATCAATATCAGAGAGTGAAAAATGTAAACAATCTTGTTGTGGCCTTGAAGTTGGTGCTCAATACAGCAAGGAAGAGAGAAGTGTACCCGCTGTTATGGCAAATCGTTCCTCACAGGGACAGAGAGATTTTTCATAGACTTTGGCATCAAGGATTGGAAGACCCTCGCCAACGAGATAATTCGAAATCGCCGGCTCGGTCGCCCAGAAATTTTCGCCCGAACCCTTACTTAAGTCTGCGGAACAATCTTCAAAGTCATGCATCGGATTCGGGTATAGATTTACCGAATATAACACAACTTCATTCCTCCAAGAATGCAAAATACCCCATCAAACAACTCGCTATAAAACGTCCTTCAAACGCTGGGTTTGGCTTTTCAATTCGCGGAGGAGCCGAGCATGGCGTCGGCTTGTATGTTTCGTCTTTAGATGAGGGATCAGTCGCAGAAAAGGAGGGTCTTTTGCCTGGAGATCATATTATACAAGTAAATGGCACTAAGTTCGATGGACTCACACACGCACAAGCTGTTAAGGTAAGCTTTTTAAATAATTTCATACTTTTCCCGCTCCGTTTTCGAAAATATAAGTTCCTTTTGTGTTCAAATGTTGATGGGCTTAACAGCTGACAAATGTGAAACTTACTTTGGTCTGTACGGCTTGACGGCCGCAGATGTAAAATAGCAGTGCCATTACTTGTTCTGCTTTATAATAAGTAATGGCACCGCTATCGTACTTAGTTTGACCATCGACCATTTTCATTTAAGCTCCAAAATTTCTTCTTACTGAGTTGTAACTTCAAAACGTAATTGTTTCGTTTCTTTTGTTGAAAGCCGCAGGTGAGTTTGTGTCAGCCACCTGTGCAATGAATTGAAAAATGTGTTTACTGATAATAGAAAGTTGCAAAGAACTCAGTTGCGAATTTCTTTTGCAAGTCGGATTAACCTGATCGCTTTAGGACAATTCATTGCTAGAAAGTATTTAGGCTCTGTGGAAACCCAAAATCAAATATGTTCTTTTCATGGTGCTGATAGTTTAATTGTGCTTATTTTTATCAAATGATTTTGTTGACCTTTTTTTGTCTGTTGAAGTGGCCAATATCAAAAATACCGTAATACTCTTAGTTTGTCACCCCAAATTTTGCATAAAGGCGCTGTTACACTGTGAAATGTTTTGTACAACTTGTCTTGCAATATTAATGTTTTGGTGACATTGTGGCCCGACAAGTTGCATGAAACATATCACAGAGTCACAGTGCTTTAAGCATTGTTTTTATTTTCTCCTGGGACTTATAATGGTCCCAAAAGAAACTGAAAACAATGCTTGTAAATACTTTGGAGGGACAAATAGATAGTATTATGGTGTTTTTGATATTGGCTAATTTGTTGTTCTTCCATATTATTATGAATACCGGTACTATAGCTCTCATGCCAGTTACTGGTATGTGGGAAGTAACTTTGCCTGTGCATTCTCTAGACTACAGTGTATGAGGTGTTTTCCCACTTGACTACATTAATTAATATAGTTTAATTATGAAGAAGTAATACTGGTGTACTTTATTTAATCCTGTGGAAATTGTTTGATTAAGGACAAAAGAGGCCTTAAAACATGGAGCCAGATAAAGAGAATTCCACCAAATAATACTACTTAAAGGGGCAGTGTTGCGCTATTTTAAACAAACTTCAAAACACTAAAAGACGACTTTGCATCAATGAAGACCAAAACATAATGCTGTAGTTTTGTTTCCTGTAACCACTGAAGCATACTGGAGCTATTTTTTTTAGTTTGCAGTCAAGGGTAGAGACTTGGCATCTGACAGGATGCGGCGATGCAGATCCGCATAATTCCCTAAAATCCGCATCCTCCGTATAATTACGATATTTTCCGCATAAAACTGAAGAAATGCCTGATATTAGTGATAAAGCAGCTGCTAACCACCCTCACAAACACAAAAGCCAAAGAGATTGACTATTTTGAAACGCTTATTTTCCTGAACATTGAAGAAAACACGCCATTTTGTTCGCAAGGTGAAAGGTCGTAAGCAGTTTCCACCCATTTTTCGGGAATGAGCCTGGACTCTAGTTAAACCGTTTTCATAACATACCCTAGGCTCGAAATTTTTAAAAAAGATACAAGCTATGAAAAATTTAGCCGCAAGGTATAGTAGCAAATTAAATTGCATCATTTGTAACTCTGGTAAAGTAGGGACAATCATTGCGATGAAGTTGTACAAAACAAAGAGCCCGCAATACGTATGTGTAAAAAACCGCTGAAAATGGTGAATGATCGAGGGAATGGATGGTGGTTCAACCACATCACAATTTTGCTCCATATCTCCAAATTGAAACAAAATTCATGACAAGAAACAAAATATCTTTTTATCGCTTTATTTCTTTTAGCAAAAGTTTCGGCAAAATGCCGATTACTAACCCTTTTATTTTAATGGTGAATGCTGGTCGCAAATTGGCGACTCGGCCAGATATCTTAATCGCAAAGGGAAAAAGCGACTGTATTGGTGGCAATTTCGAGTCCTGATGTACCATAAGCATGTAAATATATTAGACGGGCCTAATTATTAGTTCTATAAATGTTTAAATTTCCGCATAATCCGGTGTAATTTCCGCATAATCAACGCATGTTTATGCATAATATGGCCAAAATTTTCCACATAATCTTTAATTTTTTTCCGCATCCTATCAGAAGCCCTGTAGAGAGGATGCAAATGGATTGAAAGTTTCACTAACTGTATCTTCAAAAAGTTGACAAACATTAAATATAAGCAACTCTTTATGCCATAAATACTGTACATTTCATATCTTCTCAGTGGGTTGTCAAGAATGTTTTACGTGTGAGCTAAAGTACTAATTTGGTTTTTTAAACCCAGTTTTGACCCAAAAGCAGCAGGACAGTGCCCCTTTAAGGACAGTGCCTACTATTGCTATTGCGCATATGTTCTGCGCATCTCGAGATACTCAAGTTTCCTATCTGTGATGCTCAGTAATACGGGGAATATTTTTGCGCGGTTTAAGACTATCCGGATAAAGTAGATCTTAGTAAGTAGAAACTTGGGGGTAACCATGCATTTTTGACAGATAATTAAACTTCAATTTGAGAAAGAACGCCATACATTGCTTTTTATTTTAAAGCTTTTTACAAATATTATTCATGAATTATCTTGGAAAAATGTGTGGTTACCCCCAATTTTCTTTTTAGATTCCAATGACATTTGTCAAGATCTAAATTTCCTGCATAATCATAAACCAGGACAAAAATACCTTTGAATTAGTAAGCACCATCCTCATAAAGAAAACACTGTATCCACATGACCCTCAGCCGCTATAGGTTTTCAAATTACCACCTGACGGGCAGTCTGGTGATTTTTTAAGTGGAAGAAAAACTTGGCATGCATGAAGGGCACTCCAGTGACTTCTGGACCAGCAAGGCAAGATATCCAATGTTTATCTGATATAAAGTGTAGGTACTTATTGCAATAGCTATTGAATAGTAACTGTTTTAAAATGTGTGCTTAGACTCAGAATATTACTGGCCAATGGCATTCTTGAATTTAGTTCTAGATGTTTAGAAGTTTTATTTTTTTTATGTTATTAGCTTTGCCAAATACACAAACAAAACAATTACGTATACAGAAGAACATTGGCAGGGACACCACAACAGCTGTGGCCAATTACAGCGGGCCTGTTGGTTAAATGGTGAAAATAATATATTTGAAAAACGGAAACATCCAAACTAAATTATGAGTTTAACAGACTTTCCATTCATACATGTACATTTACATCTCAAGGTCACCATTAAAAGGCCTTGCGCATGATGTTGGTTACCACTCGCGTAACATTTTGAGTGACATTAGAAAACTCTCAATTTTGGCGCTTATAATAAGGTTAGGGTCGTAAAATTTTGGGAAAATATTGTAGAAAGTATGTGCAATCTGTAAATGATGGTTGTTTATTGCCGAGCACCCGGGCAATCGAGATCAGAGTCAAAAATTTCCCTCTGCTTAGTGAAAAACGCTCCGGACTTAATCCTCTTAATTTTCGTATTAAAAGAAAAATAGACGAAGATCGTGGCAAAAAATCCATGCACATAGATCGTGTTTACCGTTACGAGTCAGTTCTTTTCTCTTTAAAGCAGGGTGAAAGATAAAAGGTCTTGTTTACAATGTCACGCTGACTTACCACCCAAAAAATTCATCTTTGTGGTCTAAATGATGCCTTTCGTTCCCGTTCTTATCGTTCCTATCGTTCTCACTTCGTCAAATGCGTTCCATTTTTCGTTCCTTAAGAGCAAATAGTGCCTTATCGTTCTCAGCTGTCGTGCCCATCGTGCCCGATCCTTTCGTGCCCACGTGACCATAACCTGGGCTCGCAGGCTTACGTGACCAAAGAAATACTCAATCGCGCCCCAAACCGGAACCGGGCTGATACAAGAAACGTTCGAGAAGACATTCATGAAAATTGTGTTCTGTTGGGCTGTTTGTTTACCATTGGACCTCTTGTTTCTTTGTCTGAATTATTGCCAGCGATATCGTTATATCAAGTGTCGGGCGAATTGATCGTTGAGTTACCCGAGAAACCGCCGTAATTTACAAATCGACCGTTCTGTAGATTAAAGACGTCAAAAGATCCGGATTTTAAGATCTAAATCCGGATTTCCCAATCGAAAGCACACTAAATGCCAATCGAGGTTTGCGAGAAAAGATTTTAACAATCCAACCATAATTTTGATTGCCTGTTGCAGCCGAGATTAAATTTCCGATAAGCGCTAAATTGGCTTTCCAAAAGTTGCTTTGCAGAAACAATCTCAGCTCATCTTTATCATATTAAATGAAGTTTAGCAAATAGTTAAGCAAAGTAAGTGAGAAGTTTTCTTTTAAAGCGAAGACAGGGACAAAACTCACCTCGTGCAAACTTGTTGATCTTGCGGCAACTCTTTCTGTTTGACAGTGTTCATCCTTTTATACTACGAGTACTTACTGCATTTGCGGCGTCGTGCAAGGAAACGCAGATTGTATAACTGTTCAATGGGATTACCAAAAGAAAATACTGAGACATGATTTTCCATTCATTACTTTTATTTTTGTCTTTTTTTTTTTTGACATCAAATGGGAGTTACAGCAAATGTTATAAACGCGACGGCTTTCGCGCGAAAAATCTGGGCACGAAAGGAACGATAAAGGGCTCGATGTATGAAATAGGCAAATTAAGGTACGAAAGGAACGATGTACAAACGAAGGCACGAAAAGCACGAAATCATGGAACGATAACAAGACTCCATAGGCACGATCGGTGAACGAGAACAAGGCACGAAATGCACAATATTTGAATTCCCTGTTCAAAGGGCACGAAAGGCATGATCAACTTGTTTGTTACGCCGTAAGTGCGGATTTGTGAGTGTTTTTAAAAATTAATTTAAGTCTCCCTTCGCGCTGGTAAAATTAATGTGCCTTTAGCTTGAAAATACCAAAAGTTTTGTCTTCTGTCAACACACATTTGGACTAATCACAAACTAAGTGGGCATCTGTGGACAATAAAACATAACCAAACTTGAGTAAATCATAGAATATCACAGTAATAAGCAACATCGTGCGCAAGGCCAAAAAGTATTGCATTCCTTGCATGGAAAGTCTTGTCCATTAGACCCGGTCAAGGATTAGATCATTTGAGTTCATTGGTTCCTTGGTTTTCTTGCAGGTCATTCAAAACAGTAAGAAGCTCAACTTGTTTGTTCGCTCAGTGGGTCGTGTGCCCAACAGCTTTCTTGCTGAGTCTACGTGTAAATGGGTTGACATGAGGGGACGAAGAGTGTCACCTCCCCTTGGGGTTGACTCCAATGGAGGCTTCCTATCTGGTGATGGGTTACACAAGAGTGACTTAAGACTGCTTGGTGATGATGATGAACGAAAGGTTTGTCAAGGGTTTTTTGCCTGATGTTTTTATGTTAGATGTTTCAATAAATCATCAGTTTTTTTTAGTTCTACAATCATTGAAACCTGAAAATTGTGTACCCATAGCATCCATTGATAGTAACTTTGTTCACAACTTTAGAGAAATTTCAGTTGCTGGCATTAGTGTGTATGACAAAAGGGAAAAATTTACTTTAAATACATGTAGTTTTGGTAATTCTAATAATTGTTGTAAAATTATAATTTCAAGTAAAGTATTTTTGATTTCCTACTGTAGGTGAATATCTTTGTTGAAGATGGTGCAAAGCTAGGATTATTTATCCGGGGAGGATCAGACTATGGACTGGGAATTTATATTGCTGGAGTTGATATTGATGGTGCTGCGGAACAAGCAGGACTCAAGGTGTGTCTTGTTCATTGGGTGGTACTGACTGACGTGCCGAGGAAACTGACTGATTGATCATGGGACTTGCTTATTGGAGTGACTGTCTCATTAGAAGACCAATGGTCACACCCACTTCAGGACTGATCACAATAGACTGAGCTAGCTGGCTGGTTTGCAAGTTGACTGACTTATATAAAAGTGACTGAGGGACTGACTATTGACTCACATGCATGCAGACAGGGTGGCTGTTAGATTGACTGACTGACTGGTTACCTTGATTTGCTGGCTTGTAGGAGTGGCTGGTTGATGGACATGAGGAACTCTGACCAGCTGCCCTAAGACTGGGACTGCCTAAGTTACTCTGGAATTACATGCATGTACATACAATAAAATACAGACAATGCTGTACTATATTGTCCCATTGGTGCTTTTCAGGGCCAATAAAACACGATCAACTAAACAACAGAAAAGAAAAACAACTGTTAAGAATCCCAACTGATCAGAGGTGAACCAGTTGGCTATTTACAAGTGCAGCTATAAAGAAGTTAAACCAGCTACTACCTGGAATGAATTCAACATGATTGTGTTCAGAACAGGTTATGATCCCAGGTTTCCTAGATCTCAAGGCAAGCGCCCTAACCACTCGGCCACACTGCCACGGAATTGTTGTTAGTACTGGGAGGTGAGGCGAGGACTTACCTCTCAGACTAACTTTAATAAGCTTTTAAGTGTATAGCACACTGGTGTTCTAACCATTGCAACTGTTTTTTCTAAAATATTTTTTCGCTCAGGCCGGTGATCAAATCTTAGATGTCAATGGGAAGAGCTTCCTGAACATCTCTCATAAACAAGCAGTTAAGGTTTTGAAGTCCACAAAGAACATGATAGTAACACTAAAAGATGTTGGCAGGCTCCCGTTCACAAGGGTTACCCATGATAAGACAAAGTGGATTACAAAATCAGCTAAAAATGGCAAGATAAACAGGTTAGTCTTGTTTATGGATTTTTATACAGTATAACTTTTATTGCACTCTCTGAATAGTCTGTACAATTTAGAGAGACAGTATCATGCAGTTTGATTGAATTTCAATTGACAGATAATGTCTGGAAGTATAATAAATCTTGGACTAGTGTTCAATGACTTGACTTCTCCAAATATTTTAGTCGCAAATGGGAAAATTTCAGTGTGAAATGCAATTGTATTGGTCCCAATTTCGAGCTCTGAACTGATGACCCTGTCCCTTTTATTCAATGGTCTATTATCAGCAAGTAGTGAGCAATATTGCTGGTATTTTGTTTCGTCAGTGACAGAAGGGGTATGCTGGGTTTTCAAATGCTCTGTGACAATGTTATTTTGCCAGTGAAAACAGAAAATATAATGTCTCAGTATTGTAAGCCTGCATTATTCTCTAAACATTTACAACCTACATGTACATTGTATTCTTGGGAAATGCAAGTGTGTTTATACAAATGTGCCTTGTGCCTAGGCTTGATCCAAGACCGTCTCCTTTTAAAAACAGTGCACTTGATATTGTAGTCTGCAGTTTAAGTTAATTAATTGTACTTTGAATAAAAAAATCGGCATTAGTAAACCTTAATGCCAAATACATGTACATGTACACTGTATGGTACTTAAATTCTAATTCACAAGTCTACAACAATATTTAACATTATTATTTGCAGAAGGCGAGGTGAATATGGGTGAATAAAAACCGAGAGATAGTCAAGATTTGTGTTCACCAATATTCACCGAGCCTGAGGTGAATTATGGTTTTAGTACATAAAATTACATAAGTGATTATTTTAAAAATATGCATTTTCTTTAAAACAGTTGACTTCTTCATCTGTCGCCTAAACAAAACAGCTTGCAGCCATTTTGAAAAAAAAAAAAGCTTTGGTGATTATCACATAATAATCACCTCAAGGGCAACCAATCAGCGCAGCGAATTTTCAATAATCACCTATGTAATTATACTAATATGTGATACTGTTGTAATGTTACCTGGAGAGAGTATTTCTTGATGTATTCATGACTGAATGTAATTTTAAGGCTTAATAGATAATGAGAGATAAAACAAGAATGTAACTTTCAATAACACATAAATGCTTTCATTCTACATAACATAAAAACTGTCAAACGTAGCATAATTTCTCTAAATAAACAGGTCAAGTGAGGCTTTAAGGTACTGTTCTCAATAATTTGAAGCTGAAGCTGTCACCAGTCCATATCATTATCAGGGAATGGGAAACTGAGAACAGTGGCCTTAAGGCATTACTTGGCTCTTTTTTGCATGATTCAACTGGGACATCATCAAACATTTTGATTTACCATCATTCTCTTTTGATGGCCAGCTGTGATACTTGCCAGTTAAAGAAGGTGAAGAAAATATTTTCTTTAAACTCGTTTTAAAACTTAGTTGAACTGCTCTTAACATACTGTAAATCTTGATATTAGATCTCAAATGTCCTTCTTTAAAAGAAAATCCTACATTTATATAAATCTTTTCACAAATTGTCAGACATTATTAATAGCATTAACAATTTCAAAATATTAAAAAACCAAATGTTCACTGTTCTAGCTAGTGTTAATTTATCTTCTTCAGTTCAATCTTTTCACTTAAAATGATAAATGATAAAATCATAAAATCACTTGTGGCCATTGCACTTGGCATGTTAATTTTTCAGTGATAAACTTGCAATACATCACAACAATCTCTTGAAGAAAGTTCTGTTAAACCCACCTAGACAGAGACTCCTCTCTTTATCTAGATTCAGTGTTCATAAATGTCTTTTCAATTTGCTTAAATGTATAATGCAGAATCTATTCAAATTTTTTGTCAGATATTATCAGTCGCATAAAACAACTCTTAAAACATTGACAAACTAAACCATTGTTCTACCAGTTTAAGAACCTCTTTTGTGCAATTTTTCAACTTAAAGTGCTAAATGATGAAGTCATAAACTCACTTGTTGCAAATGTACCAGTTCATCTTTAATTCTGCAATTCACCACCTCAAATCTTCACTGGATTCCTCAAAACTAAAGTAGATATCAAACATATTGCAGTAAAAATGAATCTCGATGAAATTTCCATTAAACCTATTAAGACAGAAACTCCTCTCCTTCTGTAGATATGTTACGTAATATTTACATTCTTTTTTGTTCTTTGAGGCTACTATAATTTGCAGTAGTGGAATTAAGGGTGATGTATTCTTGGGGCTTGCCACAGTTGTCAGTTTTTCTTTCTTGGTTGCCTATGATTTGAACATATTCTTGTCTTCTGACCTCTTTGCACAATTCCTTAATGTGAATACCAGTGTTCCTGATCAAGTCACTCACATTACTGAAGTTGAGGTCCATTCCCCTCCTGGCTCATCCCAACAAGGTCATCTGCTGCCCTCCAATAGGTAGACTGTGTTTTTTTTTTGTCTTCAGTAATTATTGTCTGTTACTGTTACTGTAACAGTCATTTCTACTAACATACATGATTGATTCTACATGTAAGATTCTTAAAAAATTCGAAATTGTCTCACATTGTTACAGTTGGCTCATCTTGACGAGTAAATGCTAAGATCTTGTGTCTCACTAACATATCTATGCTCTGTTGCTTATAAATTATTTCCAGTACGGTAAACACCCGCAGATAAGCCGCACCTTTTTTCCTAAAATTTTTGCAAAAAATCAGTGGGGCTTATCTGCGGGAACATTCAAAAAAGGCTGCTTTGGATATCTAGTTTTCCACCTTTGTGTCTGATCTAATGCCTGGTTATTAAGCTATGAAAGTTCCGGTCACGTTCTTGTTGTCATGCAAAAATCTATGGAAAAACTGTGTTAAATGAAAAACTTTCTGTCAACAAATATCAGAAAAAGATCAATCATATGTCAAAGTTGGTAGAAACAATGTTCATTATATTAGAGTGCTAAAATCGTGGCAAGTATTTCCTGTTGCATTATTAATAGTGAGTTTACGTTCGATGAACAGTGAATGAAGAAGACTTCTACTTTGGATTTCTTTTTATTTGTTTCAAAAACCTTTTTTTCCAAAATTTGACCTGCTAAATTCAGGGTGCGGCTTATCTGCGGGTGTTTACACATTTTATGAGGTTGTATGATGATCATACCCTGTAATTCAGTGTGTAACAGCACAAGTGAAGTCAGTCTGAACTAATCATGATGTACACGGTGTAAAACCAATTATTTTTAAAAAAGTACAGATCCGCCTAAGACTTCTTTTACGTTGTTATGTTGCAGTTTTGTGGTGTCAAAGTTCGACACTTTCCCTCGTGAGAATGATACTTGTAGATTTTACACTTTCTAGTGCCAGATGATTTTACTCATCAATGGCAGTCACAGGGTTAACAATGCTGTATCTAGGTCGCAAACCGTGGCCACCTAACAAAGTTTTTCACAAATTGTCCACCAATAAGGGTGCATTAATTTGATTGACGGTCACGCCTCCTTGCAAAGTTTGTGTGGTTGTGAATTGAACACCGTTGCATGGGTTGTTGAGTTGACGTATTTACACGTAGTTGTCAAATGTGAAAGTTTGTTGGGTGGCCACGGTAAGGCACGTTGCACTGTAATCTTTAACTGTATGTGAACTCAACAGTATCAATTTTAGATAATTACAGTAGATGGCTAATAAGTACCTCTAGGTTAGTTCACATGTGGATATATTCACCTGTTGCAAATGTCAAGTTCCCTAATCTTACTTTATTTCCCTTTAGACACCATACAGGACCTGGAAGAAAGGGTGCCACAGAGGTTTGTAATGTTGCATTTGCTGTTTTGTTCTTTTTTTTTTTTAACAATGAAAATAATCCAATCAATCTAAACACATTTTTTTACTCTCCCTAAAGAGTTCATAACAGAAAGTGTCTGCAGTATTGGCAGTTACTTTGGCATGTCTTTTATGTAAATACAAATAATTACAGTGTATGCTGTTTAAGTGCAGCATGTTAAAGAGGCATAATTCTTAACGCTTACTTTGCCAATTTCTAATCATTGTCACAATACTTATTGTAAGCATTATAATGCATCTAGAGAGGATATGCAGAAATATGTCAACTGATTTTTTTAGTGAACATTAATTTGAAAATATTTCTCAACATTTTAAGGTAGAGAATATCTTCTTCTTAGTACCGGGGAGGTTAAAAACATGTACTAGTTTGAAAAATTTTTTACCTACAATATATATGTTACAGTACATTACAACGTCTGCAATGTCTACTTTTCTATTTTTCTCAGTGTGGTACTAAAAATATTCAAATGCTACATACTCTTTGATCCTGTAGATTATAAAAGTATCCTGAATACGGGCAGTAAACTCAGCAATATTTACAAACCACAAGTTTGGGGCCCTTGTTTGTGACAGAATTCAAAGTATTTCATATGGTTTCATACTGAGAGATGATACATGTTTTTGTTGTTTTCAGCGGTCAAAGTTCCATCATGGCATAGCCGGATCCCAAGTCCTTTACAATGGTGGTCTACCTTCCCAAAAGAATCTAATTGAAGATCAGGCTCAGCAAATCCTAAATGAAAATGAGCTAGGAACCTTAAAGTACTACTTGGAAGAATATTCCAGGGGTTTCATCAACATCAATGCATTTGCACTGGCCTTATTTGACCTCCTCAATACTCCAGCCAAGGCATGTAATGTAAATTATTTTATACTTTCTTTTTATTCTCTCTGATGATGCAAAGGTGAAGTTGCACAACTGCCAAGTGCTCAGAAAAAGGCAATCAATCATTAATTTTGTTTTCTGTTTTCTAGTAATCTGTACCCATAACTGTGCCAATCACAAAAATGTAACCTACATGTATACAACCAATAATAATAATAATTTACATTTATATTGCGCAGATTACATGAATATATGATCACCTGCGCATTACAATGATTAAAAAACTAAAAAGCACAACAATATAAAATGAAACCTACAATAAAAATAGATAAACAAAAATTAAAAAACTAGATAATATAGCTAAATGCAAATATTTGGACAATTAAAAATTAATTCCTATTAAATCGTAAGTATAAAAGCGAGCCTAAAAAAATGAGTTTTTAACATATTCTTAAAATTGTTCAAAGATCCACTGTTGCGAATTTTACTGGGGAGCGAGTTCCATAGCTTTGGGTCGGCAACACAAAAAGCCCTGTCCCCCAATGTTCTCTTAGTTCTCTCCGGTGGCAACTCAAGGAGAAGCTCATTGTTTGATCTCAAAGAATAGCGCGATGCACTCTTAACACCAATTAAATCATTGATATATTCCGGCCCAAGCCCATGAATAGCTTTGAATGTAATTACTAATATCTTAAATCTAATTCTAAAATGCACTGGCAGCCAGTGAAGCCTGAAAAGCACCGGCGATATGTGATCAAAGCGGGAAACATTGCAAATAAGGCGCGCAGCTGTATTTTGGACTCGCTGTAACTTAGACAACTGTGTTTGCGGCAAACCATATAGTAAACTGTTGCAATAGTCAATTCTACTAGTAACTAGGGCATGCACTAACTTCTTCGTTGATTCAGTTGAAAGATACTTTCTTATGCATCTAATGTTGTGCAGGTGGAAATAAGATGCACTACAAATCTTATTGATTTGTGTCCCCATACTAAGTTGTTGATCAAACCAGCAGCCCAAATTCTTGGCCTCGAGAGCTGGAGTAATCTGATGGTCACCAACAGCAAGAGAGCCTGCGCTGATCTTAGACAGTTGCTGTCTTGTTCCAATAAGTAAATACTCAGTTTTATCATCATTTAGCTTTAGCCGGTCAGTCAGCATCCATTGACGTATGTCTTCTATACAGTGTTGCATTGCCATAACTGCCTCATCCCGACTTGCTTGTGAATCAGGTTTAAATGAAAGATAAAGCTGAGAGTCATCCGCATAGCAATGAACGTCAGGTAGATGTGCTTTTACAATCTCAAAAAGCTTGGATGCGTAAATGATGAACAAAACAGGACCAAGACAAGATCCCTGAGGAACACCATACTGCAAGAAAAAACGGTCAGAGAGAGTTCCATTGACCGAGATGCGTTGACTTCTGTTCCTTAAGTATCCTGAGAACCATTCCAAGACTTGACCCGAGACACCAAACCTTGACTGAAGACTCGTGATCAAAATACCGTGATCAACGGTATCGAAGGCCGCGCTTAGATCTAAAAGAACCAGCAAAGTTACATGACCTTTGTTCATATTCATAAGAATATCATTCTTTACCTTTAAAAGAGCAGTCTCAGTACTATGATGTTGCCTGTACGACGACTGCAAAACAGGATAGAGACCGTTGGAAGACATATGCAAAAGCAGCTGATCTAATACCGAGCGTTCTGTTAATTTAGACACATAAGAAAGATTACTAACTGGGCGATAGTTTTTATACAGAAGATCGAGGCCATGTCTCTTGAGCAGGGGATTTACTATGGCTTCCTTCCATGAATCAGGAAAAGAGGCAGTCTCGAGAGACTGATTGATCATCTGTTTAATTACAGGCAGAAGCACATCCATACACTCCACCACCAGTGGAGTTGGCATTGGGTCCAAAGCGCAGTGCTTCTTAGCACATTTCTTCACCAGCTCTAGGACGTCATCATCATTTAAAAGCTTAAACTCGCTGAATGATTCTCTCACAGGACGATCAAAGTCATACAACAAATACCATAGACAAATACAGAGTATCCAAATGTAATTATTACGCTGCACAACTCTTTTCCTGGTGACCTCATACCTTTGCCCCTTCCATTCCACCTCCAAATCTTTGTTGAACCCAACTAAACTGATGACACTCAGGTTTGGACCTTCAACATTGAATGAGAGGGGAGGGGAGAGGATAATTAATTTAATAGCCTATTATCATAATTATGAAACATGGTTTGCTTTAGATCGTTGCATGAAAATTGCATGCATGTGTCACAGATTAAATTTGATTTCAGGTCAAAACGATTATAAGTTAGGTTGAGTTGTAATTTCTTTGTGTCTGGTATTCATTATCATAAATAGATACCAAGAACTTACACAAATCTGGGTTAAAATCATTTGACCTGAAACCAAATTTACCTGTAACATGTGTGCCAACTGGGATTGTAGTGTCTCTGAGCATACTGCAGTAATGCCTCTCTTACATGTACTGGGATGGGGCCTCTATCCTTCTGGACGGTTAAGGGAGATTTAAAAATTCAAAGAAATATCGAAGAAAGACCTGGCCTCAAAGATTCAAGTCACTCTCCTGCTTGCCCCCCTATGTTCAGACGTGCATGTAAAGAAAAAAATGCATGCTACTGTACGTTTAGAGAAGTGATTTGTGTGAATCTGCTCTTTTGACGCTTTTCTGGTGTTAACCCTATCCACTTATCAAGCCTTTCATGAATGGCACATGTCTAATTTTTGGAATTTTTTTTTTTTTTTTGACAGATGTCATTAATGACAGAAATAAGAAGCTCTGTAGAACCTAAAGACATTGATCGATTTGATGATTTAGTCCTCAAAAAAGAAATTGAAGTTATGAAGGCAAGTGTCATAACTGAAGGAAAACTTTCAATTTTTCATCGCAAAATATTTATAGGGGCTGAGCACAGTACAGCACAGGCCACATGTAATAACATTACTTTTATCTTTTAATGATTTAAGTGACCAGTTCTTGTGATTTTCTTTCTGCAATTCATCTTCTCAGTGATGCTGTGACTTTTTTTAGAAGTTATTTACAGTTATTTTCTTCGCCCAACAGAGTGGTCAGTTTCTTGGTAGCTATTTAGATGATGACCAACATTCGATTCACTCACATGTAAGCAGTGTCTCTAGTCTCTCTGGTAAAGGATCTTCAAGTAGAAGCTCAGCCAAGGTAAAGATTAGAAGTACTTTGCTACGAAAATAACAAATACCTAAATAACAGAAAATAATGAATATGTTGTGGAAGTATAAGCAATCGCTGAAAATCAACTGGGAAGAGTTGTTTGAAGTATATATGATGGTGGTGACAAGTCGAAAATGAGTTTCCAAAATCACAGCGTTTAATTCATTTTAGCGCAAAACCCTGGTCCTTACAAGTCGATCTGGTAATATTCTGTGCAAAACTGTAGTGAAATAATGCTAAAATAAAGGAATATAGGGGAAAAATGCACAAAGTGCAGGAAAGTGATAGCGAAAAGGTTTGAAATTTTGTGAATATCTACCCAAATTTGCGAAACGTAACCGTCAAATA
>NC_090870.1:35082842-35095342 GCF_036669935.1 Montipora foliosa | reverse complement strand
GAGGACTTGAGACCCGAATTGGGCAAATTACCAGGACAAAGGACGAGATTAGCTACCTGGGCTGAGGTCCAAGAGGATCAACTATCGTTAACGCGTGAAAATACAAAATTGACTGGTTCTCATGGCTCGACGTTAACGACTATTGGTCACCAAAAACATTCCAGTTCTAGAGAACAGAAAAGCGTGAAAAGCCATGAACCTGTCAAGCGGAACACATCACAGACACAAAACCAGGTTTCATCCTCGAGCAGTAGCAGCCAGAGTTCAGCAAAAAACCGGAAAAGCTGGGATGGAGTGCGGAATCCTGCATGCCCTGAAGAAAAACAAAAGGTTTCCAAACTGGTTTCGAAGGATAACAAGGAACGGAGCTGTAGTGATAGCAACTTGATGGTGAGATTAAAGAGGAAGCCGAATGTGTAGATTTTGATGAACGTTCTTAAGATGGTTGAGTTTTTTGTGTTATATTGGAAAAAACCTTTTTCTGGTCGGTTTTGTTGATCCATTTTTTCCACCAGCTCCGAACTTGGTTTTCGTGTTTTTCGGTAGTCAGTTCGGGCATGGTTCCAGCTGCTGGAGAGGTCTGGTAATGACCATGCGCAGTAGGTACCGCATTGCAACCCAAAACGGTGGGAAAAGTGTCCAATCACTTTAACCGAAACCAGATGCGTTTGAAATGGTAGAATTCAGTAGAACGCGATCATATATATATTGTCTCTATATTTCTACATCACGGTGCTATGATGCCGACAGCGGCTGGTTTTTTTTGGGCCGGTATGTTAGGTGTTTACTTTGTTGCATTGTTTGCGTTTCTCATTTTTTGTGCTCGTTACAAGGTTACCTTCTTCTGAAATGTTCTGCAGTTGGTATTCCCTTTATCACTCGGCGGCCATTTTGGAGTCCATGGGGAATAAAGGCTTTGTCTTTGCATTGTCTTTGCCCGTCCAGTCTCACACTGAATGAGAGGCTAGACGGGCAAAATCTTTTGTTTGTACATTGAGTGATATGGGTGTATTGGATTAAATGGAGCCGGAAGTAAAGACATTTGTAAAGTGACTCACATTTAGGCATCCCACGGGCAATCGTCAATGAAATCGACCATCGTGTGTTGTCTGTCCCATGTCAAAAGCTTCTTTCAATACAGTACAACAATAGGGTTTTAGTCAGCATTAGGTCGGATCATAGGAAGTGAACTTGATGAGTCAGTGGGGAAAAAGAGGCACTTTGTGAAGCTCGTCTTCGTGTAAATTTTGAAAATAAATGAGGTTTTGAAGAAAGGGTTAGACGAGATCGGTGCAACACATAACTTAGTATCTTGGACATAACTATATGAGACATTTTTGAAAAAGCTCAGGCGGCTTGTCATCTTTTATTTTAATTTTTGTTTCACGATTTGGGTACAACGATATTGGCAGGAATGAGTTGATAGGCCGGCGTATCTGCATTGACGTTTGGGCTTCCCTTTTTCTGCTTTGTGTTTTTTTGTTTTGTTACGCCATCTCTCTTCATTCATTCTGTCTCGTCTCTGTTCACCTTTCTCCTCATTTATATTTTCTGTTCGCTCTAAGTTCATTTTCATGTTTGTTTATTTATTTTTTCAACATCTGCATGGATGACTATAAGAATCTGCCAAAGGAGCAACAAAAGAGTATTCAAGCTAAACATAGAGCTAGTCAGGAACTTTATGACCTTCACCAACTATGTAAAACCAAGGTAATGGGACACTCCTCGTCATGTGTCTTTTTGCTGCAAAGAAACATTTATCTCCATGTTGTTTGATTTCTTGGACTCTTTATTGAATTACGTAAACAATGGTTCACCTTGAGTGATGGGTACAACGATAATGTCAGTATTAAGAAGATGACTTGTCAGATGTAAATGTGTAAACTCTTCACACGCAAAACCACGAGTTTAGGAATTAATACTTGATACATTAGGTTAGTATCATAATATTCTGTGTTGCGATTTAGGAAGATATTTCCCCGCTAGCTGAAGTCTCTTTTGTTTTTGCGTTCGCTGGGCTGACGAGTGCGGGAGAAGAGCCCTTTGCCATGAGTCGATACTCACTTTGATCCAACCGCCGTCCACAACCTTGGACGGCAGTCTTCAAAGCGCATGCCCTATGATATGTTTGCTGACTGTGAGTTGAGCCCGCTGTGTCCCGCGCATTCCTTTAAGGCAAGCCTACACAACATGAAGTATCTCGTGTGGATTCGATAAGCTAAGTAACCAACGTGCATGCTCAACTTAGTGAGTTTCGACCCATGGCAGAGGTCTCGTTTCTCCTACTCGTCAGCCTAGCGAACACAAAAAGAAAAGAGTCCTCTGTTAGCAGGAAAGGAAGGTATACATCTGACTTGAAAATTGTTGTTTTTTTTTTTCGTTGGCTGTTATATTCATTGTTAGAAAAACTCCTTTTAAATCACCAGAACGAAACCAGCAATGTCGCCATAGAACCTAGAGAAAGTCCGCGCAGCGGGGCGAAAGAAATCTCGCATTCAGTTTTTGAGGTTGAAGTTGAAAAATCCTGTGGTGGCTTGGGTCTTGCATTAGAAGGTGGCGCGGACACAGCAAGTGATATCAGGATAAAATCAGTTAAGGTATGGCTTTGTTAGACAGTATGACTACGCATCCACTAAGACAACCCACACTTCCGGCTAGAGTTAAGCGTGCAATTCTTCCCAATTACGTTTTGGTGTCTTCTCGGTATTTC
The DNA here is from genome assembly GCF_036669935.1 of Montipora foliosa. Taxonomy (NCBI): domain Eukaryota; kingdom Metazoa; phylum Cnidaria; class Anthozoa; order Scleractinia; family Acroporidae; genus Montipora; species Montipora foliosa. Next base: position 35,092,632 of record NC_090870.1, on the reverse strand, counting down.
ATGTAATGAGTACCCTTAAACAGTGGTTTATGCGCTTAGCTTACAATCCGTCTGGCCCAACGTCAAGTTCCGCACAGACTTCTTGATGCAAGGAGTTATGCTGGAGAGTGCTTTGTCAACTCCTCTGTGCTTGCAAATACCTAAACGGGCTTACTTTTACGTCTGTAGAAAAGGGGGCACAATGTCAGCTCGCATGTGTGGCCGGGATATTACGGGTTTTTTTTCCGAGAAACCCAGCTGTAAGTTTCCAAACTGTAGGTTCAAATCCCTTCGTTAGACTAGCTTTTCTTCTCTAGCAGGGAACAACTGATGCCGACACTTAGTGATGGCTTTCTCAGATCAGACGTTGGTTACTTTTAGATTCATCACCCAAAGTGTATGTATACATGAAGTAAACGAAGCACCGGTGGCTCAGTTGGTTGAGCGTTGGGCTGTCACGCGGGAGGTCGCAGGTTTGAACCCCGGCCGGATCAACACTCAGGATCTTAAAATACCTTAGGAGAAAGTGCTGCCTTTGTAATTTCATCCGCAAATGGTTAGACTTTCGAGTCTTCTCGGATAAGGACTATAAACCGTAGGCCCCGTCTCACAAATATCTTCTATGTTCATAAGTTTCCTGTGGGACGTCAAAGAACCCACACACTATTCGAAAAGAGTAGGGGATGAAGTCCCCGATGTTGTGGCTGTCCTGTTCTCTCCAGCAGAAGTGGCCGGCTTGGCGGTGATGTCTCTAAAAAGGCTTTTGGTGTATGAGGCCACTTAAGCAGAAAGAGCCATAAGCCAAAAAGGACTTTGCCGAGAGCTGGAATGTGTAGATGTTGATGTAGATGTGAAGACATCAAAGGAGAAATGTGGGAGTTGTAGGCTCAGGGTGATGTTTCTGATCAGGCCCATAACCGTTATTGTCGCTTCTCTGCGAGTGCTTCCAATGAAAAACAAATCTCGCTCTCCCTCACGCCCGCAATCTGCACAGATTCGAACTACTTTGTTTCTTGCTCAGTCACCCACCGGGAATTACAACCGTAATGTAGTTGCGTGCTTGCTTTCAGCCCATCAAAGAAATGTGGAAACCACTCTTTGCTGGACGAAGAGTTTCAACCACGAGAACCTAGTGGCTTCACACTCTGCTAAACTTTGTTAGTACCCTTAATTTGTGAATTATAGACATTATCACACACGAGTGAAGTTCACCTGCAAGCAGGCGTTAAGAAAAGACGCAGAGAATTTGATTGATAAAACCAAAGTCAGTGTTCGTGTTGCACTCTCCACCGATGCAGAACCAACTTTCTTTAAAAATTAACCTCATCGTTCGTGTGCTAAAAAAAATCTATGTTAGACGTGCGGATTATAGACTTAAGATAGAATTGATCCTCACGCTCATCTGGGCAATTTAAGCAATTGCCGCTTTGAAGACACGCGATGCCGGTGCAGAGTGGCTTCATAGTTCAGTTTGTAGACTATTGCACCCGCATCGCAGAGTACCTGGCATCGAATGCTGTGGAAGCCGCCCGAATTTTTGAGGTATATTTAAAGTGACAATTACTTAAATTGTGCAGTTAAGCGAGAGTATCGATTCTATCTTCACTAAAAAAAACCCCAGCCAGTTAATTTGTATTGTTACTTTCCGCACACGGCGCCATTAGCTTCAAACTTTAAAAGTCACCGTTATGGTTAACGCTGATTGGTTGACACACAAACGTTGGGGGGATGCGGGGCATTTGGTCTTGATAAAGGGCACTTTTGACAATCAGAGGCAGAGTGACAATTGGAGAACAATAGAAGGCAGTATGGTAAAGCGGTTCGGTGCTGAATTTACACCGGGATGTTCCGGCTTCAAAATGCCGCGCTGTCTTTTGGTTGGATATGTCGTGGGTCATCTTTTTACTCCTGCCATCTGGGTTTTTTCACCTCGTTATCGATGTAGAAAGCATGTGAGAACGTACTCTTAGAAAATGCACTGTATTTATAGTACATGATTGTTTGCTATCGATTTAGCATCCATTAGTTAAAGAATTGCGAAAAACGCATTAATTGAGATTTAGATCTGAATCGTACGTATCATGGGCAGAAAAATGCCTTGTGCGAAGGCGCTTATGTTTGCCTGGTCCTTTAATTAAGGGACTTTCGCTTCAATATGGGCGAAATTTATGGTGTCAGTGAAGTGCCTGTCTTGCAGATCATGAGCAAAGATTATCGCTCAATGCGGTAGTTTTTAAACCGTCGTGTACAGCGATCGATTTCCCTTATAAAATCTGTTCATATTAATTTGAGTGCGTTCCTTCCCACATGGACGTGTCCTGTTCTCTATTAAACTGACCACCTGGCGCTTCACTATCCAGCGCCGGATAAACACTTGCAAAACTAACCTGCTCGCAGGCGGTAGGTGGTGTTGTCGACAGGAAACACGTATCAGACGGCATATTGGAAAAGCGTGGGATAGGTCTGGGCCAGGTGACAAAACGACTGGGTGGGGAGTGCAGGGAAAGAGCGGAGGAAAAAACCTTCCTTATGAATGGTGACGGCATGTGCTCGAAATTCACCACCAGGCCTCGTTTGCACAAATTTAGTTACAACATCTGGACATGCAATTATGTTTGCACGTGGGTTTCCTCTACAAGTTTGCTCCTTTACGATTTAGCTCATGCTAAAATTTTCAAGTCACACGTCATCACGCATAAGGGCTATTGAGTTATCAATTGGACGGCACTATCCACCCTTTAAACAACTGGGGCCTGGTCATTAACCTTGGTAGCTGGTGGTATTGTTGGCGCGGGAGGCAAATTAACGAGCGGGTAATGGGAAGAGGCGCTGTTACGCCAAATTGACATAGAGCGGTTTTCGAATGAGTGTCGTAAAACCAAAACCAAAGTAATTACTTTGACCAATCAAAAAGGACAAAGACCATCCAGTAAACCAATCAAAACTCGAAGTAATTACACGTAGCCGTCACAAAGCGCGGGAAAATGTGCACGCGCGAGTCACAATTGGTTTTGGTTTCACTTCTGATTGGTTGAAAAAATGGCGCGAGAACTTTGAATTACTTTGGTTTATGATTACTTTTCAACCAATCAGAAGTGAAACCAAAACCAATTGTGGCTCGCGCGTGCACATTTAGTTAGAACTTATTACCTTCGACACTCAATTGAAAACTGCTCTATCGCATGCTAGTAAACGCATGAACATTAAACCATTTATTCGTTAAAGTAAACTCGCTCGCTTGTTGTTTTTCGCTCCCCAGGAAGGAAACTTCACGGCTTGGAAGTGCGGAAGATTAAAAGTGGGTCAAGTTGTACTTCAAGTGGATGGCACACCTCTTAGTGGAATGACCAAGGATAAAGCGGTTCTCACTTTGAGGCATGCATACTCCAGTTCGGACTCTCCCGTACTCAAGTTACTTATTCGAGACGTGTAAATAAGTGTGTCTTTCTGTAAACATTCGTGAAATAGAGCTGAGCTAATGTGTGTTTCAATGAACATTTCGTACGCTAGCTTTGTATTGAAATAGAAGCTATAGGATTCAACGCAAATAATGTTATCCAGAGTCGTCCAGGTGCTATCAGTCCCTCACCTCGAGAGTCTTAAGTCCTTGATGGACGAATATTAAAGATCGTGTGCGTGATTTGAGTGATAGTTGAAATGAGCGGGTCGTTCGCGTGATTTCACTGGTTTAGAAGTTCCCGGAAGTAGAACAGGACTCACGTAAAAATAACTCCGATGAAAGCGCAGGAACAACCGCTGGGAAAAAAAACGTTACGAACGCTTGGTTTGTGAACGAATCGAGAGTGAGACTGAGTGAGTGGCTGGTAATGTATGTAACCCAACGTTTGAAAGCGATAAAAGTTTTTGTCCCAAACCAGTTTTGGAAAAAAGTGTGAATCATAACTATGTGGCGATCTGTTTTCTTTGCGTTTTTGAGCTCTTATCAAATTGGGCCTGTTATCAAATTAAACGATCGTTTGAATGGGAGAGCGCAAGAAACGTTAAGTGGACGAGAGGAAACTCCTGACACAAGCTACTCGCTTGGAGACACTTTCTTAACCTAAAAACTGGCATTTTTTGAAAAGTATAAACTATAGCTGATCTGAAGACTTGGATCTCTTGTCTGATCGCTCCTTTTCATCAAATGTAACGAACATTTAAAGACTCCGAGAATATGTAGCAAAAAAAACGTTTTAGGAACAGTGGCAGGTACCCCTCAAAAAGTTTTACGCTCTCGGGCATATGTTTGACTGTGGCCAAAGTTGATGTCGAGCCACGCAAACACCTGGAATGTGAAATCAAGTTTACTTACTGGAAATGAAAACTTACCAATAGCGAGGGTACTCATATCTCCTTCGAATCCTTTTGTCAGCGCCGGCAATAACGGCCTCTGGTGGGTTCTACTGTGTGCATTCGTTGTGGAACCGTTGCCACACGCGTACGACCGTTAGTTTAATTACCTGAGCCTGGGCAGGGGATCCGGAAGTCAATGCATGTTGATTCAGCAAGAGGTCGTTCTATTTGGTGTTGTCGGTGTTGACTGCCACATTCTCCTGAGAGCCTGGGCTCCTTTCCGGAAACAGCGGCTGGCAATTGAGCCTACCACTGCTGCCCATTCGAATTATGTCAACAATCGACGGCATTTCTTTCAAAGTTATGCCAACTAAACGTAAAAGGATAAAGCGCCGTCTACACGGGCAATTTCTACGTGACAATTTTTATTTCCTCGTTTGGACGAGGAGATTCGGCCAATTTTCATGAATAGCTGGCGTGTTGGCCTTTATGTGACAAGTAAAAGTTGTCAAATACGAAAAATTGCTCTTGTAGACGACTCATCACAAAATGTGGCAAATTCCTGCCTGGTGAGCGCCATTGGAGGATAACCAGGCAACCTCGCCTTGTTTCTTCTGCTTCATCTCTGCTGTCCAAACTGTGAATTGTCAACAACGATCAAATGTATTTGGCACATGAAATTGTCACAAATATATTGCTCCTGTTGGACGAGGCTTATAGGAGATAAGGGTTGCCATTTGAGTGAGATTGGAGTTAGTTTCAGCTATTTATCAAAGCTACTCATTGTTTTACGTAGAATCACAAAATTTTCCAGGAAAACAGAATTGCCTGCGAAAGACCTTACCTACCGCCCACCTTTTGGCACGGTTAAGAATCAGACTTCCGTGCTAGAGGCCCAGCTGGCAAGATCAACAATCGGGGTATTCAAAAAACGTAGGAGAAAATCACGAGCGCAAATTGTGAAACTTTTCAGTCTCTTGTAAGATCTAGTATAACGCGTCGATTGAGTGCCCTTTAATGTTTCGTTTTCACTGTTATTTACGCTTTCGCACCCCCACGTTAGCTGTTCTTGTTGTAAACTTCATTCTTTATTGTCTCTTTACATACCTCTTACTAACCGAGTTCGAGGTCCGTACTGACCGAGTTTTTTCCCGTTGATTTATGGCCCGCGCGCTTCGCGCTTGGGCCATAAATCAACGGGAGAAAACGAGGATCCGTAACTTACAGTACGGACCGAGAAAACGAGGTTAGTAAGATATTTATTATATCTCTGAGGTTAACCGGCGCGCGGGCAAGGAAACTAGTCAAAATGAAGCGGAAGGTTCAACTGCCACAAAGAATGCCAAAAACTAAATCTTCTTGGCTGTTAAGTTTGAAATAGTTGCTTGCAAGATTCAAACAGTTTTCAGTATAAGTTTATGCAACAGAAATGACATGAAAAACTTGCTAGATGATGTTTTGTCGAAATTTTAAATTTAGCGGGCTGTACAGCGGGCCGTACTGTAGAATACGGCCTGCTAATTTAGCCAATTACAGCGCGCGTACTATCTGAGAGATATAATAATGTCATTTACACCCCTTTTACGTTCCATTCTAGCACGTAATTATATGTAGCTTGTGTCGCGTATCTAAGTCCAAAGTTTTGCATGTAGCTTTTTCAGCCTCCTTCCATCAGTTTTAGTTGCCCTAGTCCCAGTAAATCGCAGTAAGTTCCTAGTGATCAGTGTCCAGTTTCAGTTACCACAGCTTTCCAGTATTCGTTACAATGTAAGCATAATCGTCTCAGTTTTGCCGTTTCGTTATTACTTGCTTAGCATTCAAGTTTTTATTTATATTGTATTCTGCAGTTTCAACCCGCATCTTCCACATCCGTATCTCTCACGTTCTCTGCATCTTCACATCCTTCACCCGTTTGTGGTGTCTGAATTGCTACGAGTTTTAATGTCCGCTTATGGCAGTTATATTTCTACTTTACTTTTATAAAAAGAGGAAGTTCTCCTGCCGTGCCCCCCAATATTTTTTTCACTTTTGACTGAACTGTCCCAGATTTCAAGTTAAATTCTAGATTCAAGGGTAGTCCTTTCATTCCGCACGACATCTCAACTTCCACTCTGGGAAAATTTACCCATTTATTTGTGATTCGTGATACCACCCTTGGACAACGGTAAATCAGAAAAAAAAAACTAGCTGCATAAACTGAAATGCCATAAGGTATTTTTTAAAGCACAAGCGTAATAAAATGGATATCTATTTTGTCTTGTGTGTATCCTTCCTTTCGCAGCCTTCTAATTATAGCTAAACATTTAATAGTATCTGATTTGCTGGGCCTTACACTGATGCTGGTAAACTGAACTGGCAATTACAGGCTTTTCGACAGCTTTGTAATGCTGAGAGCACTGGACGTGACATTTTTGGCGCTACCTAGGAGGGTCTGTGGCATGCCCCTCCCCCTCCCCCCTCCTCCCCCCTTTAAGGAAAATTTTGAAATAGAACACTCAGAAACGCTGTTTCCAGTGTTTCTGGAACCCAAGAATCAGTTTCCCAGGCAAGGCTGGATTTATCTCAAATTCTCCTAAAAAAGTAAGTAAAAAGAACTATAACAATGCAAAATAAAACAAACCGCTCAAATATTTGCATCAAAGTACAGGACATGGAGTGGGAAACCACGGGACGAAAAGTGCGGCCTCCGGCCTCAAACGAAAGCCCGGAATTACCTTGTCGCTAGACTCCCTAAGAAAGAAACACTAAATTTCTACTTGATATTGTGTATGAGTGTTTTACCGGGAACTAAAACACTCGCAGAATCAATACGACCATTGTATCCCAGGGGCGGATTTAGAGGGGGGCCGAGGCGGCCGCGGCCCCCCCTTTCAGTTCGTCGAAAAATTTTTTTTTGTCAAAATATACAATAATTTTATCATTTTGTAAGCAGTCTGTTGGAGCTTTTGATTTTTTTAGCTAAAGCGTGATTTTTCGCTAATAGTATGACCAAAGTTGTGCAAATAAACTTTCAACTTACAGGTGTTAATATTATCCTTTCGAAATGAGGAAGAAGACTGGATGCGAAATACTTGTCTACAGTCAGTCTATCTTACAGAGACTGTAACAACGTAAAATCTTAACGCCTATATACATAATCATATATATTTTGTGGCTTTGAAGCGAAGAGTCAAAAACCATGCATAATTATAACCATAACTTATAAGTTTATTCAATATGGAATCCTGATACATTACGTTCCAGATATTGCACCAGAGTGCATGTAAGAGTACCCAAATTTTCAAATTTTCTGGGGGGGCATGCCCCCAGACCCCCCTAGAAAGTAGCGCCTAAGGCGCTACTGAGGCGCGCTAACGCGCTGATTAGTATTCTTGTTCGGCCCCCACTTTCAAAAAATGCTGGATCCGCCCCTGTATCCGGGAACCGAGTGGCGTATACACGAGTGGTTCTATTGAGCAATGACGTCATGATTCCCGCCTTCTTTGTTTGTATTAATACTCAAGCCTGCTTTTCAATCTCTACCATGTATATTTATTCATAATTGTCCATATAAATGATGGTAATAGGACTGAGTGGAGTTCAATTCGATCTGTCATCATACGAGTGATTAGGGAGCTTACGAAACGAGGACGACGACGGCTACGAGGACTTCATTTAAAAATACGAGTTCGCGTTATTCATATCACTACGAAACTATTTCATGTCGTTTCGCGTTAAAAATGTGTAGTAACTGTCGAGGAATTAAACTGGTACGAGTGAGTTGGAAGCGTAGAGAGAGAACTGAAAATTCATCGTCACGTGCTAACGTCCTCCACAGAACCTTGAATTTGGTCATTTCACGTCGTCATTTAGGAGATGACGGCAAAGAAATGTACCAAAATGTAAAACGCACGTGCAGAGCGTGCAGAGCCATTGTTTTTGCTCACTAAACCTATTGTTTTATAGCGTCGTCGTTTCGTAAGCTCCCTATTAACAAACTCGGACGACCGCGTAGCGGGAGTCCGATTTGTTTAATCACGAATTATCAATATCATTACAGCTCGAATTGGACGACACGATGTCCTGTTACCAATGATTAATCGTAACCATTAAAATTTCCGTGAAAACAAATGCATTCCTTTTTCACTGTCTAACGTTACAAATTCGTCCATTTTGGAAAATCCCCAGTTTGGCATGGTAAGTGGTTGTTGCTATGGTTATTGTGATAAATTCTGTGATTGGTGGATTAAGCTGAGTACACTTAATATGATTGGCTGACGTAACTGTCCGATTACAGCGTCCGATTACAACCCTACACCGTAATTGGTGAAAAATAAAGCAGTTAATGCACCAATCACTAAATTGAGAATATTAAGGTAACGGTTATGATCGCAAAAAGAAAATTACGTGTTAGCTCGAGGATATGAATTTTATCTTCTCGTGGCAAGAACAATATCTCACCAGTGAGCTCTCAAACATGCAATTCATATCCTTTCGTTACAGAGTAATATACTCTATATATTGGAATAATCACATTTCTTAGAAATCAGTTACGTATGTTACATATAAAAATCTCGAATTTGTACTAAACAGTCACTTCTGAGAATGTTTGTCGAATCATACGAAACGTCAAGTAAATTATTTCAAACAATGCATTTGTTTGTATTATTTGTCACCACTGTTTGCTTGCGTCTTACTTTGATTAGGGCTGGATATATTCAGGTGACGATCGGAATTGAGACTTAAGTTGACACAATATGCTTGAAACTGAGATAGTTACACAACTGTTACCTTGTCTACTACAAGAAATTCGGTTAAAAAGGATGAGTTGCCATCTAAGGCGCTGCGTTTCCTTGCTGCACGTCTTCTCTTTAAACACAAACATAACACATATACAATTATTCCTACGAACTCGATCGCCCCTGCAGCAAAAAACGCCAAGTGGTATGAATTAGTTTTATCAGCCACCAAACCTGGAATTAAGGAAAAAAGAAATATTAGAATTGAAGCGCGTAGCTATTTGAGACTGATCACTATTACCATCCCAACCTCCTCCTTAAAACACTATATAATAAGCTCAATAAACTAATGCACGCATTTTGATTCGTTCTCACCTACGATCTATTAGAGGACGGACGCATAGCTGACGTCATCATCAAAAACTTCTAATTAACAAATATTCGCCGAAGGCGAAGTAAATATTATACACTTAAAGTATGGTCCCGAGGGAAACAGTTAGTTTTGTTTTCCCGAGAGTCCTCACAACATCGGGACTCGAGGGAAAACAAAACTAACTAGTTTCCCGAGGGACCAGACATTAAGTGCTTTGTTATATATTTAGACTTTTCCTGCAACAATCGCAGCAAAACATCCGGTGCGGGCAACAACTGTGGAATTGTATCCTGGCCGGGATACATTTGAATTTGATCAGGGCCACGTGACAAGGAATCAACCAATCACAGTGCTCGTTTTGTTGAACGAAAGTCTAGGTATACAACAATGGTGAATATTTACGTCGACTACGTCTTGGTAAATATTC
>NC_090870.1:35065342-35077842 GCF_036669935.1 Montipora foliosa | reverse complement strand
TTGAACCCGGGATCTCCGGATCTCAAGGCAAGCGCCCTAACCACTGGACCACACTAACGGTAGGCAAGTGTGCGAATCAAATTAATTTTATTCTTCCTGGGTGTAAAGGAGTCCCATTTTCTGTAGGAACCAGTAAAAGTTTTCTTTCTGTAAACCGTTGTTGAGAAAATGTTGTTTTGATGTGTTTGACGAGAACATCTAAAAACGGAATTTCTTGGTTTCCTTAAAGGTTCGATAATACGGTAACATTTTCCTTCAACAACTTGTCTCGCAACATTTGGGCCGTTTAAACTAGAGAAAATAAGCCGCGTCTTACTCTGACCGCGGCTTACGTAAGACGCAAACACCCCTCTAAAACTGGTACAAAATCTACGTTCACGGTTTTCTCAACCCACGGCTCATCCTGGCCTGGGAGTTCATACTCGTATAAATAGTTCTTTTCGCGTATTATGTACACCGCGGTCACAGTAAGCCGCGGCTTATTTTCTCTCGTATAAACGGCCCTATTGTTTCATTGCAAAGTGAAACCCTTTGTTGCTCGTATTACCATGTGCGTGACCAACTTGTCTCGCAGCAAAATATAGCGTTGCAAGTTGAGGCGTCGTGTTGCGAAAAGTAGATTCAGGTTCCACTTTCTGCAACAAATTTTAGTTTTGTTGCTCGTATTACCACTGAAGCTTCAACTTGCCTCGCAACAAGTTTGAATTCAACGCTTGTGATTGGCTGTCAGCGAAGCGCGGCTACGCGGCAAATTATAAAAAATGGCGGACGGAGAAGACAAGCTTGAAGCTGTCGAAGTAGACCAGACACTCTCGGAAAGTCAGAAATTTGCCATGTACAAAGACCTATCGTAGTCTTTAGGACACCTCGTATGTCCCTTCAAAAAACAACCAGCAAAAGAAAAAAAGGAACAAGGCTTGGAGGAACTGTCACAAAAAATTAAATTTATTGCCGGGCTATCGTAATGTTTGGGACACCTCGTATGGAAATCCATTGTCGCATGTAAACTTTTCGATTTCATTTTCGAGGCCTTTCCTCGTCTTCAAAAGGCCCAAAGAGATAGGGGCAAGCGCTCTCTTCCAACGAAGAAAGAGATAAGCACCCGCGAGCTTTGTTTACACACGACTGACCAATCATGCGCGCAGGATTCGGGAAATTTGCATCACTTTATTTGCTGTGAGACAATTTGGTCACGCACGCGGTAATACGCGCAACAAAGGGTTGCAACTTGCAATGTAACAATGTTGCGAGACAAGTTGAAGGAAAATGTTGCCCGTATTACCGGACCTTAACCTCCATTGTGAACGTAATATTGGCATGCCGATTGTTAAGGTCAGTGTAAGGTAACGTAGAAATCTTTCAGCACTGGCTTTACAGTCAAACAAGGTGAAAGTGTCATCTACATATCTGAACCAAATGGGTGGACAGTCCTTCCCATTTCTCATCAATGTGGCACATGAAAATATTGGCTAAAACAGGTCCTAATGAAGACCCCATAGCAACACAATCAATTTGATTATAGTAATCCCCATTGAAGATGAAGTGGCTTTTCTTTGTGGCAAATTCAAGAAGAGTTTTAAGGACTGTAGGTGGAAGTTTTGAAGGATCAGGAAGGGCGTATAATTTAGTAAGACAAATTAGTATAGTTGCGTATTTGTATAAATAAAAGAAACCTTACTAACTCGTGACCTGAGACCAACGTTCAACAAAAACGTTGGCAGTAAGAAACTGTGGCTTTATTAACCAATTAAACAAACCTTCACTGCTTGTATTACTAAGAGCATTGTTCTTAATCTAGTTATTAGTCTCTCTCAAGTTTTACACACATATATATTTTAAAATTTGTTCAACTGTCCCTTCTGAAGATGTATGTGTAACGATATGATGATTGCGTGACATTGAAAGAACGTTCTAGATTGCTGACTAGTGGTGGAATGTTCAGGAATCAGTAGTTATTTATAAGTTTTAAGATTTGTGATATTTACAGAACATTAATCACTTAGAATGTCCTAGAGAATAGCGTAGCGTAACCTATATAAGAGAGTTGTGTGTGTTGTTGTTTTGTTGCCTTTGTTAAGTGAGTGAGCTAGCCATCCGCCACTATTTCGTGACGTGAGTTAAAGCAGTAAGCCGAGTTAGCATTTATTGTCTTCTTTGCTGAATGACATTGATCCGCTGTCCTGCTGAGTATCTACTTGAAAGTAACAAGAACGTTACTGTATGTTGTATCATACCAAACGTCGTTAAAATGCGTTGATATGTTTATCACCGCAATTTGTTTGCGATCGCCTCATGTTCTTACCCCATCGTGACGTCATCTGTGATCTATTACTGAAAAGACGCACAGCAACATAGAATCTACTTGTTAAATAGACAGATAAGCAATGGCACCTGGAAGTAAAAATTATCCCTTACTCGCACTTATGTTTTCGCTTTTGTTTTGAGGTGCAGGGATGGTGCAGTGGTGAGAGCCTCACTCGCCTCGCATCAATGTGGCCCGGGTACGATTCCCAGCATCGGAGTCGCTTATTTCCCTTTCGTAAACAAGCGATGCCATTTTTGACGGTCGATGCCATTCTTAGTAACCAAGCCATTTTCTTCGGTTCGCTTTCAATAAATTGTTAGGGTTAGCTTCATTTAAACACCTTAAAATGTGAAGCCGTTGTTTTAGTAGTGTAGAGGTTAATTGCATTTGCTATTAAACCTTTGAACCGAGTTCGTCATCGTTCGCTCAACTTTTTCTAATTTTTTTCTCAGTTTTTTTAATTCTAAGTGACATATGCTGCTAATCTAGTCCTAGATTAACTATTTTTTTTCCTCATTTGCAAAGGACAAACTCAACAGTCTCGTGCAAATGGCATCGCTTGTTTACGAAAGGGAAAACTGCCTCGGCGTCATATGATTTGTTGTGCTGTATACTCTGTCACCGAGAGGTTTTTCTCCGGGTACTCCGGTTTTCTCCTCTCCTCAAAAACTGATAATTTGTTGATTTCGGTTTACAGTGTCCCCAATTAGTGCTCCAGTGTTAGAAGACTAGACACTTTAGGTTCATCACTTTTACGAAACCTTCTCCTTAGAAGGGTTATATCTACTACACTGTATCACGTAGCAGCAATGTTATGGTACCATATGAGACACCATTATTGCTTAACAAAATGCGCCTATATTTCGTTTTTACTTGCTTACATCTCAAAAATGAACTCGGTGTTACGTATTTTGTATTGTAGAATAGTAATTAGCAATCCAAGATAAAACTATCGGCAAAGTCTTAAAAAAATCCGGGAAGCCGATTCAGAGCTACCATAAATTTTCGAAAATGGTTTAAGCATGAGACGCAGGCAGACTAAAGCGCTAAGTCTAGGGTTTTGCCTGGGTTTCGAGTTGCATGTCCGATGGCAGACACGTTATAGTGCTTTAAGAGAAGGGCATGGAAATTTTGACAAAACAACGATTAGTCAAGATCAAAACCCCTCATTCTGATGAAAACTCTCTGAGAAAGTGAAGGTACAAGCTTACCTCCTAGAGGTGGACCGCACAGAGATCCCGCACCAATCAAAAGCTGAAAAAATCCAAAGCCTTGAGCTTTTTGTTCCATTGTAAGTGTTTGAAGGCATGATAGTACATTGCCAATTGCCATCAAGCCATCGGCCAAACCGTAACTTATTGCAAAACAAAGTACTGCAATCCAGTTAGTTGCTAAGGGCAACAGAAACGTCGACACCGCACTGACTGTTGAGGACATAAGGTAAACTTTGTGGGACCCGATGACCTCACACAGTTTAGCACCAGGTACTCTGGCAAAAAGAGAAGCCAGGCCGACAGAAGAATAAAGCCAAACCGCTAAGTCTTCGGCGATACCGAGCTCCTCGCAGTATTGAATCTAAGAGAGAACAGACTACAAGATTAGCAATCAGATCAGTGACGCTTTTTTCTGGATGGAAACGTCTTCTAGAATGCCCCAAAGTACCAACACCTCTCACGATCATTACTGAAACGATCGGAAACCACGGTTAGTGGGTCTCTGAAAATACCAATGGCTTAAAAGCTCTCATGAGAAAACTCTCTCAGTGTTAGCTCAGTAACTCGCAAAATCCAGAAGTAGCACAACTGGGACAATATTATAAAAGGTAAAGCAGATTTGTTAAAACTTACAAGATGAAGCGTGGATGATATATGTCCAATATAAATGAAAGATGTCACGACTGAAACGGTGGCAAAGGTGCTATTTCTCCACATAGAGAAATCAAGCAGCCCCTTTTTTCGTGCGTTCCGTAACTTTTCATCCTTTCCGAATGGATCTTCTGTTTCCTCCCTCCCTACCCGGGGGTCAAAAGACCAACCAAGCAAGAACACTATTAATGATATAAGAGCCAGTCCTCTAAAAGCTCCTCTCCAGCCAAAGGCTGTTAAAAGGGCCTGGCATATGGGGCTTATTATCACAAATCCAGCTCCAGAGCTCATTGCCATAAGTCCGGTGGCCATGGCTCGGTGTCTCAAGAAATACCGGGGAACAATCTCGAAGAGGGCAATGTAAACAAAACTTGACCCACAGCCAAAGATGCCCCCATACGTCAAAAACATGAGAAAAACACTGGGAACATAAGATGTAAGAAGAAGACCAGCAGTTGCCAAAAGAGAACCGCAGATCACTACAGCGCGGGCACCAAACTGATCGGTTAGTCGTCCAGACAAAGGACCAAAGAGACCTGGGGCTGCAAAAGCCAGCGAGCCCACCCATGCTGAAAGAAAAAAAAGCGAAACATTTCAATGTGGTTGAAGAGTTTGGCTCGTTCTAAACAATAAAACTGGGTTCTAAAGTCATTTTCAATTTGGCCAATCGTGGTACGAAAAGGCAGCCGTTTATTGTCAAAAACAGTGTCGAGGAGGCCATAGCAGAAAAAAGAAGCACTTGTCAACTGGAAGCAAATAACTTTAAAATTCTGGCGGTAACATAATTGCTGATGAAAGAGCTTCAACAGTAAGATTTTATGTTTGCCTCTACGTGTTGCGTGGCCAACATTTGAAGAAACGTAGACTTGGAGTGCGTTCTTTTGGGATTATCCGAAAAAGGATCATTGGTCCAAGCATCAAAGGAACCGATGAATCCACTCTGCCAGGGGACTCTTCGGTTCTTTTGATAAACCATGATCCAAGTGGCTTGATCAATAATCCTTTTTTGGATCATCCCAAAGAAACGCATCCTTTAAGTCCTTCTCTTTACTTGCATATGTTCATCCCACCCACGACACAAGCTATATACTCACCAGTTGTGGATTTGCCTCGGTGAAAAACGTCAAGAAGAACCGGAAATATTATACCAAAGCAATAGCCGCATCCCAACACGATAATAAGGCAAATAACACCAGAGAAACACACTATCCAAGAGCAACAGCTGTCTTGTTGGTGCAATTTCTTCTGTCCTAATTTTGATTTCTCTGTCTCATTCGCAGCTTCTTCGTAAACGCGATCGCCCTTCTTCGTTGCTAAGACTATCATCATTTTCTAACCTGTCAGAGAGAAAATTCAAGACCTGGCTTTCCTTTCTCCTAATTAAAGCAATTATAACATTCTTTTCTTCGCCAGTCATCTGAATGCTCTAGTTAATTAAACAACCGCTTTGAAAGTAAAGCTCGCGAGCTGCTCTCGTTCTTAACTATTTACCCACCGGTGGCACTATTAAAGGTACCCTTGGTGCCAGAGATTCTATTTTTCTTTCGCGAGGAGCGAGCGGTTAAGACGGAGAGACGAAAAATAAGAACCTCTGGGGTGCATCCCATTTAGCCAAAAAATCCGGAAATTTCGGTTTGAGGTCAGATGGAAAGGTAATTTTCCGGACATGCTTTTTGGAATTTGTGGACAAGCTCCAGAGGTAGTCCTCTTTTTCCGTTCAGAATGGAATTCGGGAAATGCCCCTACCTTGCCCCTACCATTTGTGAGAATAGTTCCGTTTCCAGGCCCTTTCTCACAAGATCGAGTAAATATACGGGATGGAATGCAGAGTAGTAAAATGGTAAGTACGCCATGCTGATGAGGCCCACAAGGCCGAAACAGCTGTCCATGGCTGCTAATTGACCGGGTGAAATGGTTGTGCGCATGCGTGATGTGTAGGCCACACCGGGTTGGTGTTAGCTTCACTTCACTTCACTTTAATGATAAGTGCAACCTACAAGTTTGTATATATATGTACAGCGCATGAGAATTACATTTCCTTGACTAGGACCTCGAAAGCCGCGATGTCTAAATTAGAATTTACTGCAAAAGAAGGTAATCTATTCCACAGCCTAATTGCTCTAGGCAAGAAACTAAATTTGAAAATATTGGTTCTAGCAAAAGGAACGTTAAAGTGTTTGTTATGCATATGGCGGGAATGTCTTGAGGGTTGGGATAGATTCTTTGTTGGAATGTTCGCCAGTTGGTTAAGTCCTTGGTTGAAAAGACATAAGATGGCTGCATCTCTGCGGTCTCTTAGGGGTTTCCAGCCCAGTTTCAATAGGTGACGTGTAATTGTTCCCTGTTCATAATTAAAATAATCTGATGTAACAAACCGCACAGCCCGACGCTGGACTTTCTCGAGTTCCTGGATTAGGTTTTGAGTTGGGGGGTCCCAGATGGCGCTGGCGTACTCCAGGATGGGTCGTGTGTCACCTTGCTTTTATTGTTGTTTTTAATTTACGTGACACAGTCCTTTCCGAGTAAAAAACAATCTAACACTCAATTTCACTGGTTGAACGGCGATAGTGCACCCCAGTGGCCACAAAACCGGTTTTGAGCGCAAGGAGTGTTACGAAAACAAAAATGGCGGTGGAAGGCTGTGAATGAGTTACCATTAATCGGATCCGTGCTTTATAGATCGTTTCCACTGTCACGCAATAAAAAAATAAATCGAAAACCATCCAGTGGAAATAGTCAAGAATTTCGTGATGTTGTAGAAGATAAATGAAGAAGACACTTCTCCAAGTTTTAGGCCTGTGCGTTTCCCCAAACTTCAGATATTCGTCGAAATGTTTCGCAGAAATTTACAGAGCCCAGTATGAAAACGCCATGTTGGTGCACATCTGTGGTGCACCAATATGGCGGCCGGAAAATAGTGTCAACATCTGTTACTTACTTTGACTATCTAGGCGAGTGATCATCTGTACTGAACAGACAGCTATTTACCTAAGCACTTTTCCTAATGCTTTAAATTCTAAAAAGGCTCAAAACCATGAGATAAATATATATTTCTCAATAAACTCGATCGTCGCCTCGTGTCGCGCACCGCTATAACTCAGAAATTCAAAATGCTCTGGTTTCCAAACGAAGCACGCTATTGAGCTTTAAAATTGCAAATGGATACAAATTTACCGCCTCTTATGCCTGATGAGGATAAAAACTTTCGTGGCTCTTTAGTTTTGGATTTTAGAAAATGATGACGTCACGTGAAAAAGGGTTCTGGGATCCCCAGGGGGTCGCTGTACGAAAATGTATGGCGGAAACTTAGTTCGACGTCCAAAAAACGATTTTGGAGAGAGATTAACGCTTTTTTCGACACAGTTTTATCAGAAATCGATTTGGGCAATGTTGACACGTGGCAAGTGTGAGTTCTTGTTTGAATAACCGTGATATATGAGATAAAACTTCCTTCCTAACTTACTTTCTTTCCTACGTAAGGTTTATTGTGAAATGGTCTCATAATATTACAAAATTACGAATAAATCTGGAGGAAATAACTCAATAAAGCCTTTTCAGTTGTATTTACGTGTGTCTGGGCTGGCTTTTGCCCTATTTCTTAATTCAGCAATTAAAATAACATTGGAAATATGTCTAGTACGTGGCGATCATTGTGCCGTCTGGAGTTGTGACAACGATCGAAGGTACCCAGAGAAGCAAAAGATTCTACACGCCCAGGAATAACAATGATGTTTTGTCGCGGGCTAGAGCTATGAATCGTGACCAATTCAAGGTTTGATGAGAGCAAAGGTCTGTTGAAATAATTTTGTACGAGGTTACAGAACCTCTGAATGTCCAACACCAGCTTTGTACATAAGAGAGTATGATTGTGGGAGTACGAAAACCTCAAAGACCTGCTCCAAAGATCAGGCCCCAAGCTCAGTGTGAGCATGGCTGACAATAATATAAGGATTTGTATGGGAATCCCGATAAAAAGCTAAAGAAGATAATCATATGAAAAAATTCTCAATTAAAAAGCCTAACCTTATTGCCAACGTGGGTAACTTGCTTCCTGTGTGGCTATTTTCCAGATCCGACGCAATTTGACCCATTTCTCAATTTCGTGGTTGTCAACAGTATATGATAAAATCCCACCCCTTGGGATATTTCACTGTTATTCAAACAAAAACTTACACTTGTCACATATCAACATTGCCCAACTCGATTTCTGATAAATCTATGTCGAAAAAGCGTTGATCGCTCTCCAAAATCGTTTTTTGGACGTCGAACTAAGTTTCCGCCATACATTTTCTTACAGCGACTTGCAATGTTAGCCTCTTGTTTATGCCCTTTGCGTATAAACAGGGATCCGATTACAGGTGAGTTTGCAAAGTACAATACACAGTAAATTCTGGATTTTCGGAGATTTTAGAATTGAAACCTGTTCAGGAATTTCATCAAGCGTGGGATTGCCAATTGGATGCGGCAAATCTCTGATATTCCAACTTATGCGAAAGATTGTTCGCATTTGCATGATATTATGGATTTATTATCCAAAATCGCCATCGTAGTCGTAATTTGTGCCTTAAATGCCTTGATTGATTCGCATATCCTAGAGCTAAAAGAAATTCCGAAAACCATGAACACTAGAAAATATCGTGTTTCGAGTAAAAAGCTCCAACAGTAATTAGTTTGTGGTTTCATGTCGCTTTTGATTGGTTGCTGCACGGTGGGAAATGTCAAAATCAAACGTTCTATTCCCAAAGGACTTGAATTGGGTACAACATTGACATCTCTGTAGAAAACCGGTTTGGCAAGATATCTTGGGTGCATCCATTTAGCAAAAAAATCCGGAAATTTCGGTTTGAGGTCAAATGGAAAGGTAATTTTCCGGACATGCTTTTGGGAAATTGTGGACAACCTCCAGATGTAGTCCTCTTTTTCCGTTCGGAATGGAATTCGGGAAATGCCCATACCATTTGCGAGAATCGTTCCGTTTCCAGGCCCTTTCTCACAAGATCGAGTATTAAAATATGCAGGATGGAATGCCACATGGTAACTGGTTAGACGGTGAGCAGTCCCTTCATAAATCAGTCGGGCCGCCCGCTTTTCTGAGCCAGTAGTGTTTTATCACGCAAACAAATAAAATGACCGAGGGAGGCTTGGGAAGAGAAGTGTAAGGAGGGACTGAACCCGTTGCACGGTTGCAGTAACCGACGCTTTGCACCAGCAACGGGAAATTCTGATTGGTCCGTTGACAATGCACCGCTGTCAGATTTTTTTGAGGAGTCAGTTACTTCTTGTCAGATTGTGCTTCGATTATAAGCACGATATGGCTTTTGCGGAAGATTTCGATCATTTATCCCTTCAAATGGAAAACATGAAACACAAACAAGAGCAGAAACGTGTGGTCTAAGCTCTCCTATCGGGCAAGTATCTTATGGCTGTGTTACCAACTGGTTTCGGCGAGATCATTATTTGGGAGAGCTTTGTCTACGGGTGACCGAAATCAAACGCCATTTGATCGGGGTAATCGTTCCTCGTTGCAGCATCACCGAATTTAACGTTCATTCAATAAAATGAATAAAACTGACTCACCTCTGGTGTATTCTTGTGCGTTTTGGTGCTTATTTTACCGTTTCGGGCATTCCGTGAAATCACTGTCATTCACGTCCTAAGACGAAGTCAAGGCAGCAGACTAAGATTTCGACCGTAAGCTCGCGTAGTCAGCTCAGAGGCGGTTTGCGCCTCGAAAATCCATCCCAGCCGCGATTTTTTCACGCAAAGCTAAAGCCCCATCATTTTGCGAACCTCGGTGAATGTTTCGTCGTCAAAAATCCCCACGCACTTGGCTGGAAATGAGCATATTCTGCTTCCGATTCCACGATAGCTGATGATTTTAACAGCTGATGATTACGAAAATGATCACGGATCTTAGGTCCGAGGTCAAATTAACTCCACCCGATGAGGTACAGTCATTTCATGTACAACACTTACCCCATCCCCTCAGCGGCTTCTCGAACAGCTCCATTGTTACGAGCGACCAATGACCTGGGACCCAAGATCCGTGATCATTTTCATAATCATAAGCTGTTAAAATCAGAGCTATCGTGGAATCGGAAGCAGAAAATGCTCATTTCCAGCCAAGTGCGTGGGGATTTTTGACGACGAAACATTCACCGAGGTTCGCAAAATGATGGGGCTTTAGCTTTGCGTGAAAAAATCGCGGCTGGGATGGATTTTCGAGGTGCAAACCGCCTCTGAGCTGACTACGCGAGCTTACGGTCGTAATCTTAATGTGCTGCCTTGACTTCGTCTTAGGACGTGAATGACAGTGATTTTACGGAATGCCCGAAACGGTAAAATAAGCACCAAAACGCACAAGAATACACCAGAAGTGAGTCAGTTTTATTCATTTTATTGAATGAACGTTAAATTGAGCGTTTTTTGAGGCTTCATAGTCGACGATATTTTATTTCCCATACAAAGCCTTATAACGCGTTTAAATTCTCAACGGCTACCTGTAACCGAATACCGCTTTGCACTCAAAGGTCATCTTCCCACTAGTAAAAAATTATTACACGCTCTCTAGTGACGCGAACTTGGGCTGCCTATGCCATGACCAGAGGTTCTTCTTTTTCGCTTCTCCGTTTCAACCGCTGCTCGCGAAAGAAAAAAAGAACCTCTTGCACCCAGGGTATAGTAAAGGTCAGTAACAGATAAACCTGGCAAGAATGCGAAAGCCTTGTCAGTAAATAACTTAGAAGTAAACAGAAAAGCCTTTCTTTCATTTATCGACCCCCGGAATGTTGTCAGCAAAGCATCATTCATGGAATGATGGAGGGTGTTAGAATCACTTTCAGCCAACAACACCTTTACATTACCTCCGGTGTTTTGACGATAACGTGCTCAAGCAATGAATCATTCCAGTTGCACGCGAAGGGTTTATGCAAGCTTTTGAGCTTGGGAAAACCTAGGTTTGTAATTGGATATGAAAAAGTCGCTGCAAAAATCTTCTCTCTAATACTGTGGAAAACCACTTACCAGTATTTTGAATATGGCGCTTGAATTCAGATTTCGTCCGCTGTCTCATCAGTCCCCTCTGTTAACTCTGGTCTCATATATATAGCGGGGGAACTACGTGCAGAGATTTACAATGGGAAACAACACTTGTCTTTCATGACCTGTATGACCGGTTTTGACCGTATTCCGGAATAGGAATACATGGAATAAAAGTTTAACAGAAATCTTCGATTTTACGGAGATTCAATTTAAAATTGTCAAGCGCCCGCTAAAACGTTATTTTAAACGTATCTTTATTATCCTTGTTGCTTCAACTGAAACGGCAAACATACCGTCACGGTTTTAAATTATCACTCCAAGTATTCTTATTCCGGAATAGGATGATGCTTATTCCGGAATAGGGTCACCAGATAACGACAGGCGTACGACTTGACTTCCGATTGTAGCAGCGTTTTAAAACATGTTCTAAAATGCTACGACAATTTTTTTTAACGCACTCGACAATCGTAAACTAGTTGTAGGCCTGTCGTAAGCTTGTCGCATGCGGCAAAAATCGTACCGTGTAAATCGGCCCTAAGAGTCACATGCACATTTCCGGTACATCGATATCGTCCGGTTGGGTTCAGAAGAAATTTTACAATACCCCATGAAATACAAGCGCCAGCGAAATACTGCGTAGAAGGGCATGAAAAAATACAAAGAAAAAAAGATTTTCAAGTTGAAATTACTATTCTTATCGAGGAAATAAAGCCTTGAAAGTGATGATGTGCGTCCTCATTAATTGGTTTTCACACTATGCGGAGTGAAGACCATGTTTTGAATAAATCCTACTCATGTTACGGAGGTGACTGGATGAAAGGAAAAACACCGCCCTAACGAAACTCTGTTTTATATAGGTTTAGATTAACCAGTTCCAGCACTTGGACTCCTACAATGTTTGCTGTCATGTGGTCTCATCGATCAGAACTATATGAGCCGCCATCACCGCCAAAAATACAAGAAATTGAAATGGTACAGAGCAAACAGAAATGGTTTAGTGATAGTTTGCGCAGCAAAATAAGTGGTTTTGAAGTGAAACGTTCGAAATACAGAAGGTTTGTGCAGCGGTTTAGTCAAAATTGAAATGGTTTAGATGATTTTGAAATGGTTCAGACGCTGATGTACCCTGGATGACCCCGGATTCCAGAGGTTATTTTCTCGCTATGGAAAGAGCGAGTCGCGAGGCGCCGCTTCGTGACTCGCTCTTTTCAAAGCGAGAAAATAACCTCTGGAATCCAGGGTAACGCTGATGTTGAAACGGAACAGGCTAATTCAATGATCAGGTCTAA
>NC_090870.1:35052842-35060342 GCF_036669935.1 Montipora foliosa | reverse complement strand
TTGGCTAAATGGACAGAGCATCCGATCGGTCTTTCGGTGGTCGTAGTTCCGAATCCTGCTTAACACTGATCTTTCAGTCGTCCTTTTGACCGTCAACTAATCTACCATCCCTCCCACATATCAACTTAAACATCGTAAAATAAGTGATTATGAATTGGTCATCATGGTGGTAAATAAATAATTAAATGTATGATCACTTGTCTCACGCTGTAGTCATTTATCTTCTAGACCACGGCGGGGGTTCGATCGTTTACTATACACTGCTGGTCTACTTCAGGCTGTATTGTCCTTTATCAATCTGTTTGACCTATTTTCGAAGCGTAGAACACACGACAGAGATTGGTACGTCAACGAACCGCCGAGGGAAAAATTTCGAATCGGACCCCTCCGGAAATTTAAGACCAACACTAAGCGGTCAAAACGTCGCGGGCTACAAACTATGTGTCTACGTCGTGAGAAACGATCGTACGTCTTCTTACCTTAAAAATCTTTAGTTGCAAGCACGAAACCCATTTTTGAGGGAGAAAATTTTCCAGCATCCACCAATTTTGTCAGGTAGTTTAGGCACCAAACCTTTTGAAAGGCTTGAATTAATTATTAAGCTCATCCGTCATCCAGCTGGATCGTTGAAATTAACTTACGCAAGCTTACATGTCAACTCCATTTCCTTTCATCTTTCGCTTTGTTTCACGATGGGAAATGACGAACACCCCAACTAACCAACCAAAAAACAAGTTCATAAATCCATTCTGCGAGTACAAGGAAATGAGAATAAGTCAAATCCAATGATATGGGACCTTCGATAGCTTCTGCTTTTATTTCAATATTCGGTTTTCACTGAGCTGTTTTGCATTCGGCAAAAACTATTCATTTGCTCTTGTGTAGGAGTGCGGAAAAGGAATTTTCATTATGAGAAATTGTTTTAAAATTCAGTTTGAGGGCAACCGGATCGCATGAAAATATCTTTTTCTTACCTATTTCAGTCTTTTCTTTTGAGGGATCCTTACACGTCAATCGCCTGATTCTTCGGCAATTTCCGGTCACAGTCGTATCTTGTCGGAATCAGATTACGTCATCCGGAACACAATTCTTCGCGTCGAGAGACGCATAAAATTTTAATTGCTGCTGTCTTTGACGTTGTCGCTTTCCTCGACCATCTTGGCTTTGAGTTTTCCATCTGAACCATCCTGAACAATCCCGCGAATACTTGGCCTCTGGTAAATTTCTAGTTCAAAAGGAACCCTTTAAAAAAATTTCGCTTTGTCTTTTTGTTGGAGACGAACTACAAGTCACTGTGAAAAACGCTGTCAAACGTCACCAAGCTTGTCGCCCTTCCGCCATATTGAGTTTGCGCCAAAAATTTTGAAGTTGAAGGGATTTGCAAGTTTGGGCATTTTGCACCGCTTTATCTTCATGACTACCTATCCAGAATGTCCGACAGGTTTGGGCTTAAAGTAAAGGAAAATGCGGGGAAGACGAAATATTCTTCACTCAACTTGAACCAAACGTACAAAGGCACGAAAGTCGAAACCAAGACATCTTCAGGTTTGCGTTTTTCCTGTACCTGAGTGTTTTATTGTGTCGATTTGGAGGGATTAATAGTTGACACCGTTAAAGGCGGCTGAAGAATGCATTGGCAGTATTGTCTGTATAATGTTTTAGCTGCAATCTACAAGCGTTGCGACGTGGCTTCCGGTTTGGCAGTCGCTATACCTACTTCATCGAAAAGTGAAGCATTGCTTTAAAAGCTTTCTTGAATTGAATGTAAGTTTATTTTATCCACAGGAGCGGCACGTCATGGGCTGCAGAGCCTCGGAAAAGTCGGTGCGAGTCGTCGAATCCCACCTCCAGCGAATCTCCCGTCTTTAAAAAGCGAAAACTCTGGCAACGATCCTACTGTTTCTTTAGTACCAAGTGGTGGAGGAGGATGGGGCAGTGCGAAGGAGAAACCCCCAGAAGGTACTCAAGGAGCTCCACAGTCAGCACCTCCGAGTTCTACGCCTCAACAAACAAATGTGCCAAGTACTCAACAGCCGCTGTTGCAACCTCAGCGGCCCGTTCCACCGCCATCTCATCCACAACCACCTCAAACACAGTCGCAAAACTCGGGACAATCGCAAACACAACCAGTAAAGCAGCAACAATCGCAAGTAAAGACATGGGGCAGCGTATCATCAAACGGGGCTGGTGGTTCAGGTAAGAGTATTGTTTTCGATATTCCCGAACAGTTTCAATAGTATGGTGGTGAACGAGCGTGTTGCCTTCGTCCTCTTTGCATGTTTTGTTTTCAGGATAAATCAATGGGAAGTGACAAGTGTAATTTCCTTGTAACAAGCAAGCTGTTGCCTTAAAAATGTCTGTGGATCTTATGATGTGCCATTGTAGGGAGTTAATACATGTAAATTTCTTGTGTATAATCACCTTTTTCCTCTGAGTGAGACATACCATAATAAGTATGGCAGTATAATTCTTGAGCAGCCAGCCACTTATTTGCATGTGAACAGCATTTACTGCTACATCAGGGTTTTTAATAAAGCTTGAAGTTGGTAGCTGGTTCGAGTAGTCATCAGGGATCTTTAGCAACGACGACTGGATTGGCAACAGCAACAAGAACGTCATCGCAAAACATAAATCGTTCTTGTAATCACTTCGTGACTATTCCAAGCTTTTTAACATGATAATGGTGTGGCAGTCCCGCAAGAATGAAACCGATGTGAGTCTTGTTAAATATAGGAGATTAAATGAAAGTTTATCTCCAAGTGGTGACGTCCTCCATAAAACCTCAAATTTGATTATATGGTATTGTTTTGCTGACCCCGACAAAGAAATGGACGAAAGGGAAAATCACACGTGCCAAGCGTCTACAGCTATAGTTTTTGCCCACTAAATATGCAAATTTGTGGCGTTCTCATTGCCGTCACCATTGACGTTGCTAAAGAACCCTATTTTCATAATTACTGATTTGCAATCTTAGGTTTGAAAGAATCTGAATTTATTTACTTCAGTTTTGGGAAACGTAGCTGACTTCTCTGAGTGAAGTAGCTGATGAAATTGTTTTCGTTGGAGGTTTGTACTTGTTGAAACCACTGCTATTTGTCTCATTGTTCATACTATGACAATAAAACGATAGTGTCTTCTGAAATTGCTTTCAATCTTTTGTAACATAAATGCTGTTAACATGCATTTTGTTGTTGCTGGTTTTGCTTTTGTGGGTGACAGTGATAAAAGACAAGAGGAAACATCAGGCCTACATCCTTGATGTACTACAATCAACCATTTTGTGAAAAATGGACAATTTGTTGGAAGAACCACAACAAAACCAATGCTCACCATGCAGAGCTTACGTCCAGTGGTCTTCAAGTGTAAACATAAAAAAGGACATGATTATGATTCAACGCATAGTTTTGTTTTGTCACTTTTTAGTACTTAGTTGTTAATTTCTGGAATGCCTAGTTTTCTCAATCTGTTAAGGGTTAAGTGTCAGTTTCCCCAAAACTAGCAACGGCTGTTGCATTTGTCATCCCCGGATGGAAAAAAAAAGCTTAATCATGAAACTTTGGTGCCGTGAATTTGACCCCCCTTCTGAATGCTCATTAAGGATTGCTTAATACAGATGTATGTAGATTTCTGAGATAAAAATTTTGCAGCACAATTGTGAATGGGGCTAGTGTTTTTCTAACAAGATGAAACATTAGATTAAATTTGCCTTCATATGATTTATGATGACTTTCTTTTCCTGAGCACAACTTGACATGTATTGGGGTGTAGATTTGTAGCAAGAAGTTGGCAATGCTGTGTGATTATGTAGGGTGCAGGATGGTTTGGTTTCAACCTTGAAGCTTACGTGATGAATTTCTTTGAATATTTGCTGAAAATGACTTGCGTGCTCTCTCAGAAACTGAAAATCGTCTTCTTTTAATCTAGATATTGGATAGGCAAAGCCTTGACTTCTTCTTTTGTCCTAAGAGCATAAAGTTATGTGTTTACAACTACAAACAAAGAAATATTATCGTAAACTTGAAATGGCAAAATGAGTTTTCAAATCAAAAGCATTATGATGCACCATTAGTCTGTTTGCAAAGTTTACAGTTTTCTTTTAGCCTGGATGGATCATTTTCTGCAGAATATCCACATTCAGTCACAGAATGTTTTTAAGGAAAAAAGAAATGATCCTTTCACTTACAGTACCTGGACAATTAAAGCACTAATTATCTCTTTTAGACAACTGAAAAATTCAGGCATCTCTAACAGGATTCAAACCCATGATCTCTGCAATGTCGTTGCAATGATCTACCAACAGAGCTATGAAGCCACACAGGAGCACATCTCTCTTTCGTCTATAGCCTCTCTTCTGTTTGTAGCTCACTTTTCAAATGCACATTAGCCCAAAAAATTGATCTAATCCCAACTGTGTGGCTTCATAGATGTAGTTTATTTGGCTAAAAGAGACAATTGCACTTAAAATATAAACATTTCTTTCATCAGATATATTTACATTATAATTGCACATCTGATGTGCAGGGAAACCAGTCCACCTGTTTTTCACTGTTAGTCGCCTGCTAAGTTACAATTTACCGTATTTACCCGTGTATAAGTCGACCTTTTATGGCCTCAAAAGAAGCTCCAAAAATTGCACTCGACTTATACACGGGTCAAAGATTTCGAGCCAAGTTCCAGCTGAGTAATTTATTCAAAATTAACATAATAATGTTAACGTTGTCTTGGGCATAACGAAGGCAGTGGACAAAAGCCGACGTAAAAGACTTCAAAATGAATGACAAAAGACTTCAATACGAATGTAAGCAATTCCAGTTGAAATGAAAAAGGATTTGTCCAACTCTAAATGTTGAAGATTTTCACAAGCACAAATATGAAATAGACACTGGAAATTTTCGTTTTCCAAAGGCGGAAAGCTGTAAAAGTCATTTCTGTTTCTTCGAATAAAACACGATCGTTCAATGGCTTAGTAACCTGGCGCAATATCCTCGTGTTTGCGTGCAAGCATCGTCACTCGCGTTGCGTGAAAATGTTGGTTGGTAATGAATGTTTTTTATTCTTTATACAAACCTGGCAGATTTAAATGCTTTTGCAAACTTCGTATTGTTTGGTTTATGAGTTTTGTTTTGTTTGTCATTTGAGAAATTATAAATCAAGGACCAATAAAACCTTGCACATTTTCGCATCGTCATTCGCAAGTTATTTTCAAAGATTGACTTCTGCTTCTGTGATGTTGCATTGTGCTTATCCTCTAAAGCCCTTTATCCTTGAACAACGAAACAGGTGAGTTGGAGGTTTACATGTTCGATTTTCTGAGAATGTTTTCGAAACTCAAGGACAAAATGCCCGCATATACAACAGCTGTTGAACAACGAAACTATTAAGCACTTGAGGCCCTGATTTTTTTGTGTATCCACATTTCCAGAAATCGAAGAATACAAGATTAGTGTCCCATGAACATTTAACAAAGAAATTAAGAAATTGCGTTTTTTGCCATCAAAAATGGGGGGTCGACTTATACATGGGATCGACTTATACACGGGTAAATACGGTAATTGAAAAATGTAATACATGGGGACAAAACAAATAAGGCATTTTGCTGCTGCTCATTACTTTGCCTGCAGTATAAACAATACACCTGTTTACTGTCACAGGTCTATTAAGATTTTAATCCTTTTTTAGAAAGATACAAGGGTTCTGAACTTGCCTTGCAGACATCAAATGGTTGACTGCCAGTTTTGTAGATACCCACTATTCTTAGTGTAATACCATACTTATTTTATACAGTAAGTCAACCTATGACCTAAAACTCAACCCAAAAAAATGCCCTCTAGAGTCATGCAGATAGAGCTTGTTTGATAGCCCTAGAACTGTTAGATAATCAGCACAACGATTGCCAATGAGAATCTGCATAAAACCTACTTTACGAAACAACTTCCAATTGTGTTTCTGTTTGATGATCTTGGCTGGGCATTTAGTCGTCAACAGGAAAGTTTGGAAAGTGGGTTACAGACCTCAGGACATGCCTCTTAGACTGTGCTTGTGTCTGTAACTTTGTAGATCGAGCATTTTGTAGTATTACGGACTGATGTTTGTTTTACTTATTAAATGATCAGCAGCCTTCTCAAAATCGGCCGGTCGACGGCTCAATGAGCGGTCTCCTCAGAAAGCTTGACCGTCTCCTTCCAGTCAGAAAATGTCAGTCACAATACATTTTAGCTGGAACGTGAAGTCACTGGAGATATTCTAAAAGCTTGAAAAAAGTTTGCTTGACGAACAAATTCGTGTCCACAATATTTTTTTGCCTCGCGCACATGCAATGTTTATTTAACTAGCATTCCAGTATTTCTTATCAGACTCCAAGCAAGTGTCAATTCCATATGTGAAAGTTCGTCACTTGAAATCCACCAGATTGCACTAAATTGCATTTGTGAATGTCTAAATTTGAAAAAATCCCTAGGGGAGCATGCCCCGAGACCCCCCTAGAAGCTTGCATCCTTTGGGCACTCGCTTGGGTGCCTTTAGCACCAAACCATCTTTACCTTCCTTATGACCTGCTCCCGAAAAACATTTTGAGAAGGCTGGATCAGTAGCTTAGTAACCTGGGAAACATTTTTCACGATGGAGGGGTTATTTTTCGAAACTCTTAGGTGTTCTTCTCGTCTACCAAATTACCTTTCTTTGTCACATGTTGCATGTTACAAGAGCTGACACACTTCACTTGCCAATGGGTAGTATCTTTTTCGTCCACTGCAAGCTTAAAGTATGTGTAAACTCCGTATCACCTTAGATTGATCATTCAATTTGTGGGCTAAGTAAAGAACTACTACACATTTTAGCCCTTCAAATTGTACATGTATATAAAGAATACATGTTTGTGAACATTTCCTCCAGCATTTTTTCAATGAAGTTTTTTAGTCCATAATGTTGAAAGCTCCTTGACAGCAAGTCCTTTCATTCACATACTTTGCTTTGTAACCAAACGTTTTGTTACAGGAAAGAAAACTTGTAAAACCAACCAAAATTAAGGGAACAAGCATTCTTTAGACTAGCCAAACTGGAGGTTTTGCTTGTGAAAGGGAGGTCAATAATTTCTTTGACAAAATTTGTTGTCAAAAATGTTAACGGGGAAACATTGGACCATTTACCACGTGTCTTCTTAAAGGTTGTGTGGTTCTTGCTCGAGGTTGATCGATATCTGTGGAAGTGACATGCCATCTGCATAAAGAAAAACAGAAACCAGTTATCACAATCTTACACAGAATCTGTCTCCAATAGGATTTGAACCTGTGACCTCTGTGATGCTGTTGCAATGCTCCACCAACTGAGCTATGAAGCCACACAGGAGCATATCTCTCTTTCGTCTGTAGCGAACATATCTCTCTTTCGTCTATAGCCTCTCTTCCTTGTAGTTAAAAACATACATTATTTTGGGGTTTGGAGGTGACTATGGAAATTTGCCAAATTCTTTAGAGATGTTTTTCATATATACATGTACATGTA
>NC_090870.1:35010342-35047842 GCF_036669935.1 Montipora foliosa | reverse complement strand
TAGCGCCGCCAGAGAACGACCAGAAGTGTACAATGGAGGGCCAGGCCCTGGGTATACAGGAGGACCACATTACAGAAGGCCTCCGGATTATCAGGTTTGAGGTCTTCCTTTACCAAAAGGATTTGATTCTGTTACCTTGATGTGACTTATTGTTAGGGTTAAGATGAGACATAAAGTTAACTGCGCATGGTCTCAGTTGGTTGAGCACGGGCTGTCACGCGGGAGGTCGTGAGTTCAACTCCGGCCGGACCAACACTCGGGGTCTTTAAATAACTGTAATTGTAATTGTAATTACATCTGCAAATGGTTAGACTCTCTAGTCGTCTTGGATAAGGACGATAAGCCGGAGGTCCCGTCTCACAACCCTTCCAATGTTCATAATCCTGTGGGACGTAAAAGAACCCGCACACTTGTCGCAAAGAGTAGGGCATGTGTTGTGGTCTGTCTTCTGCGACTTACCATTGTTGGGAGGGTAAATACAGATCTCCATTTAAACCAGCTATGCTGAACTGGAATTTCTGTATAAATGATGTATATAAATAAATAAATAAGCGGTGCAATATACATTGTACCTATTAATTTTGTAAAGAAAACCTGTAATGCGGTGGTGAAGACTAGTTACCTCTGGTTGACTACAAAAGCGGTAATTACTAAGCCATAGCCTTTTTTGGACCATTGAGTTAATATTATACATGTAGTTAATTTGAATGTTAGATACATGTATATATTGTCATTATAGTGAACATTGAACAGAATTACAATCAACATACTTGTTGCAAACCTTTTGAAATTAATTCCTCATGTTCTTCACTTTTGTTAGCACTAATTTACTTGATTGTTGTGGTGAAGGGATAGGAATCTGGCATTTATGAGCCAATTCATTCATGCCTTGAAATCCTGCTGTAATGAACGGCCTTGTACATGTGTGTGCGACTCATCAATATCTATGCTCTAAAACAATGTTTATTATGGTTCCAGCTCACTTTGGGTTATGTGTTTGTGATGTGCTTTTTAGAGAAAAACATGATAATGGCAAGGACAGTAATTTTGCTAACCAAAAAGTGTCAAAATTTGTTATACAGTACACAAGCTGCCCTTTTTTGAAAACAATAGGTGATCTTGATGCAGGGCAACTTCGGCTACATGTACTCAGCCGTTGTTTGCAGCTTTGTTTTATGGCAGCACTTTTCTGTCTACATTGTACAATGTAGATACAGATTTTTGTTCTCTCCAAATACGAACTCACAGCAACTCATTGGTAGACTACTTAGCGTGATTACGATAAAGGGGCTAAAGCCATGTCACATTATTTTAGGGTGTTTACGGGAAATCCTTAGTTTATCAAGAGTTTAAAACTTGGAAATGGTAATGTGGAATTCCTTTACTGATAAAAGTAGTAGTAGTATTAGTTCACAAACAAGATGATTCTGAAAATAAAAATTAATGGCCTTTATCCAGGCAATTTGCTATAAACTTGAAAAATGTTGGCCCTACTACTACAAATTTGCAGGTATTTTTGCACGGTTTACTGAATAGCAGGTCATAACAAGTGTTATTGAAATCCAAAAAGAAAATTGGGGGTAACCACGTATTTTTCAAAGATAATTAATCAACAATATTTGTAAAAAGTTTTAAAATACAAAGCAATGTGTGGCGTTCTTTTCCAAATTGAAGCTCAATTATCTCTGGAAAATGCGTGGTTACCCCCAATTTTCGTTTTGGACACCAAGATCACTTGCTAAGTTCTGCTTTCTCTGCATGGTTTTGAACTGTGCAAAAATATCCCTGTATTAATAAGCACCAGCATTTGGAAGTCTGAGTATCTCGAGATGCGCAAAACACATGTGCAATTAACAATAGTAGGCACTGTCCTTATTGTGGTTAACAACTAGGAGCACAAGTTTTACCTTTGCAGTTAGCGGTTTGTTAGATATGCGCATGTGCGGGGATTCTTCGTGTTCTTTGTCCATAGGGCGTTGTAGCAGTTTTGTTGGTGCTCTTGGCTCGGTTACCTGGCTGGGTTGCCTGGGTTTGCCAGCCATGGGAGCGGTCTCCATCTAGGAGCTGGCTGCCAATAGTGGAAGCTCCTGGTTGTCTCAGGCACCCAACCTCCACTTTGTGAGGCAGTTGTTAAAAAGTGTTTATTACAAAGTTTCTTTTTAGTTTGGGCATAAATAATTTTGCATGACTTAACCCCTTTAACAAGTTAATCCAATTGGTTTCATTGCATTTTGGCTTAGAAGAAATGAAAGCCTGGAGTTTTCTGTTCACTGTACACATAAATGCAAGAATTACATGTAATCACTCTGTTTTAGCACCTTCCACACGGAAAGAGCCACTCACTTGGATACCCTCCTCATCACCATGGTAATGGACCACATGGATATGGACCTGGTCCTGGAAGACCTCTTCATGGAAACCCTCCTGATTATGCAACTCGGTTTGTACAGTGTAGAGCGAAGAATTACAGTGTGTTTCTCAAACCTTTTGACAGGTGGTTTGTGAAGTTCGTTTTAAATTCAAACTTGGGAATCTCATTATTGTAACTGTCAATTCGTGGGAATGTGGCTGAAGTTTGTTGAGATCATGAAGTTTGATTGGCTAGTCCCACAGTAGTCCTCACCTCTGAAGACTCAGAATACAAAACAGAGATTGTCCTTGACTCAAAAAATGCACTGACCTTGGATAAAAAAAGGATTAACCTATTTTAATTTTCAAGAGTCAGTAAATTATTATTATTATTATTGCAGAATATTGCTGATCAATGCATTTGTAGTCGACAGGACATTTTTGGGCAAACAGACATTATTCTCTTAGTCTACCAGTTTGTTTTGGATTTCAGTGCTGAAAATCCTGGGCTTGGAAGTTTTACAGAACTTGATACGATTATTCACATTCTCAGTACACATTGACCGTGTTTTGTTTTGTTTCGTCCTTTGTTGGCTTTGATATTCCCTCTGCAAGGAAAATATCAGCAATGTTGGCCATTGTTTGTTTTTGAAGTCTGCCTTATTTGAGATGGTCCTAACCTTTTCATTCTACCCAGCTGTCAATATTAACTTTCTTTGCATGGTGAAGGCACTCATTTCAAAACAACAATAGAGAGCAATGGCGAAATTTCTTCACCACATTCCCACAAAGTTCTGTGTGAAATTCCCAAGTTCGTTTCAAAGTTTTCCATTTGATTGACAGTTAGTACATGTAGATGTAATGAGATTCCTAAGTTCAAAGTGAATTGTAAGAATTCAAAACGAACTTCGGAAACCACCTGTCCAAAGTTTTGTGAA
Organism: Montipora foliosa; assembly: GCF_036669935.1. Lineage (NCBI taxonomy): Eukaryota > Metazoa > Cnidaria > Anthozoa > Scleractinia > Acroporidae > Montipora > Montipora foliosa. The sequence goes on along the minus strand of NC_090870.1, from coordinate 35,044,555 downwards.
ACGCAGTTGTAAGAATAAGTGGCTGTCTCCTTGGGCTCAAAGAGATACAGACTATAATGTGCAGATGTTTAGACTATGCAACTTTGGGGTGCCCTGTAATGGAGCTACTATGCAGCAGAATAACTTTTGAACCAACAAGCAAATGAAAATAATTGAAGCAGGTTAAACCAGTCCCATAAACCTTGCTACTCAGAAGGATTGAATCTGCAGCCATACACGAGAGTTTTCACGTAATGACAATATTATGATACCATACAAAACACAAATACTAGTAATTGCTTAACAGGTTATAAAAGAGTCATTAAAATACACCCACTTAAAGTTTCTTGAGATTGGATTCAGGGCTACCTTCACAATAAAACGCTAAAGGTGGCTTTGGGGAGCAGGGGTGGTGCAGTCGTGAGAGCACAAGCCTCCCACCAATGTGGCCTAGGTTCTATTCCCAGACTTGTCATCATGTGGGTTGATTCTGGTGGTTCCTTTCTCTGCTCCAAGAGGTTTTTCTCTGTGTACTGCGGTTTTCCCCTCTCCACAAAAACCAGTATTTGGCTGTAGACCCTTGGAAAGGTTTGTTCTCTTTTAATGAAGAACATTGATGTGGTTCCTTAAAAGTAATATTGTTTTTGTTATAACCATTCCAGGGGACCAGTACATAAACCTGGTGCTGCTACAGGACCCGGACATCCTAGCAAGCTCTTTGAGGGGCGAGGTGAAGGGTATGGTAGACCAGCTATTCTCAAACCAGAAGACATTCAGGCAATGGCAGATAATGATGAAGAAGAGGAGGGTGGATGGGCAGGTGTTCAGGACGAGGTTGATTATGCCGCAAAGCTAGACTTTGAAGACTTTGAAGAGGAGGACAAGCCTCCTGCAGAACCTGGAAGAGAGAAATCTGACAGAGATAGAAGCAACAATGAAGTAGACTCCAGATGGCAAAGTAGTGAGGGCAAATCTGTGAGTAGCAATTTGATTTTGAAGTAAAAAGTCATGTATAAATGTGTAAATGATATGTGAAACATTCCAATCAAGTTGTTCTTTTCTCCAGGTTAAAGAGACAGGGCCATCTGTCACAAGGACAGTGTCGTCTGAAGCACAAGGGCATCCTCACCATTATGCTGATGGCAGGCAAGTACCCTCAAGTCCTGGGATGCAGCCATTTGACAGTAAAGGTTCCCCTCCAGCTTCAGGATGGCCTATGCCGTACTCAAAGCAAATACCTGCAGGGCAAAGAGGAGGAGGGCCACCACAACAGGCTTCCCTGGATCAAGGTAAACCATCATCCAAAGAAGAGCCAGTAGTAAATGAGTGGCAGAAACGAAGAGAGAAGCAGCAAGAAGAAATGCGTGCAGCAGTGGAAAGGGCAAGGAAAAGACGCGAAGAAGAAGAATTAAAAAGGCAACTTGAACAGAAAGCTGCTTCACATGCCAAATTGAAGGAACTGGAACAGAAACGGGCAAGGAGAGAGAGTGGAAAAGAAGGAGATGATGCTTGGGCTGAAGAGCTAGACTTCATTGAAAAAGATGTACATATCAAAGAACCAGTGACTGATGAAATGGGGGCAGAGAGTCTTGAAAGAGTGCAAGAACCTCAGAGTACAGCAGTGGATCAACATGATAATGCCATGTTGAGAACTGACAATTCAGAACGTCTTAATCGTGTTCGGAATGACAGTGATTCTAGTGATGCTTCCAGATCCAGTTCTTCAAGAGGTACTTCACGACCTCATCATCACCCAAGAGATATTCCACCTCGCTTCCAGCAGCAACAACAGCAGCAGCAGCAACTGCGGCAGCAACAGCAACAACACATTCAGTCCAATTATTATCATCAGCAACAGCCTTATCCACATCAGTACCAAACCCACCACCAACAGCTTTCTAGATCATCACATCAGAGGGAGTTTCAAGAAGGGCCGCTCTCAGTCAGCAGCCATCCAGTTGTAGACTCGGGTAAGTTAGATTCCCACGGTTCTCAGAGCATTGCTGTGTTCTCTAGTAGCTGGTAAATAAGCCAGTTTCCGGTACCTCTCTTTTAAAAGTGCTGGCTTGTTTGATAAAAAGACAATCTAATGTTTGCTCTTATCGAAACTGGCATGACTGACAGCATTTATTTTATTTTGGATAGTTATAATACATATTTAAGTATAAAAGTATTGATTACCATGAGCTTCAGAGATGGGTCTAGATTAATTTTGTTCTTGCTGAATTCTTCAACAACTCGGTTTATATCATTGCAATTTTTCTCAGTTTGACACGTAAAACAATCCTGATGACATGCTCGGCATAATTTTAACCTGCATGTTCACTGACTGTTTAATTATTCCAAATTAATGCATTTGCAGCAGCAAAGCAACAAATCGTTCATTAGGTTTGTCTAGTAGAAAGAACGTATTGCCTATTAAAAAAATAATAATAATAAACAAACTTTGGAAAATACCACTACAACTAAGGCACCTAAGCAGCAACTACTTGTACGGCAACAAGGGGTTGACAAAACAATTATTTTTTAATGAGCAAAATTGTTGGCTATCCACGCCCAGCATTAACACAATGTACCTCTGTTTTGAATTGGGTTAAATGTCTGTGTAATTCTCGTCCGAACAACTCAAAGTCTGGTTCTGTGAAGGACATAAGCACCCGAAAATAAAATTGCATGTAATTTAGATTTTTCCGCGAAACTTCCTGATCATCGATTGCGAATGCCATACTTATTAACAGCTTCGTGTTAGTGTTTAAAATCCCTTTGGAGTTTAACACAGTCAAGGTTTCTTTGTCACGAAAGAAAGTAGAAAATATTGGCAAAGTCGTCAGGTGACTAGTTTTTCGTTTTGACTACAATCGTGGACAAAACTCTTAAGAAAAATGACCCTTCCAAGCGCTTTCAGTGGTAAGCAAACAATTGACCATATTTCAACCCCCTCCCCTCATCTCAATGTTGTTGTTTGGGGCTCATGACCAGTTTTTTTTTTAACAACAACAACAACAACAACAACAACAACAAAATTTATTGAAAATTAGAAATAAATAATTACTTTTCTTTCCCCCCGCAAATAGCTTATAAACTAATCGAGGCGGGGAGAACTGAGGACATACTACAAGTACAAGGTTATCTATAGTTGGACTAAATAACAGTAAAGACATTACTATACAGTTACACAGTAAATAGAATGAACTAACCTAAAACAAAACAAGTACATTAAGATTATGACAAGAGGCTAACTTAAAGTATTAAATAGCTTAATAAGACGGGAGACTTCGACATAATCATCTTCTGACCGCAAGAAATTTAGTAATAATTCCTTTATCTTTTTACGAAAGAACGAGCGTTTAAGTAGTTTAATCGAGTAAGGAATAGAGTTCCAAATTTGGGCACCAATTCTCGAGAAAAAGGAACTTTGGATTGGGAGAGGAAGGAGAAGGAACAGTTGTGGAATTCACAAGGGAGAAAAAGGGAACAAATTCGTTTTGTCGGTTTGTGTACAGTTTTCTTTCCGCGTTTTGTCCACGATTGTAGCTCTTGTTGAATACTGTGCAAACAAGAAAAATAACCTGGAAACCAAAAAAAAGGAAAGTGTCCAACAATTATATTGAAGACGTAAAGAATTAGCAGGTGTGGATGGAGTCGTTTTAAATGGGTTATTTATTCCTTTGCAGGCCCTGTTTCACCTTCACAACCCGTTAAACCTGATCTCCCTGTCAAAAGAATAATGAAGCGCTCGGATAGCAGTAGTACAGCAGGAGATGACATATCAAGTGTCAAGTCATTAGAAAGTGCGACTGGTGAACCAGCCAGAGAAATTGAAAAGCGATCATCTGCCGCCCCAGAACAACAGACAATTGAAAATACTGAAGTAATTGGTGAACAAACCAAGGAGCAAAGTTTGGAGGCCGTGAATTTAAAGGCCAAAACGCAAGACGATCTTGACTTACCTGTCTTTGAGGAAGATGGTATTGTTGAATCACGTGATGAAAGACACCAACAGCAGCAGGAGGCTGAGAAGCCGAGGGTTTCTGAATCAGACAAGGAAAAGGTGATTTCAAAAGAGAAATTACCTGAAAAGAAAGAGAGGAAGGAAAGTCGTGAAGCTGCAAGAAAACCTCCTCCCGAAAAGATGCCACAGATCAAAGACAGGCGCGAAGACAGGCGAGGCACTAAACGAGACACAAGACCGTATGAAAGACGGCGAAATGATGATTCGAAAGACTTGGGGAAACGTAAAAGAGATGACAGTGATGAAGGTGGTTATGTTCCCGAGAGAAGGGGAAGGTTTGCTGGACGTGATGACTCAAAACGAGATAGGTACTCCGAGTTTCGTGGCCGTGGTAGGGTAAGCTTCCCTGTTAGAGGACTTGGCCGTGGAATGGGACCAAGTGCAACAAGCTATAGAGGCCGTGGAAGGGGAGAAAGAGGAGTCAGAGATTATAGAGAACCGAAACCATTCAGAAGTCGTGAACCTAAACCTTTATCACCTGCTAAGAGTCTTGATGGAGAACAGAAGCCAGCTCAGGAAGACAAGGAGAACGTCGCAGCGAAAGAAAACTCTAGCATTCCAGAAAATGACACGACTAAGAAAGAAGAAAAGGTTGTAGTTGTGGTGAAACAGTTGGACATTGAAGATGGTTTGTTACATCCTGAGAAAGAGTTAGTGACTGGTAAGGAAGATGAAGGGGTGGATAAGGAGAAGAAGGACGTCATTGTAAAGCAAGAAAACAAAGAAGGAGAAAGCAAGGACAGTACCTCAAGGTTAGCCGACAATGATACTGGCACGGTGTCAAGACAGGATCCAAGAAAAAGACAAGATAATAACAGAGAAACTGATAATCTGAAACCAAAAGGGCGGGGTGGATTTGGAAAGCCTTCTCAGTATTCAGACGATTCCAGAAGGATATCTTATGATGACAAGCGACCAAGTGGGAAAACATTTCCCGACAGACGGCGACCATATAATGACAAGGGTAGAGATCGAGGTGAGGACCATGAGAACAAACGCTTTTCACGGAATTACAATAAAGACCAGACCAGCCAACGATCTGCTGGAAGGGAAAACAGAAATAAGGATAGAGGTCGAGAAAAGGAACAAAAAGTGTATTCTAACTATGACAGAGATGCAGTGAACAGGCGTTACTCTCAGGATGACAGAAAGAAGCGACTCGGTGAAAAAGACGATGAGCAGCAATATTCAAGGCCAAGAGGAGATGAAAGAAACCAGAGAGGGGGCTACCGATCCTCTTATTCAACTCGTGGTCGCTTCAGCAAACCACCTGTACGACCTTCTACTCGCGGTGGAAGATCAAGCCAGCCAGTTGCTAGTGGGCAATTTGGAAATAATTACAGACGTTCAAAATCAACAGATGAAGAACTTTCTGAGGATGATTACGAAAGTGATTCAAGCAGCTACACGACTGCCACTTCTGCATCTGAAGAAAGAAGGGATGATAAGACCTCAGACAAAGAGACTGACCCAAAGAAAGGAAGAGAGAGTAGTTCAGGATTTGCGAAAAAAACTATGCCTTCTTCACGATCTGCCAGGTCACCACTTAGAGGAAAGGTGGCGTCAAGAGCTGGTCCACGGGGCACAGGTGGGTTTGGAAGAAGCAGAAGAGAAGTGGAACGTCCTCCCCGTTTTCAGAAGCAGCAGGAACGCGAAAGAGCCAGCTTTACTAGAGGTGTTTCTCGTGGTGACAGACATAATGAGGGAGGTGAAAATAGACCTGGGAGAGGACGGGGCAGAGGAAGAGGAAGAAAAGATCAGCTTCCATTGAATAGCTCTGTGATACCAGTGACAGAGGACTGGGATCAAGAAGTGGGCAGTTCTGTTAAAGAGGGGGAAAGCTCAAGAAATGAAAAGTTAGAGACAAGGAAGGAGTCCATTTCGAGAAAAGGGTTTTCATCTTCGAGGCCCTTTTTAGACCGTACTAGAAAAGATAAGGGAAGAGAGTCTGGTGGGGCACCAAACACATCCTCAAGAAGAGAGCCTTTTTTAGTGGAAAGGCAGCAGGCAAAAGTTGAAGGTTCCAAGTTTACCGGTGGGGAACCTCGGGTGCCTTTGCCTGCTGCTAGAAATGGCTTTAGTAAGGATGGAAACCGCAGATCAGACGTGCAGAGTGGTCCTCACAGCACTGGACTGGACAGCATTAACACCGGGTCAAGCGAATCTAGCAAAGTAGGAAGACAACAAGATCCCAGTTTAAGAAAGACTGACATTCAGCAGTTTGATTTGCACAATATTGCTGGTGTGATCTGTATTGATGATATGACAGATGACGACTCAGATATTTCGTCTACTCTCAGTGGCTTTGTCGAGGTTACCTCTCGTCGAACCCAAAAGGAGAACAAAGAAAGGCAGCGGGAAGAGGAGGAGAGAAGAAAGAAAACTGATGAACAAATTAGGCAACGCAGCAACCAGACAGGAAACAAAAAGGGCCAGTCAACCAAGCCTCCTCGGTTTAGCAAGCAGCATTCACCTCAGGTCAACACGCAAAGTAAAGCAGTAGGAGTCATTGGAAAATCAGTTCACGGTGCTCTGTCTGAGGCTGTTGCTGGGCTCGCCAACACTACATCCAACAGTAATGCATCTAGTGCAAGCTCCACAAAACGCAATAGTCCAATAACTGTTGAAAGGCCAGTGTCGCCTGCCCCACCCCCAGTTTTTAATGCATGGGACAAACCTCTCAATATTGTTACCCCTGCCAAACCACCAAGTGCCTCTCCTCAAGTGATCACAACAATACCAGACCCTCTTGCAGTTGGAAGTGGAAAGCCATCATCCACCCGCCCTGCTCAGTCTGTAAGTGCAGTGCAGTTGATGAAATTAGTTAGCGCTGTTTTAGTTTGCTTGGTTTATGTGAACTGAGGAGTAAGTCTGGGTAAATATGTAAACGTGAATGTTGCTCGTAGTTTTGCTTACACATCGCTACCTTAATTAAGTCTATTTGGGAATTAAAATGCAAAGTTGGAAGAAATTATCTGGAGCGATTGATAGCCACCTTCACAAATATTCTTAAGTAGCGCTGAGTCCGCTCCAGAGATTTTTTTAAACTTTGCAGAGTTTCATCTCAGCCTGCTAATAACTTTTCAGCAATAGAAAATGTGATGACCGAGTTTGTTTTTGAGTTCTCATGGTGACCTATTACGTCACATTATGAGTGCAACGTGTTCAGAAATTATTCCAGTTGATCTGGTGACGTAATTTGGAGGACTCGGAAGAAAAATTTTAACGCCGTATCCCACAACCTCGCGGGGCCTTAGATGTTGTTTCCAAACTCCCTGCGGTGCCTTCCATCGCCAAAACTCAACAGATTATTCTGTGTCTACCACATTTTCTGTTACTGAATGAACATTTAAGTAGAAACAACGAGATCTAACCTCGCCTTTGCCATGTTGAATTAAAAAATAAGGCCGCGCGCGGTTTTGGGATACGGCGCTAAAGTTTTTCTCCTCAGTCCTCCGAATTACGTCACCAGATCACCTGGTTGGGGTTTCATTTGGTACCCGAACATTGCCGTTGCGTAAAACGTTGGTGATTCCCTGGTATTGCACTGTGCATCGTGTTCTGCGCATAAGTATCAATATTCAGGCATGGCTACGAGGCGTTTTGGTCAAATTTGAGACTTTTTTGCAGATACGGCGGCCATTTTGATTGTTATTGTTTCAAATAGCTATTATGGGATGCCCAGGGGGCAAATACATGTTAATTTGCTCCCTGAGCATCCCATAGTGTCTTTCGAAACAATAAAAATCAAAATGGCCGCCGTATCTGCAAAAAGGTCTCAACCAGTTCTGTTTTCGTTGCCTCGCCATTCTCAAGGGAGATATCTAAACAAAACAATATTTAAATGCAACCATAAAGCCTCGTAGCCATATGTGAATATTGATATATCAAACGTGGCTAAAAACATTTCAAAATGGCGACCTCTCGTGCAGGAAAGCTCGCTAGAAAGAAGAATGGCCGTTTTAAGAGCACAGCAGTTAAGATCAAAACCGAAAACTTTTTAGACTCTCGGTAAAGAAAGTCGAGTAATAGTCTTGCCCTTAAATTACGTCAGGAAAAAAGAAGTTAACGGAAAAGAGTATTCGGCGTCATCACTCGTGAACACAAAATTGTCTCCTTGAGATCACGCACCCAAGGAATATTTGTTATCGGTGACTTTTCAACACTTGTGTCTGTACCATAAAACAAACATTAAATTATTTCTTTTGAGCAATACAATACACCTGTTTGTTTCTTCAACAATTACGTCAAAGCAGTGCTTCCTGTTCTGCGAAACGTAGCGTGAACCGATGGAACAAACTTGTCCTTAATAGACCTTTTTGGCTTGTACATTTTGTTTTCCCAATACAGATCATGTGATAATACTCAGTAGGTTTGGTCCTTTGTTTTGCTCATGAAAAAGAGTGCATGCAGGCATATTATTGCCCTCATTTTAATGAACAAAACAAAAGACCAAACCTCCTGAGTATTATCACATGATCTGTATTGGGAAAACAAAATGTACAAGCCAAAAAGGTCTATAGATGAAGTCGCAATGATAAAATGAGTAACTTGAGCAAGTTATATCTACCATACCTTGAACGAGCTTGGTGACCTATTCTTTATTGCATATTTCGAGTCCCCATAACGTAGGGAGCAATCGAGAAAAGTTTAAAATCTTACGGCGAATTTTATTACTAAGGAATCACCCTAAGTGATAAACGTAGCTTGTAGTGCTGGAATGCGGAATCTATTTTCATTCAATTATTTTTAAAATGTTCGAGAATTTGTTCTTAGGAAACAGTGTAACATTGGATAAAGTAAAATGATCCCAACATCATTAGTATCATAGTCATCGCTTAATTAAGGCTTTTGTTTATTTGTTACTTCCAGGGAACAGTAATGCCCGCTGTTCCGCCATCGTTGATCGAAGATGCTAGTGTAGAGGAAGACTACATTGCAATGACTAAAGAGATTGCTCTACTTGCACCACCTGAAGAACCTGACGAGAGGGAAGAGCCATCTCAGACTGTTAATTCTACCAAGCCAAAAGTTGTAATTGCTGATCAAACTTCTGAGGTTTCGAAAGATGCATCCGAGAAAAGAACCCAATCGAAGCCCCAGCGAGAAAAACCACCAAGATTTGATCGAATTAGCAAGCGCAAAGTTGCTGCTGCAAATAGTGAAGAAACCAAGAAGGAAACCTATGCAGGCGGCAAGGCTAGAAAAAGCAGCCGTGAAAACCTTGGACCTCAAAACCAGCAAGCTAAAGCTTCAGCGGTATGAAATGTTATAAAGGAACTTTATTTAAGTGTCGAGTCGTTCTAGCGCTGAATCACTATTTGGGGACACTGTAAATTGAAATTAACAATTAACACAAATCAAGTCAAATGTTGGTTTTTGAGGAGAGGGGAAACCGGAGTACCCGGAGAAAACCTCTCGGTGCAGAGTAGAGAACCAACAAACTCTGCCCACATATGACGCCGAGTCTGGGAATCGAACCCGGGCCACATTGGTGGGAGACGAGTGCTCTCACCACTGCGCCATCTTCATCAGATCAAGAAAGTCAGTGATTGGGTTAATTAACATGCTTCTTCCTTTTACCTCTGCTTAGGTTTCCCCAAGTAAGAACGATCGGTTTCTTGTAATGGTTGTCATTTGGCCACTTGAAAATAAAGTGGAAAAGTGCAAGGTTTCAAAGTTTCTTAGAATGTTGATCTTTGGTGAAATGGTGATATATGAAATGAATCATATATTAAACTGCGGATTTGAAATCGAGTGAAGCTATGATTCTCGCATTTATGAACGCAATTTTAGCGATTGCGTGGAGAAGCCTGAAAATTTCAGAACTTCAACGGGGTTCTCTGCCCTTCTTTACGCAATTGCGTTCATATCTTCCCGGATCATAGCTTCACTTGATTTCATATCCGCAGTTCAATATATGGTTCATTTCATATATATCATTTCATCATTGACTCATTCATCACGGGAACAATAGAACCCATAAATGACCAGCTCTCAACGTCATTGGCTTCATAGCTCAGTTGGTTAGAGTGTCGCACCGGTGTCGCGAGTTCACGGGTTCAAACCCCGCTGAAGTCCTGAATTCTTCAGGCCTCTCAACGCAATTGCTAAACTTGCATTCATAACTGCGGGGATCATAGCTTCGCTTAATGTTGATCTTGTTGCAGGTAACGTTGTTTGGGTTCTTCAAGCTTTACTCCGAACAGGGTGGCCATTGAACCTTTCACGTTACACAACGCGTCTGCAGACTCTTAAAAATGACCTGTAAGTCTTTTTGTTTCTTCAGGATAACAATCCAAAGAGAAAGAATCAGACTCAATCTAGCACTCAGCAGCCGCCCTCTGCAGCTGAAGATGAAATACCAGACGGTTTGAAGAGTACACAAGATGTTCTAGAGTCTAAGGATCATGATGTCTCAGCTCGCGCTACAGCTTCAGATGAGGGAAGCGACGAAAAGGATGCTTTGAAGGAAAGTGAGGTGGGTGTCCTACACCTGTTAAGCATATCACCTAAGGGTACATTTGGTCAGGGTACATAGAGGATATTACACGGTGGCGAGAAGATATGAATTTTATGTTCGAGTGGCAAGAACAATATCTCACAATATCTCTTATTTCGTGTTTTATGTCTGTATTTTTGGCCTTGACTGTGCACAAAACACCCTTTTTCGAGAAGATAATCATTCAAATCTTTCGATTAAATTATGCATAACTAAATGTGAACCCGTGCGAAGCGAAAGCACTGTCCCGGTCAATTCAGCATCGATTGCGACAACGTTGTCCTTAGCCTGTGTACAGCCGCCCGCTCTCCGAAAAAAAAAAAAGAAAACTCGGAGAGGAGCGTCTGTGATTTACCGTTGATAATCGTGTTTTTTCTTGGAATGTATGGAAAATGATTTGATTGGTTATTACCCATCGATCATTACATCATTGAAACAACGAGTTTTCATTGGCTTTTATTTTTATTTCTCCAAATCAACATCGTGAGAACCACCGTGAAAGATTTTACGATGAGTTCGTGTGTACTTTGAGCACGGTACAAAATACGATTAAAAATCTTTTTGACGGTCAAAGAGGTTTTTCTTTTAAAGTACGAGCGGAATTATTATCTTTGGAGTGTAAAGTGGAAATCGATTCTACGTACATTTAAAGAAACGAAAGCGCTCCTGACGAATCACTGAATTGGGTGGTATTGAACTGCAGCGTTCCAGTTATTTTTTTCAAGTGGGGGGTCATTAAGATTTAAGACGATTTGAGTGGTCACCCAGACGTCGGGCCAGCAGAGGCCCTTTCACTCACAGGTTCACACGTTTAATTATTTTGTAATGTTCTGTCCCATTGTCAAGTCTTTAGTTTTTTTAAGCTGTGGTAATGAACTCAGTTCAATTGCTGGTTTTCACTTACGTGATCAACAGCCATGTTTTTCAACGAAAACAAAAGGAAGCGTTTGCATAATAATAATTGAGTTTAATTTGCCGGAGGATTTGGTCGGGGCACCAACATGGCCGCCTTTTCTTTGTTTAGGGGCACCAACATGGCGGTCGTGACGTCATGTGAAAACCGAGAATAATTCCAGATAATCATTTTTCACACCTTGTGTTGTTTATTGAATTGACGTTCCATTATTGAGCTTCAAAAAGGGTATATTTTGTTCAAAGATCCAATAAAACACCACTTGCGTTAGATCTGCTTCGTCGCCATTGATTGTGCTGTGTCCACCTGATAAAATCTACGCATTTCAACTATACCTCCTAAATCTGCCAAATGTACGCGCAGGATACTCTAGGCACAAAAACAATACTCAGCTTGGGATTGACAGGTTTTCATTTTCCCGACACGGGAAAAAAGGAGTAGAACGGATAAATTTGACCCATTTTCCGACTGGATTGCCATATGGCAACCCAGTAATCATTAGAGTCCCAGCGGAGATGGCGTAAACTAAAAGGAGGCTTTCAATAGTAATAGTGTCGGAAAACCAGTGGCCGCTTAACATTGACTATCGTTATGGGCCAGGGGCCCGTTTCTCGAAAGTCCCGAAAACTTTTCGGGCCCAAAAATCCATCTGTGAAATTGCCAACCGCTTGTTTTGGGAAGCCGATCTTTGAACATGCTTTCAAGGTACCAAAAAAAAAATTAACTGTGAAGTTTGCCGAATTAAATGCTCTCCGTTCTTGAGTTACAAAAGGAATTGTGACACCCGAAAATGGCCCGTAAAGTTTCGGCCCCCAGGTTCCAGTTGTTTAAAAGGTGGATAACACCATCCACTGGATAAATCACTAACCATTGGACAGCGCAGTTGGTTTCGCTGACTTATCCACTGGATAGTGATTTATCCAGTGGATAGCGCTATCCATCGTTTGAACAACTGGGGCCTGGTTGACAACTGGTAGTTTTGAAGTGTTGATGGACAGTTTTCGCTTTACAGTCGATGGTTAGTCATGGTTGCTTCAGTAAGACTTGTACCGGTTAAAGTAGGTTATTTTCCATTCTTTTGTGCTGGGGTCGTCTCCTACTTGAAGCTATTTCTGGTGGCATAGGTTGAGTGCTTCCACAATTTGGCAGTAAATGAGTAATAAGAAATAACACGTTACAATGCTAATCATCACGTCTTGTAATGTGAACAAAATGACTTCGTTTCTTGAGGAATGAGATTCTAGAAAGACGGGTTCTCGCTGATATCTGTTGTCTTTTCTTTCAAAAGGGGCAAGAAGGTAAAGATGACTCCGAAAGTGAATCAAGCCGAAAAGACTCTGAACCAGATTTAAACGTGGATTCCAGTGAGAGAAACAGCGACGGTGATAACTTGTTCACTGCAAGCTCTCTCACAGTAGACATTCATGAAAGGTCTACCGCTGAACGACCAGTCAGGGAACCCTCTCCCGTGTCACCAGCAATCTTTGAAATGTCAATGAAGATGGAAGCATCAAGGAAACTATGGGAAAATGGGCTGGAAATCAGACGACCAGGTAATCCAGTAACTGCGTGGGAGGAGACTCTACGCACTCCAAGTGTCAGCTCGTCAATTGTGGGTATGCCGGTTGTAGAGTCCCCCGATCTAAGATTAAGTGATGATCAAGTAGTCGTGTCAAAACCACAAGCTGATATAGATGTCAACGCCAGCAAGCCTGACTCTAAGTCCACTGATGGTATGAACTTTAACAAGAAACCAGGAACAGGGGAACAGCAGAATGTCTGTAAAGTAAAACCCCAGCAGCAACAGCAGCCCTCTGTTAAACCCCAGCAGTCGAATCCTGTTGTGGCGCAAACCCCTGAGGAGAGTCGTCCAAATGAGTTGAATACAGTCCCCTTAACTCAGCCTCTTTTGACACAGGAACAGCTGTTGGCGCATCAAGCTATGCCGCAACGATATGCATTTCCATTTGTCAGCCAGTTAATGGATTTACAGCAGAGACAGCCTTTTCTAAGGCAACCGCAAATTCAGCAGCTTCAAGAAGCAAACCAACAGGTGACACCCACTTTTCCAATTACTCATGTACAGGAAGTAAACCAGACACGTGCGTCCTCCTCGCCGCTTTCCCAAGCTGCGCAAGATATCTACCAGTCGTCCTTCTTGGCTAGTGGGGTTTACTCGGCGGGAACTTTCCAAGGCGCTCAACCATTTGTGTCTATTGCTCTGTTACCTTCAACCACCACTCAGTCCTATGCAACTTCCACACCAACGACTCAGACTGCATCATTAATAGGCATACATACTCAGCAGCAGGCTAAGACTGCAAGTGGGGCTGTCTTCCCACAAAATGTAAACCCACAAGGAGGACAAACTATGTACGTGCCATTTGACCCCAAATCATTAAGCGGAGGAACCCCTTTGTTTAACCTAACGCAACACCCACCGGCTGCACAGAGGCATCTTTTGGGAGGCCAACCAGGACTTGTTGGTGACAATGTACCTCGGCAAGGAGGCTTTCCAACTCCTCCCCCAGGGCATCAACCTTTTCAAGGAACTTACTCTTTCCATCAGAAACAAGCTGCGTACGATGTCTCACAAGATATGCAAATTAATCAAAAATCGCCTGAACAAACAGCTTTCAACAGACAGTCCGAACTAGTGAAGCATGTGAATGCTAAGCCTTTTGAACCTCCAAAGAGATCCACCCCGGGAACTGGCTCATCCGGGAGTGCACCCATAGGCCCTTTGGTGTCGTCAGCATTTACACGAAATCCCAACATGATGGCTATCCGGCCGAGTCCACCTGACGCTGGTGGCCCATCACAAAGCCCTCCAGTATCCACATCCATTTTGTCTGGTAGACCAGTGTCTGTTTCACCCGTTGACCCAGGTGTTCCATTTCCTGGTGCCGTAGGAACGTTTCCAAAGCACCCTGCAATAAGTCAGTTTCAGGTTCAGCAGCAACCTCAAGGAGTGCAACCTCAGCAGTTCACTCCCTTTCAACAACAAGCAGTGGGTATTCAGCACGCTCTTCAAATCAGACCTCAAGGCCAGCAACAACAGCAAACTGTGAATTCGTTACCAGGCGCTACAGCCGCCATTTTACCAAATCCAGCTGTCTTGGCAGCAACTATCCCAAGGCAACTTGTAAGGGCACCAGGCCTTGGTGCAATTGGCTTGGGAGGACCCCAACCTAGTCCCAATGCACAGCGCTTTCCTGCACCAATCCAGCGTCCTATGGCAGCATCCTTGATGCATGGAATGCATCACATGCAGGCTCCACGTGGACCACGCCCACAGTCAGCGCCACCTCAAATGATCCCTGCAAAGCAGCAAGCCCCGTCAAGCAGACCGCAGGTGCTACAAGGAGCGTTACCACCCCAGGATCCTATGGCAGCAGCCTTCAAATATGAGCAACACCACAAGATGATGGAGCAGACCAGAATGTTCTTTGCCCAACAGGGACATCAGCAGCAACATCGTGTCCCTCAACAGAACATTTCAGATGAGCAACAACTTAAAGCTGTGACAAGCTTACAAGGAGACAAGGCAAACGTTAAAGCTCCAGCACTAAGAGAAACCAACAAACTACAGGACAAGAAAGATGAAGTAACCTCAAGAAACAAAAAACCAAGTTCCGAACAAGCAAACAAGACGTCAAAGACAACCAAAGTAGACTCAAAGCCAGATGAAAGCAACAAAGACAAAAACTCAAAACAGGATGGTAAAATCGCTGTTGCCAAGAGTGTCGGCAGCGGAAGCACTGGCAGTGGCGTTGTTCGCATTCAGCCTCTGCATATGCATTCAAGGAGTAAGCCAAACAGGCCCCGAGGCCCTCCTCGAATGCCAGGTATGCCTCCAAACAAAGCTAAGCTCTCTGGACGACCAGAGAAAGAAGTCAAAGATGCATCAACTTCCGAGCACCCTGGTGAATCCCAAAGCCCCAGGAATTCCGATCAGGCCAAAGCGTCCGATGTGCAATCCGTTTCTCCACTTGGTGTAAACCAAGGATGAAAAAAAAAACCGTATCTAAATGAAGTTAGTAACCGATTTTCGGTGATCTTATTTGCCTGCCCATAAGGAAGTTGCTTTTGCGATAAGAACCACAAAGGAAAAACAATATTATCATACGCTTGATTTAGAGTTTGTCGAGTATTAATGTGTTTGCATTGCGAGAGATTCTCATTCGCCAAAAGCTCGCACAAGTTAGTTCACTGTAATTTTTGTCCTTCTCATTGCCGCAACACCTGTAAATTAGTCCACTGAAAGTTTGTACAGAGGTTTGCAATGAGTTAATTTATTGTTAGACTTTCTTGAGTATAAGCAGTGAGTTATTTCACCTCATGGAAGTTGAAGCTTTTTTTTGTGATAATGGTACAAATAAAGTAAGATTCGAGAGAACGTTTTTTTTTTCTTGAAAGGGAACTTCTAGGTTACAGTTGAAATTAGCAGATTGGAGATTTCAGTCAGCCGTCCGCACTAAGGTGCGGCGGGATTGCAGAAAACCACCTTGCATCTCAGTTGCACATTGTAGCATTCCTCGTTCCTTTAAAAACTGAATTACTTTTCCACAATCCAGCACCTCACTCTTCGCAATAGGGAGTTTAAGCACGCGACGTTTTTGAGCCGCGAACGGCAACCGGAAGTGAGCTGTTTTCCATTTTAACTTGTCTTGTCACTACTGCCTTTATATTGCTAAGTATCTTTCCTCCATTAGAGATAATTAGGTTTAAAATCTTGCAGACACTACTGTCCTGGCATGCAAAATGTTCATTTTCGTGGCTCAGAAACGTCGCGTCCCTAACGTTAGAAGGGCGCAGCCTTCCCTGGGTTTGGGTTTACTTGAGGCGATCGCTTGTCGACATAAAATCAGCTGACCGGATCACTCGATAATTATCTTAAGAAACCTTCCAAGAATTGTTTATATTCTCCAGAAGACGAGCTTTCTAATGATATTTGGCTGCGGTCTTGGAGTTTTGTGGTTCTTAAGGGACTGTTCATTATTTATGGCTAAGAAGGGGAGGGGTTGTTTAGAGTGAGGGGGTAAAATTTTCAAAACAAAGGGAAATGGGGAGGGGTGTTTTTTTAATACAGTAGAATATAGGGGGAAAATTTTGAGAATCCGTTTTTTCAACTCTTTTGTTGCCGTTTTGCAGGTATATTAAATTGAGCTTTGTTTTGTGACCACTGTGTCCTAAAAGTACCAATATACCCGGTCTCAGTTTCGAATCCAAGAAAGCGTGACCTAATGTAGCGTTACTTAAAAGTCACAATATGTAACTTGTTAATCTCTTTGAGCATGCAATTTGATACTACTAAATACCCGTTGGTGATATTGCTATATATTGAAGTACTTTTATCTTACGTACTTCAATATTGTGGTGCTTTTTATTCCAAGGATAACGAGCACTGAACTTGATTTTGGTCTTTACAATAACTGCAAAGATTCTCGCGCGCTCACTGGTCGAAAGCCGTTGTCAACAAGAGTATTGACAATGAAAATGATGTAATATGTAACGCAACGCTCAGCAATCAGGTAAAATTTTGGGCCAGTGGCATAAACTTGGGGGGAGGTAATTTTTGGATATACGCACTTTCGGGGAGGGGTACATCTGTAATCTGCCCTAGTTGGTTAAAAATCACGGAATTCTCCCTTCCCCACTAGCAATAAATAACGAACAGTCCCAAAGGAGGCGCCATTTCAAGCACGGGTTCAAATTACCAAGAGCCGACGACGTTTTTAATCCACTGAAATAGCACACTGTTAATCCCAGGAATTTAGCCATTTGGATTAACTTTCACGGCGTGAATGTAGTAAAACACACATGGCAGGTTTTGCTCAGAGTGCGTTTAATATATAACAGTCATGTCTCCGGTTGACGCTTTGTCAAAGAACGAGGAAGTGGAAGTCTGAACAACAATGAAAGATCGGTGTTTTTTTCGCTGTTGGTAGAACAATACCTTAATCCCTTCCTTGACACATGTCGCGAAAATAACAGATATTGGGCTATTTGAATACTTATCTTATCACTTATATTGAATCAATGTCATGTTTTTACTTATCTCAGCCCTTCGTGTAATTACTCTCTCCTGGCAACTCTTGAGTGTTTTTTTCTTTTTTAGTGTGGTGATGAGTGGAAAGGAAATCGATTGGGGAATTTGTCATTCCAGGCGTCCTTCTGATGAATATAAATTTGAGTATCAACTATTCCAATGCCACATCGCTCGGCATCCCTCTCCCTATCAAATTGTGATCGCAAAGGAAAGCCACTCCCCTCTGAGGTCAATTACAAAAGATTGGATAAGACACTCAGACAGTCAAATTTCGCACACCTACCCTTCCTCTTACTAAAGCTAAAATTCCTTGTGAACCGCTTCTTATGGTTTTTAGATTTCAATATTGTGTTTTCCCTTTTTATAGTCTCAGGGCGCTTTCCTTTAGACAAAATTGGCGGGCCAGACCCGTCACTTCGCAAAGAAATGCAAAAATTTGAAGGAACACTTGCGTGATAATCCCTCGCATTCTTCTACAGGAGTATACATCGTCATCCTCGAAATGTGTTAATTTGAAGGCGTTAGTCCTTTCAAATGGCCGGTCTGATCGGTCAGTTCTGTCAAATGGAAAGCGTCCCTAGCTTAATGTGGATAATCGAAAGCTAACCTTGTGTTTTCACACGTGCAAAAATTGGGTGAAGTCCGCCCAACGGAAAAAAATGTCCCTAAATGTTTACTTCAGCGGAATTGTGGTTCCGTGCCCTCTAGACGAATTGTATACATAACTTTATATGACCAGTTATTTAGAGCAAAACAAAAGAGTCTTCACTAAAAAGAAAAAAAGCAAAGATGACCAAGAGGAAAATACTTAAGAAAGTGAGCTGAGTAAATTTATCCCTTTTGCGGAAACACTGTTTTTTTCAGGGATCCATTACCACGATTTGCTCTAGACTTGAAAGGCGCTTTGTTAATTTCAGCAACTGCTCATTTCCACCCTATCCTACCCTACCTCTCATCTCCCCTTTGTTGTTGGTTTCCCACTTGACACCCGAAAACTAAATAGCTTTGTGTAAATGAGCGGCCACTGACTGGGTTTTATTGACAGTGGAGATCGACAGATCCGTTATTAGGGACCTTTAGATACGAGAACGAGTACGAGATTTGACTGCCCGTTTTTGGCGAAAATATTTAGAAGATTCATAACCCGGACGATTAATCTTACTCTTTGTTAGCAGTGTCGGTTGCTCAGTCAATCTTATCGCTGGAAACGTAACCTTTTTGCTGATCGAAAAATGCCTTGCATTCTTGCAAAACCTCGCACTAAAATGACGACGGTATCACGTTTTTCCCGCCAAAATGACGCTGGTTTGCGCACGGTCACTGTTGTTCTATGAGAAAATGTCGTTCTCGTAGTCGTTCTCGTCCTAGAATCTAAGGCTCTCTATTAGGAGACCCTGAGTGTTGGTCCGGCCGGAATCGAAGTCACGGCTTCCCGCATGGCAGCCCGGTGCTCAACCAAATCGGTGCGCGGAAAGGGCGTGTGATTAGGAACGCTCACCTTTCTCGTAGTCCGACCTTCGCGCCGATCTTCCATGGAACGCCTGCCCCTCGTTTGTGCGACCTCAGTGCTATGTAGTTTTGAGCCAAAGTAAAAGGCTTGGCCATCTGAATCAGATGTCAACTACTGTTTTCCCGATTTTCCTTTCGTACACTTTCACAATGAGTAGTGGCAGCTGGAGCTCATCAAGTGGAGCCTCTACCTCCACTAATTCTTTGAGTCAACCCTTTCTCGAGTAAATTTATTTTTGAGAAAAGGTTTTTTCGTGAAGAGTATCTTATTTCCCTTGACGCTGAGATATCTTTGTTTTGATTGGCTTTTATAACAGTGAGCGTGCTTAATCTCCCAAGGGAGGCGTTCTGTAAATAAATCTACTCTGGAAAAGGTTGACTTCTAGACCAAATATGGGACATTTCTTGTTTGAAGAAAAAGAGGTTGTAGCCACGTTTGTTGAGGCATTGCATAAGTTCGTTAGAACGTAGATTGCGCACTTCCTGCACCCCCTGCAACCTTCCCCTATATCTGCCCCTGAGGAGGAGTCCAAGATCTTTTTATATGGAATGGATTGGTGGTAAATTGATGGGGAAAGCCATGAAAAAATTCAAGTAAACGCATGTGTCGTGCGAAGTCTTTTAAATCGGCCTTGATTTCTGTCCAATTTATGTTGCGTGGAGTAGGACAGAAACTGAGACCTCGAGCAAGGAGTTGATGTCTAGTTGGATGTTATGGTTGTTGTGTCTCCACTATAGTTCGCATTGTTTGTTCTGGTTACGTCTACGTTGGTGTTTTTGAGTGGGCGTAGGATTGATGTTGTCGTGCGAGTTGCTGGATTTATATTGTTAGTGGTTGTGACATGTATGCCGCCGTGAGGCAGAAGATTGAATGTTAGTGTTCGCGCGAGTTGCGCCGTGGAGTTCGAGAAGACGTTTACTTACCTGTCAGAGGCCATCTCACTATTTCTTGTAGATAGAAATGTTCTTTTAATGCCATCCTCAATGGCTATAAGGAAGTTTTTGATAAATTAAAAAGTTGCATGAGAGCATAAGTGTAGATTTTAAGTCACTGAGACAGTTGCTGAGCTAGTTTTTCAGTGTTTTATAATGCCGTTGACCAAGAGAAAATGAGGGGACAGAGAGGGAGACTCCCGGTCCAGCCCTTGGGATATGTCATGTCCACGAAAGTTATTTTTAGACGAGCAGAAGTCTTTCGAGACGTCCGCATGCTGGCCTACCTCCGTCCGATGCTTGAAAGAAAATAAATATTCATCAGCCTTCCACGTGCGCCGTCATTTTCTCTTTTCACTAAGAACCTAAGAGCGAGGCAGGACTGCATGCGGACGTCTCGGAAGACAGACTTCCCCTAGAACAAAGACTTCCGGTCGTCTAAAAATAACTTTCGTGGACATGACATATCCCGGCCAACGCCCTGAGCCTCCGTCTCTGTCCCCTCATTTTCTCTTGCGTTGACATTGTCTTCGTAGGAAAAAAATCATTCGTCGTGATGTTTTTTTGAAGGAGTGATGCCCGATTGTGGTGGAAAAGTTGATTATTGCTGTAGATTGATGGCCTGCATTTGATAGCGAGTTCCTTTGGAATAATGTTCTTTGGTATAAAATGGTCGTAATTTGAAATGTGATGTTCGTAGCGAGTAACTTTCAACTGCAAACGTTTGGCTGTGTGAAAAGGTTGCCTGGATAGATTCCTCACGATATGGATTTCGGGAGGGCCAGGGTTGGGAAAGAGAACAGGAAGAAGAAGAGAAGTTGGTAACGGAGAGCAGTTTCTTTGTGGCTTATATTTTGATTTTTTTACAACGGTCTGATGCTTGAGTAAGTGGTTTCTTGGAGTGTGTCAACAGTCCAATTCTCTGTCTCCAGGCAGTTATTCCAATCCCCATCTTCTGCTTTGGATCTAATTGACTAGATTGTGGGCAATTTCATGCAAGGGCCAGCTGAACAAAGTAGAAGTGACGTATCTTGGAAGATCTAACTAGCAAAATAAAAGGCCAATTTCCAATATGTCGTCAGGCACGGCGTGACTTCTTCAGGGAGTTTAATGATTTGCCGTTACAATTTTTTGAAATTCAAATATAAACCATAAGAAAACTACAATCGATTGTGGGTATAAGATTACAGATAAATATTTAACAATTATTCCATGAGCGCACGTTGGATATGAGATGGTAAATAGCCAACGAGGCGCGTAGCGCCGAGTTGGCTATGACCAGTCTCATGTCCAACAAGCGCGAATGGAATAATTGTTTTATTAAATTCCTTTAAACTCCAAAAGTTTAGAAAGTACGAAATACGAGCGAAAAAAGCGAGCAAATCTGAGCGAAATCAAAAAAACTTGATGAGAACCGATGCGATGTCGTGTAACACCTTGTGGTCAGACAGACGCAGGCTCGTCACAAAAACATTTCTTACGAAAATAACACAAACAGCGGTGATAAACATTGTATTCCAACGCATTTTTATAGAACTTGACGTTTCGTATGCTAATCAACACACATTTTCAAAAGTGACCGTTACAATTTTTAAAAACTATTTATATATATCGTAAACAATAGGGGTCTGGAACCTAGACTGAGAAAAATGATCTGCAGCAGTACGTGTCTTGACATAATGAAAAGTAATAGCTAAAACAGCAATAACTTCTCACTACTAATATTGACATTAAGGGAGGGCTTTAGCTCTTGAATGAACAAAGTCTCTTTAATTTTGCAGTGAAAGTCAGTTTTTCCGGAGGCTAAAATGTCAAAGTGATCCCATTTAATGTCGTGGCCAGTGGTTTTCACATGATCAGCAATGGCTGATGGATGGTCACTTTTAGCTATGGCCTTGAAATGTTCTGTTTTTCTGTGGTGGAGTCTTCGTTTTGTTTTGCCAATGTAGAATTCATCGCAGTTCCAGCAGACAGCTTTATAGACGACCTTGGACCTCTGAGATCGGTTCAAGCGATCTTTGTATGGAAAAAAGGAGTTGATGCGGCGTGTGTTTTGGAATATGATCTTGAGATTGACGAAAGAGTAGAAATTGTATACGCAGGATTTCAGACGATGGCCTAAGAACAAGAGTTTATACAACATTTCTTACCTTTTCGCGTACTTCTAAACGTGGGAATTTAACCCAGCTGTCCAGAAAATTTTTTTTTTTTTGCTTTCTTCAGAGAGAAATTTCGCTTTCCGACGAAAAAACTTTAAGCTTGGCAACACTTAGATCAATCTTTTACCATATAAGGTCAAACCAAGGTATATGAGCTGATAACCGAGATTGAGTGAACCTATCAGAGCACGACAATTGCATTATCCCAGGTTGAGAATTTAATAATTAAAAATTATTCCATGAGCGCGCGTTGGATATGAGATGGTAAATAGCCGAGTTGGCTATGACCAGTCTCATATCCAACAAGCGCGAATGGAATAATTGTTTTATTAAATTCCTTTGACTCCAAAAGTTTGAAAGTACGAAATACGAGCGAAAAAAACGAGAAAATCCGAGCAAAATCGAAAAAACTTGACGAAGATGCGATTTTATGTAAGACCTTGTGGCCAGACGGACGCAGGCTCATCACAAAAACAATTCTTACACTTTTCGCGTACTTCTAAACGTCGGAATTGATCCAAACTTGTTTTTTTGCTTTTTTCAGAGAGAAATTTCGCTTTCTGGCGAAAAAACTTTTAACTTGGCAACGCTTAGTTCAATCACTTACCACATAAGGCCAAACTAAGGTGTATGAACTGATAACCGAGATTGAATGGACCAATCAGAGCACGAGAAATGCATTATCCGAGGTTGAAAATTCAATAAATATATATGACAATTTAATCCTGCGAAATCGCGCGGAATATCGCCTGATACTTAGCCGAGAGGTTGACTAGCAGTAGAGTTATTTTCATAGAGTTATGTCGTAGACCCGGGGGAGGGGGGGGGGGTACTCCTCGGAATTCTTGGTGGTGGTGTGCCGCCCGTGTCTTCAAATCCCGACCCTATTTCAGACCTAAACATGCTATTTTCCACCCCCGTTTTCAGACCTGACCTCTAAAATTTATACTCGTTTTCAGACCTGAACTTGCAAATATACACCCGTCAGTCAGACATGGCTTTATAAAATCGTTACATTATTATAGCATCCGAGTGAAATCACAACAAAGTATATTACGTTAAAGCATAATATTTTTTATTAGGAAGTATAAAGCACTAAGAATTGCATCAGGCACAAAATTCAGTAGAATAATTCAAGCTTTAAATTGTCCCGTCATGAAAACAGTTTGCATATATACTAATCGATGTAACGGGAACAGAATAACAGAACAGAACAATAATGTAGAAAAAACGAAATCGAAAGGAATGAAAATACATTGACTCGTTATTATACATTATAAGGCCTATTAACATTGAACATAAATCTATCTCTTTTGTGTCAATTTAAATGAAAAAAAAATCATTTGAAGTTCTTGATAAACCAAAAACCCGACCCGATTTCAGACCATAATTGTCAAAATCTATACCCGTTTTCAGACCAAAACGGCTCAAAAACCATACCCTTTGGGGCGGCACATACCTATATACCTTATATAGGGGAGTACCCCCCCCCCCCCCGCCCCGGGGTCGTAGAGTTAGAGTTAAGTTTCCAAAATCGTGAATTTAGAAATACAGAAATACAAAAAGTATCCTAAACATGCATAAAAGCTAACCTTAGGCCTAATTAGGCGTAAACAAAAGTTTAGCTTTTACGAATGTTGGGTTCCAAAATCTTGAATTCAGGATTTTGGAAACTTAACTCTAACTCTACGACATAACTCTATGAAAATAACCCTAAGAATAGCTGTCCTCCTTAGTCGACGAGGCCGTAGGCCGAGTTGGCTAAAATCAGGCGATATTCCGGAAGATTGACCACGATAATTGTTTTATCATTCAACACATTGATGACAAAGCACTATTTTCTACTTTTATTGGAAAAAAGCTGGAAAAACTATCATTTTTCTCCGCGACACACAAAATTACCTATATCGCAGAAAATACGTTGGTTACGCCCGACCAATATTGAGCGCACTATGACCACATTTGGACGTTGTCACAATGTGTTGAATAGTAAATATATATATATATATTTACAATTTTTATCAGTTGTTCTTATCTTTGGTTATTGGATCAAACACTCTCTTGCCATAGCTTCTGGCTGGGGCGGAAAACCCGGAACCCAAGTGAGAGTCCTGGGAACGAAACTGATGGCAATTTTAAATTTTGAGAAAAAATACTTATCAAGTTTGGTTTTCCACCCTTCACGATTTTTTAATATTCCGCGACATAGAATTTCATTAAGCTGACCTGCATCACTGCGTGTTTCAGACTCAGGGGTTTTCTTCTAAGTAAATCCCGGAAAGTTCTAAATAAAATAATTTAAGAAACCTAGATCCGAACATTTTACATCATAAAAGCTTGGTATTAAAAAAAAAAACCACAACAAACAAACAAATCAAAAATTGCACGCGGAACAGCCGCTCAAAAATATTTCACGGAAAATAAAATTTACTGTTCATGCGAAAAAACCAGCAAATCAATGCTTTCACTTTCCTTTCCGGGGCAACCCCCATGCTTCTAAAACGGGAACCACGGTACTGCTGCTTCACGTGACAGATTCTTTGGCCTATTGCCTATCAGGTGCTTGCGTCACCGTTTGTTATGGAAAGGTCGACCAACCCCAGCGTTTTTTTTGTGTACGTCATTTCACCAATCAAGCAGGTATTTATCCGAACTGGAGCTCACCTTGGACCATTTTAGTACTCAGTATTAACTTGTTTCCCTTTGTCAATTATGTTACCTCATTTTGAAATAATATTTTGTTGATAAGAAAAATGTGATCGATATCACAGTCACATAAAAGCTTCGTGAAAGATCTGTTGTCTCAAAACAATTGTTTGCTGTTGCCCTTACTATGAATTGCAGATTACCGAGTATTGTATTTTGACAACGAAACAATTGTACCTCCCATTTTTCACCTATTGATCATGCCACACTTTAAGCCAATCACTAGGCGTGTTTTAACAATGGCTGTCGATTACGTCACTTACTGTGAAAAACCACCGAAAATTTTTTTCTTCACCTGGAGGTTTCTCGCCCGCTGAAAGGATTGTGGCTGTAGGGAGCACATTTAACATCGCACTTTCAGGTCTGACTGCTCTCGCCCTCAAGGAATTTTAAAAAAATTGGCCATAATGGGAAATAATGAAAAAGAAAGCAAGCAAAGCAAGAAAGGTGAAGTGCAACATATAGTTCCATCGACTGTTCCCGAAGGCGGTTGGGGTTGGCTTGTCTGTCTTGCAGGATTTATAGCACAATTTGTTGTGCTTGGACTGCAAAATAACACTGGTATCCTGTACAAGACTTTATTGGTGGAATTCCAATCAAGCAAAGGAGAAACAGGTAAGTTTGGGCTCAGACTTAAACAGTATTAAACAAGAAGAAATTCGGTCGCGATGATGAATTCGAACTGCTGAACGCGCGTGTTCGAAGAAACCTCCGGCCACTGTATTTAATCAAGCACAAATATAAGGTTTACTAGTGGCTTTTCCACCATAGTAAGTCATATTTAGTAAGATTGCAATTCATATTCCTCCCCTTCTCGCAGTCAGTTCGCTGAAACGGCTGAAAGAGAACAGACTTCAATAATTTTTTTGAAACTGACCGCAATTTTAACCGGATGTGCAACAGCAGCCAATAATTGCGATGAATTGAATCAACAACGCTAAAAGTAGATTTCGACTTCAACAGGTAATTCAGGTTGTTCCCTCAAAAGAGAATTGAACGCTTATTGCAGCGAGTGGACACAGATTTATACTCTTCAATCGACTGAAATTAATCCTGCAATGGTGGCGGTAATATTTGGCTTGTTCCCTGAGGCATAAATGTATTTCAAGTTATTTTTTGAGTTACTTTGTCTTTGTGATGGTCAACTGAACGGATTCATCTGGAAGCTCTTTGGCTGCTTCAAAAACGAAAAGTAACCAGCATTGTTGATCTTTACCGTGATGATATTTGACAGTTCTGGCGAAAGTGTGAGTGGGATTTGTTGATGATGCAATATGCAAATTTCGGACCTTTATCTTTCTCTTGAACAATCAGAAATTGCAAGCGCCCCCTTTCCCGGTGAATTTAGAAGGAGAGCAATGTCTCGACCACCTACCTCTTCGCTTTGCCGTATCCTACTTTTTAAGAGAATCTTGTGGTCGTCTTGCGACGTACTAAAATCATTTCCGATCCATTGTGATGTACAGAAGGTCATTAAACTTGCGTGGCAACTAAGGACCTCGGAAAATTTTCCTAACGAAAGACCGGTTAACTGTCGATGTAGTTTATCCCATTTCGTAGACGATTAGTTTCTGGGAAGGCCTATGTGGAAGTTCCACAGGATTACAGCAGACAACTGTTTGCAAACATGTTTTTATTTAATTTTTGTTCCCAGCGCGATGTTTGGTTTTTATCTCGTGTCGACTTACCTTGACGCGATCGAAATTGTACAGTGGGTCTAATAGGTTCATTGCACGTTGTAGTTACTTGGCAAAATGTATGGAAAAAATGGGTAATTCCGCCGGAGATTTTAACACTGAAAACGACATGGAAACTTTGAACGTTCTTTACTTTCCATCCGCTGTGCGAAAAGTGGCGCTAATGAGCAAGGCTGTGCGAAGATCGATTTGCATCTTTGCAAAACAACTTGCGCTCATTCTTAGGCAAATCCTTGAGAGCTGAAAGTCAAGGGACACATGCCTAGTGAAAGGGTTTAATGGTTTTCGAAAGCTATCACATGTATCATTGTATGCTTAGATTGTAAACTTTAATATTTTTATCGTACCTCGCTGATAGACCGCAAAAAGGCAATTGCAGTTGCGTTTCGCAGTTGCGTTAAAATGTTTTGTTGAAGAACGCGATTGTTTAAAGCGAAGCTTATGTTGATAATATCGTTCGCACGTTTATTTATTTAATTTATTTCTCATTGCGAAAAAAACATTTCGCTTTGAAACTTTCTCCGATGATTTAGCGCAAATGTTCTGCATCCAACGAGAGCTCTTGCGTATTTAGCTTCGCAGCAATGTTGCGGTCATTATTTGGAACTTAGCCACGCAGGAGCTGACAATCGCTAAACCCTTCTAAAGTTACTTTCACAGTTCAGTTGGTTCTCGATAAGTTGAACCGCCACGATGCATTAAAAGGAACCGGTTCTGCTCTAAAAGCTCTTTCTAGAATAAAAATATGAAGGAGACGTAGAGGTTGCCCAGGTAATGGATTTTTTGATTTTTAAGTGAAGCAAGAAAATACATCACACCGGTGACATATATACCTCAGAGTTCAGATGAAGTTGACCTGAAACATGTTGATCTTCAGTCTCTTGTCTGCATGTTGTATTGGAACATAGTCACCAATATGTAACAACCTATCTTTAATTAGGAGACGCCCAAAGTACTTTGCACTGAAAATAACGGGAGTTGACTTGAATTTTACATGTTTTTCTCATCAATTTACCAATGCTTTCAGCCTTTGTGCGTTTAAAACTGAAGAAAGCAATATTTGTTTCGCCTTTTTCCATTCCCCCCACGCTAGGTTCTTCCATTCTTTGAAATGACTTTTTTAAAATCATGCTGCAATGAAACTGGCTTCAGCAGAATGTAGAAAGTGTTCAATTTCCCTATGTAATTTTTCGGTTTTCTTTGAGCGATTTAAATACGAATTTTTAACTTCAAAGTAGGCTGGTTCAAATTTTGGGTGTTTGATGCATTTCTTATCATTGAAATCGTTTGCATGTTTGTGCAGGTGTGCAATTGATGCATACTCAAACGGCAAAAACACGTGATAACGGTGAGATTAATACACATGTGGCAATGTGTAAATCTCAAGTCACACCACGATCTCTTTTACTCTCTTCGTACATCATAGTTTGAAAATGTTCTTTGAGTGTTGTAATGGCTGCCATTGAAGCCTTTTTGCAGAATTTATTGCGTATGTAGATCTGAATGACAGATGCGACATGTTTTTGTTGAGTGATCATGCACGTTGCAGTCTGGAGTTGAACACCCATATCCCCGCGTCTACCCCGCGACTGTGCTGCACTCAGCACCACAACTTAGCCTTCAACCAAGCAGGAGTTCGCCTTGTATACCCCAATGCCGTCTTGACTTCATTCCTAAAGGATTCGTCCAATTGCACTACATTTTTAAACTTTAATACAAATAAGCCTTTTTGGCTGAATTTGATCATATGTAAATGGCATTTGCGCACTACAAAGTATTAAACTATTATATATTATTATTAAACGTCATGCCAATATTTTAGGGAATGAGAAATTTATTTGTCATCATCTCAACGAACGCGTAGTTACGTGACATTTTCAGTTTTACTATTATCTATCGATCGTGGACTACATCCGATCCTTGGATTGCCTTGATCGTCATTTTTGTAGTTGGTTAAAGGGTGACAGTTTCAACCCAATAGTGACTTAAGCGAAATTGATGTGCTGGAAGGTGTCATAAAGCATTCTTGCCCAAAGAAAAATTAACACTTTGCATTTCGTGCGAATTTTTTTTAATGCTAGAAAAGTTCTGAAGTCGGATTTCCTTTTGCTGTCATCGAGCCATCATCGTGCTTGACTCTAGACAAGACGCAGATTTTAGATCCGCTTGTGTGCAACTTAAAGACAGCTTTCGTTGGCTTCGTTTTATTTAAAATACCCTGGTTTCCTGAAATGGCATTGCAATGTTTCCTCTTTACGGTTACTGTAGTTTGTGTTTTCCATATAACGCTGACGTTATAAATAGAGTTTAAAACCACATTTTGCCCCGGGCTATTGCAGTAATTATTAGTAAACTGAACTTGCTACAAGCCTGCAAAGCCAAGTTTTAATTCTAGTTGAAATGACTGATACCGTTAAAATTGCGTTTCTTTCCTTTTAAGTCAATTTCTGTATTTGACAATTGAATGTATAATGATTCATCGCTAGATGCGAATTGCCTTGATTTCGTTCTTTACAGTACCAAAGGGCCTCCGTGTTCTGTATTGGTCAGCCTGTGGATAACTGCGAAAACACTCCTAATTGGTTTATATCCCTTAATCCTTTTACCAAAGGCAATCATTACATCTTTGGGTATCATTCATGTTTGTGAGAATATAAGAAACAAGCGGAGTCGATAAGCTCAGTTGTAAGAGAGAAAAATTCTGTATGGGCTTTCTAGGTTTATGTTCAGTTTGTGCAATGCTTGATTATTTTTAAGTAGCTTTGATGCAGATTATTTTTCTGAACTTGACCTCTCTGACATCACTTTGATCACGTTTCCACAAAAAAAACGTGATGTTTTAATTAAATTACACGGTTCTTGCATTTCCTTAAATAAACACCCCCTGCATTCACTACTCTTAAAGTCAATCTGAGGAAAAAATGTTCTGCGTAGAAAATGAAACCGTTTTATTTTCGGACGCAGAATTTTTAAAACATCACTGATGCTCGGTAAAAAAGTTTTCTTTGTGCACGTCAAAACGTCTCCTTGTTATTTTGCAGCTTGGGGTCTATCAATCGGCCTCGGTATGATGTTCCTGTTTGCTCAAGTGTCGTCAGACTTGAGTGAACGCATTGGCTGCCGGGTAGTGGCGTTGTTGGCGGTTTGTTAGGGGTTTTGGGATTTGTGTCGTCGTCATTTGTGACCAACGTTCACCTTCTTTATGCCACGTTTGGAATTCTTTGGGGGATTGGAGCGAGCATGAGTTACTTGCCAACTCTTCGATCCCTTCCTTATTGGTTTTCACGGTAAGTAAAGAGCTCTGGTATATTTTTAATGAGTATCTAGTAATTATACTCTTGTAAATGCTTCCTTTTTTTCGTGGTGTCAGTTCTTTGGGTGCTTCACAGACACTACAGTTAATTAGATTGGTTAACTTATATAGTAAACACATATCGCATCTCTTCAATTTACTGGCAACGAAGTTGGTTTTTCGTGATGTAAGCTACATTTTACACCTCAAAGTATTCTCCAAAGAAGACTAGGAATTCCCTCACTTCTTTGAGAAAGAACCCTAGTTACGCAAAAATTAAATCTGAGAGGTTTTCCTTTTTGACCAAGCGCGAGGTTTGTTAGTGTGTAAAATTAGAATTATAATGGCAAAACCCTCTGTGGTGGGACTTGAGGAGTTTGTCGCTTCGCTCCATACAACTGAGTGTCATTAAAGATGTCACCAAAAAGATAATACGGTACCGCAGAATTCAAGGTCCAGCGTGGTATGCAGAGGTGTCGTTGGCTCAATATCGATCATTCTGGAGATATTTTTAACGAAAGATATTTGAATTTGGTATGAGGCTACCTTGCAACTTGAAAGTTTTGTCGAGGATCTACCCTCTTTGCCGCAATGACGTACCCTGGGTACCAGGTTTTTTTCTCGCTTGCGGCGGACGGAAATTCTTCGCTTCGGCGGCCGAAGGCCGATGGCACGAGCGGGTCACGATGGCGGGTCACAATAGAGACATGACCGACACCGGAAACTGCGCAAGAAAAACCTCTGGCACCCATGGCAGCAATGACGTCTAGTGTTTCCAAATTGTTTCCACGCATTAAATCCCTTAGGTATTCCTTCAAATGTTTTTCGTCACTAAAGTGTATGTGACAGATTTTTCAATATTTACTCAAGTGAAACATCACGGCTTTCTGAGATAAAAGCAACCAAAAAAACTTCCATGCTAATGTTTATTATATGCCTTTCAGCCTTTTAAAATTTGGAATTTTCACTTCCGGGGGGTACAAACCGCGCTAGTTAGGAGACTGGGAATAGCAAGCCAGTGACGTCAAAACAGAACGACAGGGACTTTTAGTGATATAAATTATTCGTTCTTTGTCTTCAGCATTATTGCAACCAAATACAAAGCATCTCAGAAGCAGTTTCAGAAAACTTCTTAATCTGCAAAAAAAAAAAGGAAAATTCGGGCCCTGGAAAAAATTCTTTCTGTTTTGACCTCACATTTCTGCTATCCCCAGTCTACTAACTAGCGCGGTTAAGTGAAAATTATATTTTAAAAGGCTTAAAGGCATAGAATAAGAATCGGTATGGAATTTTTTTGTTTGCTTTTATCTCAGAAAACCATGATGTTTCACTTGAGTAAATGAAAACCCTTCTCATATGCACTTTAAGATACTTCTCTGACTTCAGTTGGCTTTTACTAACATGCACTTGTTTCTGATGTTTCAGGCGCATCAGTCTTGCTAACGGCCATAGTAACGGCCGGAAGTGGCGTAGGAACAATCGCCATGGGTCCTCTTATGCAGCTGGCAGTAAACCATATGGGTTGGGCTAATTCCACTCGGGTACTCGCTGGAATGCTCACTTTATGCACTGCAGGCTCCTTGCTTTATCGAGTCCCCAATCAAGGGGATAAGATAATTGTGAAGGCTGAAGGAGACGAAAAGCCTAAGCGGACACCAATATTTGACTTCTCGGTTTTTAAGAACAAGGCATTCTTGGTGTGGTGCATTTCTTTGAGCGCGTTTATGATGGGATATTTCGTGCCGTTTGTGCACTTGGTAAGTTTTTTTTTTTTCAATGGAAGCTATCCCGGTAGAACGATCTCCTATATGAAGATATTTTCAATCAACGATTAATATTTTTCAGACGGACCACTGTTACAGTAAAACGTACCGGATGGAACAAAATCCCGACTTATAGATCGATGGTAGAAGGGTATCCCCTTGTAAAAATCACAATCTAGCCGTAACCGTTAACCGCGATACAAGGATAAAATCAACCATCATGTGACATAGAAGGGGTGATCGACCCTTCAACCACACCCACATAGGTGGCAATGCGTTTTATTTTTAACTTACAACCCATTTTATCTTACAACCCTAGTTTATATCTTGTTCAAACGTCGCACTTTCGTCGCGCCGAACTCAATCAAATTGAGTTCGACTTTCGCGCGACCACAGACGTCGCGTCAAATTCAATTTTAAATGAGGTAGATCTGGACCACAACCCTCCGACGGGAACGGTTCCCGTAAAATCAAAGATGACGGATCACATAAAGATATGCATGCAGTCAGTTTGGCACAAGATAAGCACGACATTTGAATCAATGTCGCGCCAAATTCGCTAGCTCGACGTTGGCTCGACAAGGTCGTTGAACGTAAAAACTTGGCGCCACAGTCAATTCAAACATTGTGCTAACGTCGACCTCCGGCACGACGATAGCGCGACGTTTGAATTAGGCCTAATTAACGGGGGTTTTATCTTGTTCGATTTCGACGTTTTCTTGCGCTGAAAAGGTGTAGGTATTTCTAAACCAGTGCTCTTGTTTCTTTGCTTTCCAAACACTGAGCCCCGTTATAACGACCATTTGTGTGTTTTTTTGTCCGGTATCGTTGTATTTGAGATTCCTTTAAAACGAATGCGCAATAGAGGAAGTTTCAATTGAGTGTCGTAACCCAAAAACCAAAGTAATAACTTTGGCCAATCAAAAAGGACGGAGGCCATCCAGTAAACCAATCAAGACTCGAAGTAATTACACGTAGCCGACACAAAGCGCGGGAAAATGTGCACGCGCAAGCCAAGATTGGTTTTGCTTTCACTTCTGATTGGTTGAAAAAATGGCGCGAGAACTTTCAACCAATCACTGAGTGAAGTAAATGCAAAACCAAATCAATTCGCCAATTACTTACGACACTCAATTGAAAACCGCTCTATAACCATGTAATTTAACCCGGCCATGAGTCTCTTGGTATATGGGCACATCGGGATTCCACTGGTAATCGCTGGGAAGATCTATAATCTAGGGCATAGGGGAAATATTGAGTGTCTCCTCCTCCTCTTCCTTACCATCAGGGATAACGACTTCTGGCTGTTTTCGAACCAGGAGGTGGGAATCTTTGAACAGCTATATTTGTCTGCGCAGACTAACAGGTTTGAAAAATATGTTTTTTCGACGCTTAAGAAAAGGGACCTACCCTGCAACGAACGAACCGGTCAGAGGTCGTTATTCTTGAATCTGGGCAAAAGAATTTCTGGCTCGGGGGACACAATAATGGCGCTAGAGCTGAAGATGGCATCCCACTAGGCAACTCTCTTATTGCAGTAGTCTCAAGAGCCCTGTAATTTAGAACCTGAAAAAGGCTGAACCAAATATTGTTATTTTGCAAACAGCCCGCTTACGCGAAGAGTGTGGCATACCAAACTCACAGTCCTCGACACTCGTCGGCATGATGTCGGTGGGATCAACATTCGGTCGGCTTTTCTTCGGCAAACTTGGCGATCACCCAAAAGTGGACCGACTATACTGTTTTCAGATGGCCATGCTGGTTATGGCGTGGCCGATACTCTGAGCACGCTGACAAAGAGCTATGTCGGTCTCGTTATTTACATGGTGGTTTTCGGTGTGTTCGACGGCTGTTTTGTGGTTTTCCTTGCCGTCCTTTGTGCTGACATCGTGGGCGTGGACAAAGTTTCTGCTGGAATAGGCGTTCAGTTCTTTTTATGGCCATCACATCCATTGCGGGTCCACCTCTTGCAGGTAAATTTTCTGCGTTTTAAAAAATAAATTATTTGTTGATAGCGTCATCTGGCAATGGGTTCGCCTCTCGAGGTCTCGTAACGGTTGTATTTTAAAAAATTCATGCTAAGCACTTGTTCCATGGTTGATCGGAGAGATTTATTTCGCTCGCTGGGAGATAACTACAAGGAAAAAGTTGTTCAAATCTTTCTCCTTTTCCAGCGTTCTGTCTACAAAGGGAAATTGATTGACGTGCAATCCCGCGGTCATGAAGTTAATCCCCGTCGAAGCCCGAATTCTTTCAGATCGCTTTGCAACTGGTCTGGTTGTTTTCCAGTCTTTTGCAGTGATAATCTTTAGCTAAAAAACATTTTCTTTAAATATGTGGAAGAAAATATTGACCATTTGGTGGTTTCTCATGTCTGTTCTAGAATCAAACCATTTCATCCGCCTTTTGTGTTCATGATGGTGATAAAAATTCTCAGAACTAACTATAAAGCACGGTATTGTTGAAGTAAGGAGAAAGTTGAGGGTATATCTTTCTGTGTATTTTCCTACGAGTTAAAGATTTACTTTCGGAAGAACTGTAATATGGCTTTCCAAGAAAGCTTGTGAAATGTATTTCAGAAACGGAATGAAGGGAATTGTGGAATTGTGGGATGAAGGTGATTCCGGCGATGACCTATAGTAACCAGTGCACGACTTTGCAGTCAGGCGGAGGGACGCGTTCTATTTCGCGCCAAC
>NC_090870.1:34989422-35010242 GCF_036669935.1 Montipora foliosa | reverse complement strand
CTTCGTTGAAGTTGTGGGGTTTGAAGAATCCGGTGACTGGATACGAATCAAGGGCTTTTCACCAGTCTTGCGCACACACAGTCAGCGCGCTGCCACGATTGTTGTTGCAGAGTTCTGGAGGCATGAGAACCGGTACGAGGAAGAGGGTAAACACGTTGCCACTGTAGAGCAGGCGTCCAGCGACGCCCGTAAAACGCGATTTTGGATTAAGACTGAGAAAGATGTTAGATGACCACCTGTGTAAGTGAAGAAAAAAATACTGTTTCAGTGTTTAAAAAACTCACGAGTACTTGGGGTGCATGTCTTTCAGAAAAAAGAACGGATTTCGTTGGCGCGAAAAATAGAAACCGCGTCCCTCCGCCCCCTGACTGCAAAAGTCGTGCACTGGTTACTATGTCATCGCCGGAATCACCTTCATCCCACAATTCCACAATTCCCTTCATTCCGTTCTTGGAAATACATTTCACAGCTTTCTTGGAACGCCATATTACAGTTATTCCGCAAAGTAAATCTTTAACTCGTATGATATGAAAATACAAAGAAAAGGATATACACTCAACTTTCTCCTTACTTAAACAATACCGTGCTTTATAGTTAGTTCTGAGAATTTTTATCACCCATCATGAACACAAAAAGGCGGCATGAAATGCGTTTGATCTAGAACATACATGAGAAACCACCAAATGGTCAATATATTCTTCCACATATTTAAAGAAAATGTTTTTTTTAGCTAAAGATTCTCACTGCAAAAGACTGGAAACACAACCAGACCAGTTTGCAAAAGCGATATGAAAGAAATTCGGTGCTTGGACGGGGATTAACTTCATGACCGCGGGATTGCACGTCAATCAATTTCCCGTGTAGACAGAACGCTGGAAAAGGAGAAAGATTTGAACAAATGTTTTCCTTGTAGTTATCTCCCAGCGAGGGAAATAAATCTCTCCGATCAACCATGGAACAATTTGCCTTAGCATGAATTTTTTAAAATCACAACCGTGTACGAGACCTCGAGAGGCGAACCCATTGCCAGATGACGCTATCAACAAATAATTTATTTTTTAAAACGCAGAAAAATGTACCTGCAAGAGGTGGACCCGCAATGGATGTGTGTGATGGCCATAAACAAAGAAACTGAACGCCTATTCCAGCAGAAACTTTGTAAACGCAACACGATGTCAGCCCAAAGGTACGGCAAGGGAAAACCACAAAACAGCCGTCGAAAACACCGAAAACCACCATGTAAATAACGAGACCGACATAGCGTGTGTCAGCGTGCTCAGAGTATCGGCCAAGCCAATAACCAGCATGGCCATCTGAAAACAGTATAGTCGGTTCACTTTTGGGTGATAGCCAAGTGTGCCGACGAAGAAAAGCCGACCGAATGTGGATCCCACCGACATCATGCCGACGAGTGTCGAGGAACTGTGCGTTTGGTAGCCACACTCTTCGGGTAAGCTGGCTGTTGGCAAAATAACAAATATTTGGTTCAGCCTTTTAAGGTTCTAAATTACAGGGGTCTTGAGGACTACTGCAAATAAGAGAGTTGACTAGTTGGATGCCATCTTCAGCTCTAGGCGCCATTATTGTGTCCCCCGAAGCCAGAAATTCTTTTGCCAGATTCAAGAATAACGACCCTCCGGAACGGTCGTGCGTTTGGCAGGGTAGCGTCCCCTTTTCTTAAAGCGTCGAAAAAACATATTTTTCAAATGTATGTTAGTCGGCGCAGACCAATATAGCTGTTCAAAGATTCCTGACCGCCTGTCGTTCGAAAACAAGCCAGAAAGTCGTTATCCCTGATGGTAAGGAGGGAGGAGGAGGACACTCAATATTTCCCCTATGCCCTCGATTATAGGATCTTCCAGCGCATTACCCGTGGAATCCCGATGTGCCATATACCAAGCGACTCATGGCGGAGTTAAATTACATGGTTATATAGACGGTTTTCAATTGATGTGTTCGTAAGTAATTGGCGAATTGATTTGGTTTTGCATTTACTTCACTCCGGTGGATTGGTTGAAAGTTCTCGCGCCATTTTTTCAACCCATCAGGAAGTTGAAGCAAAACCAAATCTTGGCGTGCGCTGGGCACATTTTCCCGCGCTTTGTGTCGGATACGTGTAATTACTTCGAGTCTTGATTGGTTTACTGGATTGGCCGCGTCCTTTTTGATTGGCCAAAGTTATTAATTTGGTTTTGGTTTTACGACACTCATTGAAACTTCCTCTATTGCCGCATCGTTTTAAAGGAATCTCCAAATACAACGATTACCGGACAAAAAACACACAAAAATTGTCGTTATAACGGGGCTCAGTGTTTGGAAAGCAAAGAAACAAGAGCACTGGTTGTAGAAATACCTACACCTTTTCAGCGCAAGAACACGTCTCGAAATCGAACCAGATAAAACCCCTTTTAAATAGGCCTAATTCAAACGTCGCGCTATCGTCGTGACGGAGGTCGACGTTAGCACAATGTTGTGAATTGACTTGTGGCGCCAAGTTTTTACGTTCAACGACCTTGTCGAGCCAACGGTCGAGCACTAGCGAATTTGGCGCGAGAATTGATTCAAATGTCGCTGCTTATCTTGTGCCCAAACTGACTGCCTGCCATATCTTTATGTGATCCGTCATCTTTGATTTTACGGGAACCGTTCCCGGCGGAGGGTGGTGGTCACAGATCTAACCTCATTTAAAATTGGAATTTGACGCGACGTCTGTGGGTCGCGCTGGAAGTCGAACTCAATTTGATTGAGGTTCGGCGCGACGAAAAAGTGCGACGTTTGAACAAGATATAAACTTAGGGTTGTAAGATTAAAATGGGTTGTAAGTTGAACAAATAAAACGCATTCGCCACCTATGTGGGGGGGTGAAGGGTCGATCACCCCTTCTATGGACATGATGGTTGATTTTATCCTTGTATCGCGGTTAACGGTTACGGCTAGATTGTGATTTTTTTACAAGGGGATACCCTTCTACCATCGATCTATAAGTCGGGATTTTGTTACATCCGGTACGTTTTACTTGATAACAAGTGGTCCGTCTGAAAAATATTAATCGTTGATTGAAAAATACTTCATATAGGAGGATCGTTTCTACCGGGGATAGCTTCCATTGAAAAAAAAAAAACTTACCAAGTGCACAAACGGCACGAAATACCATCATAAAACGCGGCATTAAAGAAATGCACCACACCAAGAATGCCTTGTTCTTAAAAACCGAGAAGTCAAATATTGGTGTCCGCTTAGGCTTTTCGTCTCCTTCAGGCCTTCACAATTATCTTATCCCCTTGATTGGGGACTCGATAAAGCAAGGAGCCTGCAGGCATAAAGTGAGCATTCCAGCGAGTACCCGAGTGGAATTAGCCCAACCCATATGGTTTACTGCAAGCTGCATAAGAGGACCCATGGCGATTGTTCCTACGCCACTTCCGGCCGTTACATGCGTTAGCAAGACTGATGCGCCTGAAACATCAGAAACAAGTGCATGTTAGTAAAAGCCAACTGCAGTCAGAGAAGGATCTTAAAGTGCATATGAGAAGGGGTTTTCATTTACTCAAGTGAAACATCATGGTTTTCTGAGATAAAAGCAAACAAAAAAATTCCATACCGATGCTTATTATATGCCTTTAAGCCTTTTAAAAATATAAATTTTCACTTAACCGCGATAGTTAGGTGACTGGGGATAGCATAATTGTGAGGTAAAAACATAAATAATTTTTTCCAGGGACCGAATTTTCCTTTTTTTTTTTGCAGATTAAGAATTTTCTGAAACTGCTTCTGAGATGCTTTGTATTTGGTTGCAATAATGCTGAAGACAAAGAACGAATAATTTATATCACTAAAAGTCCCTGTCGTTCTGTTTTGACGTCACTGGCTTGCTATTCCCAGTCTCCTAACTAGCGCGGTTTGTACCCCCCGGAAGTGAAAATTCCAAATTTTAAAAGGCTGAAAGGCATATAATAAACATTAGCATGGAAGTTTTTTTGGTTGCTTTTATCTCAGAAAGCCGTGATGTTTCACTTGAGTAAATATTGAAAAATCTGTCACATACACTTTAGTGACGAAAAACATTTGAAGGAATACCTAAGGGATTTAATGCGTGAAAACAATTTGGAAACACTAGACGTCATTGCTGCCATGGGTGCCAGAGGTTTTTCTTGCGCAGTTTCCGGTGTCGGTCATGTCTCTATTGTGACCGCCATCGTGACCCGCTCGTGCCATCGGCCTTCGGCCGCCGAAGCGAAGAATTTCCGTCCGCCGCAAGCGAGAAAAAAACCTGGTACCCAGGGTACGTCATTGCGGCAAAGAGGGTAGATCCTCGACAAAACTTTCAAGTTGCAAGGTAGCCTCATACCAAATTCAAATATCTTTCGTTAAAAATATCTCCAGAATGATCGATATTGAGCCACGGACACCTCTGCATACCACGCGGGACCTTGAATTCTGCTGGTACCGTATTATCTTTTTGGTGACATCTTTAATGACACTCAGTTGTATGGAGCGAAGCGACAAACTCCTCAAGTCCACCACAGAGGGTTTTGCCATTATAATTCTAATTTTACACACTAACAAACTCGCGCTTGGTCAAAAAGGAAAACCTCTCAGATTTAATTTTGCGTAACTAGGGTTCTTTCTCAAAGAAGTGAGGGAATTCCTAGTCTTCTTTGGAGAATACTTTGAGGTGTAAATGTAGCTTACATCACGAAAAACCAACTTCGTTGCCAGTAAATTGAAGAGATGCGATATGTGTTTACTATATAAGTTAACATCTAATTAACTGTAGTGTCTGTGAAGCACCCAAAGAACTGACACCACGAAAAAAAGGAAGCATTTACAAGAGTATAATTACTAGATACTCATTAAAAATATACCAGAGCTCTTTACTTACCGTGAAAACCAATAAGGAAGGGATCGAAGAGTTGGCAAGTAACTCATGCTCGCTCCAATCCCCAAAGAATTCCAAACGTGGCATAAAGAAGGTGAACGTTGGTCACAAATGACGACGACACAAATCCCAAAACCCCTAACAAACCGCCAACAAACGCCACTACCCGGCAGCCAATGCGTTCACTCAAGGCTGACGACACTGGAGCAAACAGGAACATCATACGAGGCCGATTGATAGAACCCAAGCGGCAAAATAACAAGGAGACGTTTTGACGTGCACAAAGAAAACTTTTTTACCGAGCATCAGTGATGTTTTAAAAATTCTGCGTCGAAAATAAAACGGTTTCATTTTCTACGCAGAACATTTTTTCTCAGATTGACTTTAAGAGTAGTGAATGCAGGGGTGTTTATTTAAGGAAATGCAAGAACCGTGTAATTTAATTAAACATCACGTTTTTTGTGGAAACGTGATCAAAGTGATGTCAGAGAGGTCAAGTTCAGAAAAATAATCTGCATCAAAGCTACTTAAAAATAATCAAGCATTGCACAAACTGAACATAAACATAGAAAGCCCATACAGAATTTTTCTCTCTTACAACTGAGCTTATCGACTCCGCTTGTTTCTTATATTCTCACAAACATGAATGATACCCAAAGATGTAATGATTGCCTTTGGTAAAGGATTAAGGGATATAAACCAATTAGGAGTGTTTTCGCAGTTATCCACAGGCTGACCAATACAGAACACGGAGGCCCTTTGGTACTGTAAAGAACGAAATCAAGGCAATTCGCATCTAGCGATGAATCATTATACATTCAATTGTCAAATACAGAAATTGACTTAAAAGGAAAGAAACGCAATTTTAACGGTATCAGTCATTTCAACTAGAATTAAAACTTGGCTTTGCAGGCTTGTAGCAAGTTCAGTTTACTAATAATTATGCAATAGCCCGGGGCAAAATGTGGTTTAAACTCTATTTATAACGTCAGCGTTATATGGAAAACACAAACTACAGTAACCGTAAAGAGGAAACATTGCAATGCCATTTCAGGAAACCAGGGTATTTTAAATAAAACGAAGCCAACGAAAGCTGTCTTTAAGTTGCACACAAGCGGATCTAAAATCTGCGTCTTGTCTAGAGTCAAGCACGATGATGGCTCGATGACAGCAAAAGGAAATCCGACTTCAGAACTTTTCTAGCATTAAAAAAAATTCGCACGAAATGCAAAGTGTTAATTTTTCTTTGGGCAAGAATGCTTTATGACACCTTCCAGCACATCAATTTCGCTTAAGTCACTATTGGGTTGAAACTGTCACCCTTTAACCAACTACAAAAATGACGATCAAGGCAATCCAAGGATCGGATGTAGTCCACGATCGATAGATAATAGTAAAACTGAAAATGTAACGTAACTACGCTTTCGTTGAGATGATGACAAATAAATTTCTCATTCCCTAAAATATTGGCATGACGTTTAATAATAATATATAATAGTTAATACTTGTAGTGCGCAAATGCCATTTACATATGATCAAATTCAGCAAAAAGGCTTATTTGTATTAAAGTTTAAAAATGTAGTGCAATTGGACGAATCCTTTAGGAATGAAGTCAAGACGGCATTGGGGTATACAAGGCGAACTCCTGCTTGGTTGAAGGCTAAGTTGTGGTGCTGAGTGCAGCACAGTCGCGGGGTAGACGCGGGGATATGGGTGTTCAACTCCAGACTGCAACGTGCATGATCACTCAACAAAAACATGTCGCATCTGTCATTCAGATCTACATACGCAATAAATTCTGCAAAAAGGCTTCAATGGCAGCCATTACAACACTCAAAGAACATTTTCAAACTATGATGTACGAAGAGAGTAAAAGAGATCGTGGTGTGACTTGAGATTACACATTGCCACATGTGTATTAATCTCACCGTTATCACGTGTTTTTGCCGTTTGAGTATGCATCAATTGCACACCTGCACAAACATGCAAACGATTTCAATGATAAGAAATGCATCAAACACCCAAAATTTGAACCAGCCTACTTTGAAGTTAAAAATTCGTATTTAAATCGCTCAAAGAAAACCGAAAAATTACATAGGGAAATTGAACACTTTCTACATTCTGCTGAAGCCAGTTTCATTGCAGCATGATTTTAAAAAAGTCATTTCAAAGAATGGAAGAACCTAGCGTGGGGGGAATGGAAAAAGGCGAAACAAATATTGCTTTCTTCAGTTTAAACGCACAAAGGCTGAAAGCATTGGTAAATTGATGAGAAAAACATGTAAAATTCAAGTCAACTCCGTTATTTTTCAGTGCAAAGTACTTTGGGCGTCTCCTAATTAAAGATAGGTTGTTACATATTGGTGACTATGTTCCAATACAACATGCAGACAAAGAGACTGAAGATCAACATGTTTCAGGTCAACTTCATCTGAACTCTGAGGTATATATGTCACCGGTGTGATGTATTTTCTTGCTTCACTTAAAAATCAAAAAATCCATTACCTGGGCAACCTCTACGTCTCCTTCATATTTTTATTCTAGAAAGAGCTTTTAGAGCAGAACCGGTTCCTTTTAAATGCATCGTGGCGGTTCAACTTATCGAGAACCAACTGAACTGTGAAAGTAACTTTAGAAGGGTTAGCGATTGTCAGCTCCTGCGTGGCTAAGTTCCAAAATAATGACCGCAACATTGCTGCGAAGCTAAATACGCAAGAGCTCTCGTTGGATGCAGAACATTTGCGCTAAATCATCGGAGAAAGTTTCAAAGCGAAATGTTTTTTTTCGCAATGAGAAATAAATTAAATAAATAAACGTGCGAACGATATTATCAACATAAGCTTCGCTTTAAACAATCGCGTTCTTCAACAAAACATTTTAACGCAACTGCGAACGCA
The DNA here is from genome assembly GCF_036669935.1 of Montipora foliosa. Classification (NCBI taxonomy): domain Eukaryota; kingdom Metazoa; phylum Cnidaria; class Anthozoa; order Scleractinia; family Acroporidae; genus Montipora; species Montipora foliosa. The sequence continues at coordinate 35,002,466 of NC_090870.1, read as the reverse complement.
ACTGCAATTGCCTTTTTGCGGTCTATCAGCGAGGTACGATAAAAATATTAAAGTTTACAATCTAAGCATACAATGATACATGTGATAGCTTTCGAAAACCATTAAACCCTTTCACTAGGCATGTGTCCCTTGACTTTCAGCTCTCAAGGATTTGCATAAGAATGAGCGCAAGTTGTTTTGCAAAGATGCAAATCGATCTTCGCACAGCCTTGCTCATTAGCGCCACTTTTCGCACAGCGGATGGAAAGTAAAGAACGTTCAAAGTTTCCATGTCGTTTCAGTGTTAAAATCTCCGGCGGAATTACCCATTTTTTCCATACATTTTGCCAAGTAACTACAACGTGCAATGAACCTATTAGACCCACTGTACAATTTCGATCGCGTCAAGGTAAGTCGACACGAGATAAAAACCAAACATCGCGCTGGGAACAAAAATTAAATAAAAACATGTTTGCAAACAGTTGTCTGCTGTAATCCTGTGGAACTTCCACATAGGCCTTCCCAGAAACTAATCGTCTACGAAATGGGATAAACTACATCGACAGTTAACCGGTCTTTCGTTAGGAAAATTTTCCGAGGTCCTTAGTTGCCACGCAAGTTTAATGACCTTCTGTACATCACAATGGATCGGAAATGATTTTAGTACGTCGCAAGACGACCACAAGATTCTCTTAAAAAGTAGGATACGGCAAAGCGAAGAGGTAGGTGGTCGAGACATTGCTCTCCTTCTAAATTCACCGGGAAAGGGGGCGCTTGCAATTTCTGATTGTTCAAGAGAAAGATAAAGGTCCGAAATTTGCATATTGCATCATCAACAAATCCCACTCACACTTTCGCCAGAACTGTCAAATATCATCACGGTAAAGATCAACAATGCTGGTTACTTTTCGTTTTTGAAGCAGCCAAAGAGCTTCCAGATGAATCCGTTCAGTTGACCATCACAAAGACAAAGTAACTCAAAAAATAACTTGAAATACATTTATGCCTCAGGGAACAAGCCAAATATTACCGCCACCATTGCAGGATTAATTTCAGTCGATTGAAGAGTATAAATCTGTGTCCACTCGCTGCAATAAGCGTTCAATTCTCTTTTGAGGGAACAACCTGAATTACCTGTTGAAGTCGAAATCTACTTTTAGCGTTGTTGATTCAATTCATCGCAATTATTGGCTGCTGTTGCACATCCGGTTAAAATTGCGGTCAGTTTCAAAAAAATTATTGAAGTCTGTTCTCTTTCAGCCGTTTCAGCGAACTGACTGCGAGAAGGGGAGGAATATGAATTGCAATCTTACTAAATATGACTTACTATGGTGGAAAAGCCACTAGTAAACCTTATATTTGTGCTTGATTAAATACAGTGGCCGGAGGTTTCTTCGAACACGCGCGTTCAGCAGTTCGAATTCATCATCGCGACCGAATTTCTTCTTGTTTAATACTGTTTAAGTCTGAGCCCAAACTTACCTGTTTCTCCTTTGCTTGATTGGAATTCCACCAATAAAGTCTTGTACAGGATACCAGTGTTATTTTGCAGTCCAAGCACAACAAATTGTGCTATAAATCCTGCAAGACAGACAAGCCAACCCCAACCGCCTTCGGGAACAGTCGATGGAACTATATGTTGCACTTCACCTTTCTTGCTTTGCTTGCTTTCTTTTTCATTATTTCCCATTATGGCCAATTTTTTTAAAATTCCTTGAGGGCGAGAGCAGTCAGACCTGAAAGTGCGATGTTAAATGTGCTCCCTACAGCCACAATCCTTTCAGCGGGCGAGAAACCTCCAGGTGAAGAAAAAAATTTTTCGGTGGTTTTTCACAGTAAGTGACGTAATCGACAGCCATTGTTAAAACACGCCTAGTGATTGGCTTAAAGTGTGGCATGATCAATAGGTGAAAAATGGGAGGTACAATTGTTTCGTTGTCAAAATACAATACTCGGTAATCTGCAATTCATAGTAAGGGCAACAGCAAACAATTGTTTTGAGACAACAGATCTTTCACGAAGCTTTTATGTGACTGTGATATCGATCACATTTTTCTTATCAACAAAATATTATTTCAAAATGAGGTAACATAATTGACAAAGGGAAACAAGTTAATACTGAGTACTAAAATGGTCCAAGGTGAGCTCCAGTTCGGATAAATACCTGCTTGATTGGTGAAATGACGTACACAAAAAAAACGCTGGGGTTGGTCGACCTTTCCATAACAAACGGTGACGCAAGCACCTGATAGGCAATAGGCCAAAGAATCTGTCACGTGAAGCAGCAGTACCGTGGTTCCCGTTTTAGAAGCATGGGGGTTGCCCCGGAAAGGAAAGTGAAAGCATTGATTTGCTGGTTTTTTTCGCATGAACAGTAAATTTTATTTTCCGTGAAATATTTTTGAGCGGCTGTTCCGCGTGCAATTTTTGATTTGTTTGTTTGTTGTGGTTTTTTTTTTAATACCAAGCTTTTATGATGTAAAATGTTCGGATCTAGGTTTCTTAAATTATTTTATTTAGAACTTTCCGGGATTTACTTAGAAGAAAACCCCTGAGTCTGAAACACGCAGTGATGCAGGTCAGCTTAATGAAATTCTATGTCGCGGAATATTAAAAAATCGTGAAGGGTGGAAAACCAAACTTGATAAGTATTTTTTCTCAAAATTTAAAATTGCCATCAGTTTCGTTCCCAGGACTCTCACTTGGGTTCCGGGTTTTCCGCCCCAGCCAGAAGCTATGGCAAGAGAGTGTTTGATCCAATAACCCAAAGATAAGAACAACTGATAAAAATTGTAAATATATATATATATATATTTACTATTCAACACATTGTGACAACGTCCAAATGTGGTCATAGTGCGCTCAATATTGGTCGGGCGTAACCAACGTATTTTCTGCGATATAGGTAATTTTGTGTGTCGCGGAGAAAAATGATAGTTTTTCCAGCTTTTTTCCAATAAAAGTAGAAAATAGTGCTTTGTCATCAATGTGTTGAATGATAAAACAATTATCGTGGTCAATCTTCCGGAATATCGCCTGATTTTAGCCAACTCGGCCTACGGCCTCGTCGACTAAGGAGGACAGCTATTCTTAGGGTTATTTTCATAGAGTTATGTCGTAGAGTTAGAGTTAAGTTTCCAAAATCCTGAATTCAAGATTTTGGAACCCAACATTCGTAAAAGCTAAACTTTTGTTTACGCCTAATTAGGCCTAAGGTTAGCTTTTATGCATGTTTAGGATACTTTTTGTATTTCTGTATTTCTAAATTCACGATTTTGGAAACTTAACTCTAACTCTACGACCCCGGGGCGGGGGGGGGGGGGTACTCCCCTATATAAGGTATATAGGTATGTGCCGCCCCAAAGGGTATGGTTTTTGAGCCGTTTTGGTCTGAAAACGGGTATAGATTTTGACAATTATGGTCTGAAATCGGGTCGGGTTTTTGGTTTATCAAGAACTTCAAATGATTTTTTTTTCATTTAAATTGACACAAAAGAGATAGATTTATGTTCAATGTTAATAGGCCTTATAATGTATAATAACGAGTCAATGTATTTTCATTCCTTTCGATTTCGTTTTTTCTACATTATTGTTCTGTTCTGTTATTCTGTTCCCGTTACATCGATTAGTATATATGCAAACTGTTTTCATGACGGGACAATTTAAAGCTTGAATTATTCTACTGAATTTTGTGCCTGATGCAATTCTTAGTGCTTTATACTTCCTAATAAAAAATATTATGCTTTAACGTAATATACTTTGTTGTGATTTCACTCGGATGCTATAATAATGTAACGATTTTATAAAGCCATGTCTGACTGACGGGTGTATATTTGCAAGTTCAGGTCTGAAAACGAGTATAAATTTTAGAGGTCAGGTCTGAAAACGGGGGTGGAAAATAGCATGTTTAGGTCTGAAATAGGGTCGGGATTTGAAGACACGGGCGGCACACCACCACCAAGAATTCCGAGGAGTACCCCCCCCCCCCCTCCCCCGGGTCTACGACATAACTCTATGAAAATAACTCTACTGCTAGTCAACCTCTCGGCTAAGTATCAGGCGATATTCCGCGCGATTTCGCAGGATTAAATTGTCATATATATTTATTGAATTTTCAACCTCGGATAATGCATTTCTCGTGCTCTGATTGGTCCATTCAATCTCGGTTATCAGTTCATACACCTTAGTTTGGCCTTATGTGGTAAGTGATTGAACTAAGCGTTGCCAAGTTAAAAGTTTTTTCGCCAGAAAGCGAAATTTCTCTCTGAAAAAAGCAAAAAAACAAGTTTGGATCAATTCCGACGTTTAGAAGTACGCGAAAAGTGTAAGAATTGTTTTTGTGATGAGCCTGCGTCCGTCTGGCCACAAGGTCTTACATAAAATCGCATCTTCGTCAAGTTTTTTCGATTTTGCTCGGATTTTCTCGTTTTTTTCGCTCGTATTTCGTACTTTCAAACTTTTGGAGTCAAAGGAATTTAATAAAACAATTATTCCATTCGCGCTTGTTGGATATGAGACTGGTCATAGCCAACTCGGCTATTTACCATCTCATATCCAACGCGCGCTCATGGAATAATTTTTAATTATTAAATTCTCAACCTGGGATAATGCAATTGTCGTGCTCTGATAGGTTCACTCAATCTCGGTTATCAGCTCATATACCTTGGTTTGACCTTATATGGTAAAAGATTGATCTAAGTGTTGCCAAGCTTAAAGTTTTTTCGTCGGAAAGCGAAATTTCTCTCTGAAGAAAGCAAAAAAAAAAAATTTTCTGGACAGCTGGGTTAAATTCCCACGTTTAGAAGTACGCGAAAAGGTAAGAAATGTTGTATAAACTCTTGTTCTTAGGCCATCGTCTGAAATCCTGCGTATACAATTTCTACTCTTTCGTCAATCTCAAGATCATATTCCAAAACACACGCCGCATCAACTCCTTTTTTCCATACAAAGATCGCTTGAACCGATCTCAGAGGTCCAAGGTCGTCTATAAAGCTGTCTGCTGGAACTGCGATGAATTCTACATTGGCAAAACAAAACGAAGACTCCACCACAGAAAAACAGAACATTTCAAGGCCATAGCTAAAAGTGACCATCCATCAGCCATTGCTGATCATGTGAAAACCACTGGCCACGACATTAAATGGGATCACTTTGACATTTTAGCCTCCGGAAAAACTGACTTTCACTGCAAAATTAAAGAGACTTTGTTCATTCAAGAGCTAAAGCCCTCCCTTAATGTCAATATTAGTAGTGAGAAGTTATTGCTGTTTTAGCTATTACTTTTCATTATGTCAAGACACGTACTGCTGCAGATCATTTTTCTCAGTCTAGGTTCCAGACCCCTATTGTTTACGATATATATAAATAGTTTTTAAAAATTGTAACGGTCACTTTTGAAAATGTGTGTTGATTAGCATACGAAACGTCAAGTTCTATAAAAATGCGTTGGAATACAATGTTTATCACCGCTGTTTGTGTTATTTTCGTAAGAAATGTTTTTGTGACGAGCCTGCGTCTGTCTGACCACAAGGTGTTACACGACATCGCATCGGTTCTCATCAAGTTTTTTTGATTTCGCTCAGATTTGCTCGCTTTTTTCGCTCGTATTTCGTACTTTCTAAACTTTTGGAGTTTAAAGGAATTTAATAAAACAATTATTCCATTCGCGCTTGTTGGACATGAGACTGGTCATAGCCAACTCGGCGCTACGCGCCTCGTTGGCTATTTACCATCTCATATCCAACGTGCGCTCATGGAATAATTGTTAAATATTTATCTGTAATCTTATACCCACAATCGATTGTAGTTTTCTTATGGTTTATATTTGAATTTCAAAAAATTGTAACGGCAAATCATTAAACTCCCTGAAGAAGTCACGCCGTGCCTGACGACATATTGGAAATTGGCCTTTTATTTTGCTAGTTAGATCTTCCAAGATACGTCACTTCTACTTTGTTCAGCTGGCCCTTGCATGAAATTGCCCACAATCTAGTCAATTAGATCCAAAGCAGAAGATGGGGATTGGAATAACTGCCTGGAGACAGAGAATTGGACTGTTGACACACTCCAAGAAACCACTTACTCAAGCATCAGACCGTTGTAAAAAAATCAAAATATAAGCCACAAAGAAACTGCTCTCCGTTACCAACTTCTCTTCTTCTTCCTGTTCTCTTTCCCAACCCTGGCCCTCCCGAAATCCATATCGTGAGGAATCTATCCAGGCAACCTTTTCACACAGCCAAACGTTTGCAGTTGAAAGTTACTCGCTACGAACATCACATTTCAAATTACGACCATTTTATACCAAAGAACATTATTCCAAAGGAACTCGCTATCAAATGCAGGCCATCAATCTACAGCAATAATCAACTTTTCCACCACAATCGGGCATCACTCCTTCAAAAAAACATCACGACGAATGATTTTTTTCCTACGAAGACAATGTCAACGCAAGAGAAAATGAGGGGACAGAGACGGAGGCTCAGGGCGTTGGCCGGGATATGTCATGTCCACGAAAGTTATTTTTAGACGACCGGAAGTCTTTGTTCTAGGGGAAGTCTGTCTTCCGAGACGTCCGCATGCAGTCCTGCCTCGCTCTTAGGTTCTTAGTGAAAAGAGAAAATGACGGCGCACGTGGAAGGCTGATGAATATTTATTTTCTTTCAAGCATCGGACGGAGGTAGGCCAGCATGCGGACGTCTCGAAAGACTTCTGCTCGTCTAAAAATAACTTTCGTGGACATGACATATCCCAAGGGCTGGACCGGGAGTCTCCCTCTCTGTCCCCTCATTTTCTCTTGGTCAACGGCATTATAAAACACTGAAAAACTAGCTCAGCAACTGTCTCAGTGACTTAAAATCTACACTTATGCTCTCATGCAACTTTTTAATTTATCAAAAACTTCCTTATAGCCATTGAGGATGGCATTAAAAGAACATTTCTATCTACAAGAAATAGTGAGATGGCCTCTGACAGGTAAGTAAACGTCTTCTCGAACTCCACGGCGCAACTCGCGCGAACACTAACATTCAATCTTCTGCCTCACGGCGGCATACATGTCACAACCACTAACAATATAAATCCAGCAACTCGCACGACAACATCAATCCTACGCCCACTCAAAAACACCAACGTAGACGTAACCAGAACAAACAATGCGAACTATAGTGGAGACACAACAACCATAACATCCAACTAGACATCAACTCCTTGCTCGAGGTCTCAGTTTCTGTCCTACTCCACGCAACATAAATTGGACAGAAATCAAGGCCGATTTAAAAGACTTCGCACGACACATGCGTTTACTTGAATTTTTTCATGGCTTTCCCCATCAATTTACCACCAATCCATTCCATATAAAAAGATCTTGGACTCCTCCTCAGGGGCAGATATAGGGGAAGGTTGCAGGGGGTGCAGGAAGTGCGCAATCTACGTTCTAACGAACTTATGCAATGCCTCAACAAACGTGGCTACAACCTCTTTTTCTTCAAACAAGAAATGTCCCATATTTGGTCTAGAAGTCAACCTTTTCCAGAGTAGATTTATTTACAGAACGCCTCCCTTGGGAGATTAAGCACGCTCACTGTTATAAAAGCCAATCAAAACAAAGATATCTCAGCGTCAAGGGAAATAAGATACTCTTCACGAAAAAACCTTTTCTCAAAAATAAATTTACTCGAGAAAGGGTTGACTCAAAGAATTAGTGGAGGTAGAGGCTCCACTTGATGAGCTCCAGCTGCCACTACTCATTGTGAAAGTGTACGAAAGGAAAATCGGGAAAACAGTAGTTGACATCTGATTCAGATGGCCAAGCCTTTTACTTTGGCTCAAAACTACATAGCACTGAGGTCGCACAAACGAGGGGCAGGCGTTCCATGGAAGATCGGCGCGAAGGTCGGACTACGAGAAAGGTGAGCGTTCCTAATCACACGCCCTTTCCGCGCACCGATTTGGTTGAGCACCGGGCTGCCATGCGGGAAGCCGTGACTTCGATTCCGGCCGGACCAACACTCAGGGTCTCCTAATAGAGAGCCTTAGATTCTAGGACGAGAACGACTACGAGAACGACATTTTCTCATAGAACAACAGTGACCGTGCGCAAACCAGCGTCATTTTGGCGGGAAAAACGTGATACCGTCGTCATTTTAGTGCGAGGTTTTGCAAGAATGCAAGGCATTTTTCGATCAGCAAAAAGGTTACGTTTCCAGCGATAAGATTGACTGAGCAACCGACACTGCTAACAAAGAGTAAGATTAATCGTCCGGGTTATGAATCTTCTAAATATTTTCGCCAAAAACGGGCAGTCAAATCTCGTACTCGTTCTCGTATCTAAAGGTCCCTAATAACGGATCTGTCGATCTCCACTGTCAATAAAACCCAGTCAGTGGCCGCTCATTTACACAAAGCTATTTAGTTTTCGGGTGTCAAGTGGGAAACCAACAACAAAGGGGAGATGAGAGGTAGGGTAGGATAGGGTGGAAATGAGCAGTTGCTGAAATTAACAAAGCGCCTTTCAAGTCTAGAGCAAATCGTGGTAATGGATCCCTGAAAAAAACAGTGTTTCCGCAAAAGGGATAAATTTACTCAGCTCACTTTCTTAAGTATTTTCCTCTTGGTCATCTTTGCTTTTTTTCTTTTTAGTGAAGACTCTTTTGTTTTGCTCTAAATAACTGGTCATATAAAGTTATGTATACAATTCGTCTAGAGGGCACGGAACCACAATTCCGCTGAAGTAAACATTTAGGGACATTTTTTTCCGTTGGGCGGACTTCACCCAATTTTTGCACGTGTGAAAACACAAGGTTAGCTTTCGATTATCCACATTAAGCTAGGGACGCTTTCCATTTGACAGAACTGACCGATCAGACCGGCCATTTGAAAGGACTAACGCCTTCAAATTAACACATTTCGAGGATGACGATGTATACTCCTGTAGAAGAATGCGAGGGATTATCACGCAAGTGTTCCTTCAAATTTTTGCATTTCTTTGCGAAGTGACGGGTCTGGCCCGCCAATTTTGTCTAAAGGAAAGCGCCCTGAGACTATAAAAAGGGAAAACACAATATTGAAATCTAAAAACCATAAGAAGCGGTTCACAAGGAATTTTAGCTTTAGTAAGAGGAAGGGTAGGTGTGCGAAATTTGACTGTCTGAGTGTCTTATCCAATCTTTTGTAATTGACCTCAGAGGGGAGTGGCTTTCCTTTGCGATCACAATTTGATAGGGAGAGGGATGCCGAGCGATGTGGCATTGGAATAGTTGATACTCAAATTTATATTCATCAGAAGGACGCCTGGAATGACAAATTCCCCAATCGATTTCCTTTCCACTCATCACCACACTAAAAAAGAAAAAAACACTCAAGAGTTGCCAGGAGAGAGTAATTACACGAAGGGCTGAGATAAGTAAAAACATGACATTGATTCAATATAAGTGATAAGATAAGTATTCAAATAGCCCAATATCTGTTATTTTCGCGACATGTGTCAAGGAAGGGATTAAGGTATTGTTCTACCAACAGCGAAAAAAACACCGATCTTTCATTGTTGTTCAGACTTCCACTTCCTCGTTCTTTGACAAAGCGTCAACCGGAGACATGACTGTTATATATTAAACGCACTCTGAGCAAAACCTGCCATGTGTGTTTTACTACATTCACGCCGTGAAAGTTAATCCAAATGGCTAAATTCCTGGGATTAACAGTGTGCTATTTCAGTGGATTAAAAACGTCGTCGGCTCTTGGTAATTTGAACCCGTGCTTGAAATGGCGCCTCCTTTGGGACTGTTCGTTATTTATTGCTAGTGGGGAAGGGAGAATTCCGTGATTTTTAACCAACTAGGGCAGATTACAGATGTACCCCTCCCCGAAAGTGCGTATATCCAAAAATTACCTCCCCCCAAGTTTATGCCACTGGCCCAAAATTTTACCTGATTGCTGAGCGTTGCGTTACATATTACATCATTTTCATTGTCAATACTCTTGTTGACAACGGCTTTCGACCAGTGAGCGCGCGAGAATCTTTGCAGTTATTGTAAAGACCAAAATCAAGTTCAGTGCTCGTTATCCTTGGAATAAAAAGCACCACAATATTGAAGTACGTAAGATAAAAGTACTTCAATATATAGCAATATCACCAACGGGTATTTAGTAGTATCAAATTGCATGCTCAAAGAGATTAACAAGTTACATATTGTGACTTTTAAGTAACGCTACATTAGGTCACGCTTTCTTGGATTCGAAACTGAGACCGGGTATATTGGTACTTTTAGGACACAGTGGTCACAAAACAAAGCTCAATTTAATATACCTGCAAAACGGCAACAAAAGAGTTGAAAAAACGGATTCTCAAAATTTTCCCCCTATATTCTACTGTATTAAAAAAACACCCCTCCCCATTTCCCTTTGTTTTGAAAATTTTACCCCCTCACTCTAAACAACCCCTCCCCTTCTTAGCCATAAATAATGAACAGTCCCTTAAGAACCACAAAACTCCAAGACCGCAGCCAAATATCATTAGAAAGCTCGTCTTCTGGAGAATATAAACAATTCTTGGAAGGTTTCTTAAGATAATTATCGAGTGATCCGGTCAGCTGATTTTATGTCGACAAGCGATCGCCTCAAGTAAACCCAAACCCAGGGAAGGCTGCGCCCTTCTAACGTTAGGGACGCGACGTTTCTGAGCCACGAAAATGAACATTTTGCATGCCAGGACAGTAGTGTCTGCAAGATTTTAAACCTAATTATCTCTAATGGAGGAAAGATACTTAGCAATATAAAGGCAGTAGTGACAAGACAAGTTAAAATGGAAAACAGCTCACTTCCGGTTGCCGTTCGCGGCTCAAAAACGTCGCGTGCTTAAACTCCCTATTGCGAAGAGTGAGGTGCTGGATTGTGGAAAAGTAATTCAGTTTTTAAAGGAACGAGGAATGCTACAATGTGCAACTGAGATGCAAGGTGGTTTTCTGCAATCCCGCCGCACCTTAGTGCGGACGGCTGACTGAAATCTCCAATCTGCTAATTTCAACTGTAACCTAGAAGTTCCCTTTCAAGAAAAAAAAAACGTTCTCTCGAATCTTACTTTATTTGTACCATTATCACAAAAAAAAGCTTCAACTTCCATGAGGTGAAATAACTCACTGCTTATACTCAAGAAAGTCTAACAATAAATTAACTCATTGCAAACCTCTGTACAAACTTTCAGTGGACTAATTTACAGGTGTTGCGGCAATGAGAAGGACAAAAATTACAGTGAACTAACTTGTGCGAGCTTTTGGCGAATGAGAATCTCTCGCAATGCAAACACATTAATACTCGACAAACTCTAAATCAAGCGTATGATAATATTGTTTTTCCTTTGTGGTTCTTATCGCAAAAGCAACTTCCTTATGGGCAGGCAAATAAGATCACCGAAAATCGGTTACTAACTTCATTTAGATACGGTTTTTTTTTTCATCCTTGGTTTACACCAAGTGGAGAAACGGATTGCACATCGGACGCTTTGGCCTGATCGGAATTCCTGGGGCTTTGGGATTCACCAGGGTGCTCGGAAGTTGATGCATCTTTGACTTCTTTCTCTGGTCGTCCAGAGAGCTTAGCTTTGTTTGGAGGCATACCTGGCATTCGAGGAGGGCCTCGGGGCCTGTTTGGCTTACTCCTTGAATGCATATGCAGAGGCTGAATGCGAACAACGCCACTGCCAGTGCTTCCGCTGCCGACACTCTTGGCAACAGCGATTTTACCATCCTGTTTTGAGTTTTTGTCTTTGTTGCTTTCATCTGGCTTTGAGTCTACTTTGGTTGTCTTTGACGTCTTGTTTGCTTGTTCGGAACTTGGTTTTTTGTTTCTTGAGGTTACTTCATCTTTCTTGTCCTGTAGTTTGTTGGTTTCTCTTAGTGCTGGAGCTTTAACGTTTGCCTTGTCTCCTTGTAAGCTTGTCACAGCTTTAAGTTGTTGCTCATCTGAAATGTTCTGTTGAGGGACACGATGTTGCTGCTGATGTCCCTGTTGGGCAAAGAACATTCTGGTCTGCTCCATCATCTTGTGGTGTTGCTCATATTTGAAGGCTGCTGCCATAGGATCCTGGGGTGGTAACGCTCCTTGTAGCATCTGCGGTCTGCTTGACGGGGCTTGCTGCTTTGCAGGGATCATTTGAGGTGGCGCTGACTGTGGGCGTGGTCCACGTGGAGCCTGCATGTGATGCATTCCATGCATCAAGGATGCTGCCATAGGACGCTGGATTGGTGCAGGAAAGCGCTGTGCATTGGGACTAGGTTGGGGTCCTCCCAAGCCAATTGCACCAAGGCCTGGTGCCCTTACAAGTTGCCTTGGGATAGTTGCTGCCAAGACAGCTGGATTTGGTAAAATGGCGGCTGTAGCGCCTGGTAACGAATTCACAGTTTGCTGTTGTTGCTGGCCTTGAGGTCTGATTTGAAGAGCGTGCTGAATACCCACTGCTTGTTGTTGAAAGGGAGTGAACTGCTGAGGTTGCACTCCTTGAGGTTGCTGCTGAACCTGAAACTGACTTATTGCAGGGTGCTTTGGAAACGTTCCTACGGCACCAGGAAATGGAACACCTGGGTCAACGGGTGAAACAGACACTGGTCTACCAGACAAAATGGATGTGGATACTGGAGGGCTTTGTGATGGGCCACCAGCGTCAGGTGGACTCGGCCGGATAGCCATCATGTTGGGATTTCGTGTAAATGCTGACGACACCAAAGGGCCTATGGGTGCACTCCCGGATGAGCCAGTTCCCGGGGTGGATCTCTTTGGAGGTTCAAAAGGCTTAGCATTCACATGCTTCACTAGTTCGGACTGTCTGTTGAACGCTGTTTGTTCAGGCGATTTTTGATTAATTTGCATATCTTGTGAGACATCGTACGCAGCTTGTTTCTGATGGAAAGAGTAAGTTCCTTGAAAAGGTTGATGCCCTGGGGGAGGAGTTGGAAAGCCTCCTTGCCGAGGTACATTGTCACCAACAAGTCCTGGTTGGCCTCCCAAAAGATGCCTCTGGGCAGCCGGTGGGTGTTGCGTTAGGTTAAACAAAGGGGTTCCTCCGCTTAATGA
>NC_090870.1:34971922-34984422 GCF_036669935.1 Montipora foliosa | reverse complement strand
ACAACCATTACAAGAAACCGATCGTTCTTACTTGGGGAAACCTAAGCAGAGGTAAGAAGCATGTTAATTAACCCAATCACTGACTTTCTTGATCTGATGAAGATGGCGCAGTGGTGAGAGCACTCGTCTCCCACCAATGTGGCCCAATGTGGCCCGGGTTCGATTCCCAGACTCGGCGTCATATGTGGGCAGAGTTTGTTGGTTCTCTACTCTGCACCGAGAGGTTTTCTCCGGGTACTCCGGTTTCCCCTCTCCTCAAAAACCAACATTTGACTTGATTTGTGTTAATTGTTAATTTCAATTTACAGTGTCCCCAAATAGTGATTCAGCGCTAGAACGACTCGACACTTAAATAAAGTTCCTTTATAACATTTCATACCGCTGAAGCTTTAGCTTGCTGGTTTTGAGGTCCAAGGTTTTCACGGCTGCTTTTTCTAGCCTTGCCGCCTGCATAGGTTTCCTTCTTGGTTTCTTCACTATTTGCAGCAGCAACTTTGCGCTTGCTAATTCGATCAAATCTTGGTGGTTTTTCTCGCTGGGGCTTCGATTGGGTTCTTTTCTCGGATGCATCTTTAGAAACCTCAGAAGTTTGATCAGCAATTACAACTTTTGGCTTGGTAGAATTAACAGTCTGAGATGGCTCTTCCCTCTCGTCAGGTTCTTCAGGTGGTGCAAGTAGAGCAATCTCTTTAGTCATTGCAATGTAGTCTTCCTCTACACTAGCATCTTCGATCAACGATGGCGGAACAGCGGGCATTACTGTTCCCTGGAAGTAACAAATAAACAAAAGCCTTAATTAAGCGATGACTATGATACTAATGATGTTGGGATCATTTTACTTTATCCAATGTTACACTGTTTCCTAAGAACAAATTCTCGAACATTTTAAAAATAATTGAATGAAAATAGATTCCGCATTCCAGCACTACAAGCTACGTTTATCACTTAAAGTGATTCCTTAGTAATAAAATTCGCCGTAAGATTTTAAACTTTTCTCGATTGCTCCCTACGTTATGGGGACTCGAAATATGCAATAAAAAATAGGTCACCAAGCTCGTTCAAGGTATGGTAGATATAACTTGCTCAAGTTACTCATTTTATCATTGCGACTTCATCTATAGACCTTTTTGGCTTGTACATTTTGTTTTCCCAATACAGATCATGTGATAATACTCAGGAGGTTTGGTCTTTTGTTTTGTTCATTAAAATGAGGGCAATAATATGCCTGCATGCACTCTTTTTCATGAGCAAAACAAAGGACCAAACCTACTGAGTATTATCACGTGATCTGTATTGGGAAAACAAAATGTACAAGCCAAAAAGGTCTATTAAGGACAAGTTTGTTCCATCGGTTCACGCTACGTTTCGCAGAACAGGAAGCACTGCTTTGACGTAATTGTTGAAGAAACAAACAGGTGTATTGTATTGCTCAAAAGAAATAATTTAATGTTTGTTTTATGGTACAGACACAAGTGTTGAAAAGTCACCGATTACAAATATTCCTTGGGTGCGTGATCTCAAGGAGACAATTTTGTGTTCACGAGTGATGACGCCGAATACTCTTTTCCGTTAACTTCTTTTTTCCTGACGTAATTTAAGGGCAAGACTATTACTCGACTTTCTTTACCGAGAGTCTAAAAAGTTTTCGGTTTTGATCTTAACTGCTGTGCTCTTAAAACGGCCATTCTTCTTTCTAGCGAGCTTTCCTGCACGAGAGGTCGCCATTTTGAAATGTTTTTAGCCACGTTTGATATATCAATATTCACATATGGCTACGAGGCTTTATGGTTGCATTTAAATATTGTTTTGTTTAGATATCTCCCTTGAGAATGGCGAGGCAACGAAAACAGAACTGGTTGAGACCTTTTTGCAGATACGGCGGCCATTTTGATTTTTATTGTTTCGAAAGACACTATGGGATGCTCAGGGAGCAAATTAACATGTATTTGCCCCCTGGGCATCCCATAATAGCTATTTGAAACAATAACAATCAAAATGGCCGCCGTATCTGCAAAAAAGTCTCAAATTTGACCAAAACGCCTCGTAGCCATGCCTGAATATTGATACTTATGCGCAGAACACGATGCACAGTGCAATACCAGGGAATCACCAACGTTTTACGCAACGGCAATGTTCGGGTACCAAATGAAACCCCAACCAGGTGATCTGGTGACGTAATTCGGAGGACTGAGGAGAAAAACTTTAGCGCCGTATCCCAAAACCGCGCGCGGCCTTATTTTTTAATTCAACATGGCAAAGGCGAGGTTAGATCTCGTTGTTTCTACTTAAATGTTCATTCAGTAACAGAAAATGTGGTAGACACAGAATAATCTGTTGAGTTTTGGCGATGGAAGGCACCGCAGGGAGTTTGGAAACAACATCTAAGGCCCCGCGAGGTTGTGGGATACGGCGTTAAAATTTTTCTTCCGAGTCCTCCAAATTACGTCACCAGATCAACTGGAATAATTTCTGAACACGTTGCACTCATAATGTGACGTAATAGGTCACCATGAGAACTCAAAAACAAACTCGGTCATCACATTTTCTATTGCTGAAAAGTTATTAGCAGGCTGAGATGAAACTCTGCAAAGTTTAAGAAAATCTCTGGAGCGGACTCAGCGCTACTTAAGAATATTTGTGAAGGTGGCTATCAATCGCTCCTGATAATTTCTTCCAACTTTGCATTTTAATTCCCAAATAGACTTAATTAAGGTAGCGATGTGTAAGCAAAACTACGAGCAACATTCACGTTTACATATTTACCCAGACTTACTCCTCAGTTCACATAAACCAAGCAAACTAAAACAGCGCTAACTAATTTCATCAACTGCACTGCACTTACAGACTGAGCAGGGCGGGTGGATGATGGCTTTCCACTTCCAACTGCAAGAGGGTCTGGTATTGTTGTGATCACTTGAGGAGAGGCACTTGGTGGTTTGGCAGGGGTAACAATATTGAGAGGTTTGTCCCATGCATTAAAAACTGGGGGTGGGGCAGGCGACACTGGCCTTTCAACAGTTATTGGACTATTGCGTTTTGTGGAGCTTGCACTAGATGCATTACTGTTGGATGTAGTGTTGGCGAGCCCAGCAACAGCCTCAGACAGAGCACCGTGAACTGATTTTCCAATGACTCCTACTGCTTTACTTTGCGTGTTGACCTGAGGTGAATGCTGCTTGCTAAACCGAGGAGGCTTGGTTGACTGGCCCTTTTTGTTTCCTGTCTGGTTGCTGCGTTGCCTAATTTGTTCATCAGTTTTCTTTCTTCTCTCCTCCTCTTCCCGCTGCCTTTCTTTGTTCTCCTTTTGGGTTCGACGAGAGGTAACCTCGACAAAGCCACTGAGAGTAGACGAAATATCTGAGTCGTCATCTGTCATATCATCAATACAGATCACACCAGCAATATTGTGCAAATCAAACTGCTGAATGTCAGTCTTTCTTAAACTGGGATCTTGTTGTCTTCCTACTTTGCTAGATTCGCTTGACCCGGTGTTAATGCTGTCCAGTCCAGTGCTGTGAGGACCACTCTGCACGTCTGATCTGCGGTTTCCATCCTTACTAAAGCCATTTCTAGCAGCAGGCAAAGGCACCCGAGGTTCCCCACCGGTAAACTTGGAACCTTCAACTTTTGCCTGCTGCCTTTCCACTAAAAAAGGCTCTCTTCTTGAGGATGTGTTTGGTGCCCCACCAGACTCTCTTCCCTTATCTTTTCTAGTACGGTCTAAAAAGGGCCTCGAAGATGAAAACCCTTTTCTCGAAATGGACTCCTTCCTTGTCTCTAACTTTTCATTTCTTGAGCTTTCCCCCTCTTTAACAGAACTGCCCACTTCTTGATCCCAGTCCTCTGTCAC
Organism: Montipora foliosa; assembly: GCF_036669935.1. NCBI lineage: Eukaryota > Metazoa > Cnidaria > Anthozoa > Scleractinia > Acroporidae > Montipora > Montipora foliosa. The sequence continues at coordinate 34,980,572 of NC_090870.1, read as the reverse complement.
TGGTATCACAGAGCTATTCAATGGAAGCTGATCTTTTCTTCCTCTTCCTCTGCCCCGTCCTCTCCCAGGTCTATTTTCACCTCCCTCATTATGTCTGTCACCACGAGAAACACCTCTAGTAAAGCTGGCTCTTTCGCGTTCCTGCTGCTTCTGAAAACGGGGAGGACGTTCCACTTCTCTTCTGCTTCTTCCAAACCCACCTGTGCCCCGTGGACCAGCTCTTGACGCCACCTTTCCTCTAAGTGGTGGCCTGGCAGATCGTGAAGAAGGCATAGTTTTTTTCGCAAATCCTGAACTACTCTCTCTTCCTTTCTTTGGGTCAGTCTCTTTGTCTGAGGTCTTATCATCCCTTCTTTCTTCAGATGCAGACGTGGCAGTCGTGTAGCTGCTTGAATCACTTTCGTAATCATCCTCAGAAAGTTCTTCATCTGTTGATTTTGAACGTCTGTAATTATTTCCAAATTGCCCACTAGCAACTGGCTGGCTTGATCTTCCACCGCGAGTAGAAGGTCGTACAGGTGGTTTGCTGAAGCGACCACGAGTTGAATAAGAGGATCGGTAGCCCCCTCTCTGGTTTCTTTCATCTCCTCTTGGCCTTGAATATTGCTGCTCATCGTCTTTTTCACCGAGTCGCTTCTTTCTGTCATCCTGAGAGTAACGCCTGTTCACTGCATCTCTGTCATAGTTAGAATACCCTTTTTGTTCCTTTTCTCGACCTCTATCCTTATTTCTGTTTTCCCTTCCAGCAGATCGTTGGCTGGTCTGGTCTTTATTGTAATTCCGTGAAAAGCGTTTGTTCTCATGGTCCTCACCTCGATCTCTACCCTTGTCATTATATGGTCGCCGTCTGTCGGGAAATGTTTTCCCACTTGGTCGCTTGTCATCATGAGATATCCTTCTGGAATCGTCTGAATACTGAGAAGGCTTTCCAAATCCACCCCGCCCTTTTGGTTTCAGATTATCAGTTTCTCTGTTATTATCTTGTCTTTTTCTTGGATCCTGTCTTGACACCGTGTCAGTATCATTGTCGGCTAACCTTGAGGTGCTGTCCTTGCTTTCTCCTTCTTTGTTTTCTTGCTTTAGAATGACGTCCTTCTTCTCCTTATCCACCCCTTCATCTTCCTTACCAGTCACTAACTCTTTCTCAGGATGTAACAAACCATCTTCAATGTCCAACTGTTTCACCACAACTACAATCTTTTCTTCTTTCTTAGTCGTGTCATTTTCTGGAATGCTAGAGTTTTCTTTCGCTGCGACGTTCTCCTTGTCTTCCTGAGCTGGCTTCTGTTCTCCATCAAGACTCTTAGCAGGTGATAAAGGTTTAGGTTCACGACTTCTGAATGGTTTCGGTTCTCTATAATCTCTGACTCCTCTTTCTCCCCTTCCACGGCCTCTATAGCTTGTTCCACTTGGTCCCATTCCACGGCCAAGTCCTCTAACAGGGAAGCTTACCCTACCACGGCCACGAAACTCGGAGTACCTATCTCGTTTTGAGTCATCACGTCCAGCAAACCTTCCCCTTCTCTCGGGAACATAACCACCTTCATCACTGTCATCTCTTTTACGTTTCCCCAAGTCTTTCGAATCATCATTTCGTCGTCTTTCATACGGTCTTGTGTCTCGTTTAGTGCCTCGCCTGTCTTCGCGCCTGTCTTCGCGCCTGTCTTTGATCTGTGGCATCTTCTCGGGAGGAGGTTTTCTTGCAGCTTCACGACTTTCCTTCCTCTCTTTCTTTTCAGGTAATTTCTCTTTTGAAATCACCTTTTCCTTGTCTGATTCAGAAACCCTCGGCTTCTCAGCCTCCTGCTGCTGTTGGTGTCTTTCATCACGTGATTCAACAATACCATCTTCCTCAAAGACAGGTAAGTCAAGATCGTCTTGCGTTTTGGCCTTTAAATTCACGGCCTCCAAACTTTGCTCCTTGGTTTGTTCACCAATTACTTCAGTATTTTCAATTGTCTGTTGTTCTGGGGCGGCAGATGCTCGCTTTTCAATTTCTCTGGCTGGTTCACCAGTCGCACTTTCTAATGACTTGACACTTGATATGTCATCTCCTGCTGTACTACTGCTATCCGAGCGCTTCATTATTCTTTTGACAGGGAGATCAGGTTTAACGGGTTGTGAAGGTGAAACAGGGCCTGCAAAGGAATAAAGAAGCCACTTAAAACGACTACATCCACACCTGCTAATTTTTTACGTCTTCAATATAATTGTTGGACACTTTTTTTGGTTTCCAGGTTATTTTTCATGTTTGCACAGTATTCAACAAGAGCTACAATAGTGGACAAAACGCGGAAAGAAAACCCTACACAAACCGACAAAAAGAATTTGTTCCCTTTTTCTCCATTGTGAATTCCACAACTGTTCCTTCTCCTTCCTCTCCCAATCCAAAGTTGATTTCCAGGAAACTGGTCATGAGCCCCAAAAAACAACATTGAGATGGGGGGAGGGGGTTTAAATATGGTCAATTGTTTGCTTACCACTGAAAGCGCTTGGAAGGGTCATTTTTCTTAAGAGTTTTGTCCACGATTGTAGCCAAAACGAAAAACTAGCCACCTGACGACTTTGCCAATATTTTCTACTTTCTTTCGTGACAAAGAAACCTCGACTGTGTTTCGCGCAAAAATCTAAATTACATGCAATTTTATTTTTCGGGTGCTCATGTCCTTCACAGAACCCGACTTTGAGTTGTTCGAGTTGTTTGAGTTTGTGTATATGCTGGGCGTGGATAGCCAACAATTTTGCTCATTAAAAAATAATTGTTTTGTCAACCCCTTGTTGCCGTACAAGTAGTTGCTGCTTAGGTGCCTTAGTTGGAGTGGTATTTTCCAAAGTTTGTTTATTATTATTATTATTATTATTTTTAATAGGCAATACGTTCTTTCTACCAGACAAACCTAATGAACGATTTGTTGCTTTGCTACTGCAAATGCATTAATTTGGAATATTAAACAGTCAGTGAACATGCAGGTTAAAATTATGCAGAGCATGTCATCAGGATTGTACGTGTCAAACTGAGAATTGTAATGTTCTAAACCGAGTTGTTGAAGAATTCAGCAAGAACAAAATTAATCTAGACCCATCTCTGAAGCTCATGGTAATCAATACTTTTATACTTAAATATGTCTTAACTATCAAAATTAAAATAAATGCTGTCAGTCATGCCAGTTTAGATAAGAGCAAACATTAGACTGTCTTTTTATCAAACAAGCCAGCACTTTTAAAAGAGAGGTACCGGAAACTGGCTTATTTACCAGCTACTAGAGAACACAGCAATGCACTGAGAACCGTGGGAATCTAACTTACCCGAGTCTACAACTGGATGGCTGCTGACTGAGAGCGGCCCTTCTTGAAACTCCCTCTGATGTGATGATCTAGAAAGCTGTTGGTGGTGGGTTTGGTACTGATGTGGATAAGGCTGTTGCTGATGATAATAATTGGACTGAATGTGTTGTTGCTGTTGCTGCCGCAGTTGCTGCTGCTGCTGTTGTTGCTGCTGGAAGCGAGGTGGAATATCTCTTGGGTGATGATGAGGTCGCGAAGTACCTCTTGAAGAACTGGATCTGGAAGCATCACTAGAATCACTGTCATTCCGAACACGACTCAGACGTTCTGAATTGTCATTTCTCAACATGGCATTATCATGTTGATCCACTGCTGTATTCTGAGGTTCTTGCACTCTTTCAAGACTCTCTGCCACCATTTCATCAGTCACTGGTTCTTTGATATGTACATCTTTTTCAATGAAGTCTAGCTCTTCAGCCCAAGCATCATCTCCTTCTTTTCCACTCTCTCTCCTTGCCCGTTTCTGTTCCAGTTCCTTCAATTTGGCATGTGAAGCAGCTTTCTGTTCAAGTTGCCTTTTTAATTCTTCTTCTTCGCGTCTTTTCCTTGCCCTTTCCACTGCTGCACGCATTTCTTCCTGCTGCTTCTCTCTTCGTTTCTGCCACTCATTTACTACTGGCTCTTCTTTGGATGATGGTTTACCTTGATCCAGGGGAGCCTGTTGTGGTGGCCCTCCTCCTCTTTGCCCTGCAGGTATTTGTTTTGAGTACGGCATAGGCCATCCTGAAGCTGGAGGGGAACCTTTACTGTCAAATGGCTGCATCCCAGGACTTGAGGGTATTTGCCTGCCATCAGCATAATGGTGAGGATGCCCTTGTGCTTCAGACGACACTGTCCTTGTGACAGATGGCCCTGTCTCTTTAACCTGCAGAAAAGAACAACTTGATTGGAATGTTTCACATACCATTTACACATTTATAAATGACTTTTTACTTCAAAATCAAAATGCTACTCACAGATTTGCCCTCACTACTTTGCCATCTGGAGTCTACTTCATTGTTGCTTCTATCTCTGTCAGATTTCTCTCTTCCAGGTTCTGCAGGAGGCTTGTCCTCCTCTTCAAAGTCTTCAAAGTCTAGCTTTGCGGCATAATCAACCTCGTCCTGAACACCTGCCCATCCACCCTCCTCTTCTTCGTCATTATCTGCCATTGCCTGAATGTCTTCTGGTTTGAGAATAGCTGGTCTACCATACCCTTCGCCTCGCCCCTCATAGAGCTTGCTAGGATGTCCGGGCCCTGTAGCAGCACCAGGTTTATGTACTGGTCCCCTGGAATGGTTATAACAAAAACAATATTACTTTTAAGGAACCACATCAATGTTCTTCATTAAAAGAGAACAAACCTTGTCAAGGGTCTACAGCCAAATACTGGTTTTTGTGGAGAGGGGAAAACCGCAGTACACAGAGAAAAACCTCTTGGAGCAGAGAAAGGAACCACCAGAATCAACCCACATGATGACAAGTCTGGGAATAGAACCTAGGCCACATTGGTGGGAGGCTTGTGCTCTCACGACTGCACCACCCCTGCTCCCCAAAGCCACCTTTAACGTTTTATTGTGAAGGTAGCTCTGAATCCAATCTCAAGAAACTTTAAGTGGGTGTATTTTAATGACTCTTTTATAACCTGTTAAGCAATTACTAGTATTTGTGTTTTGTATGGTATCATAATATTGTCATTACGTGAAAACTCTTGTGTATAGCTGTAGATTCAATCCTTCTGAGTAGCAAGGTTTATGGGACTGGTTTAACCTGCTTCAATTATTTTCATTTGCTTGTTGGTTCAAAAATTATTCTGCTGCATAGTAGCTCCATTACAGGGCACCCCAAAGTTGCATAGTCTAAACAGCACATTATAGTCTGTATCTCTTTGAGCCCAAGGAGACAGCCACTTATTCTTACAACTGCGTTTCACAAAACTTTGGACAGGTGGTTTCCGAAGTTCGTTTTGAATTCTTACAATTCACTTTGAACTTAGGAATCTCATTACATCTACATGTACTAACTGTCAATCAAATGGAAAACTTTGAAACTTGGGAATTTCACACAGAACTTTGTGGGAATGTGGTGAAGAAATTTCGCCATTGCTCTCTATTGTTGTTTTGAAATAAGTGCCTTCACCATGCAAAGAAAGTTATTATTGACAGCTGGGTAGAATGAAAAGGACCATCTCAAATAAGGCAGACTTCAAAAACAAACAATGGCCAACATTGCTGATATTTTCCTTGCAGAGGGAATATCAAAGCCAACAAAGGACGAAACAAAACACGGTCAATGTGTACTGACAATGAATGTGAATAATCATATCAAGTTCTGTAAAACTTTCAAGCCCAGGATTTTTAGCACTGAGATCCAAAACAAACTGGTAGAGAATAATGTTTATTTGCCCAAAAATGTCCTGTCGACTACAAATGCATTGATCAGCAATATTCTGCAATAATAATAATAATAATAATAATAATAATAATAATAATAATTTACTGACTCTTGAAAATTAAAATAGGTTAATCCTTTTTTTATCCAAGGTCAGTGCATTTTTTCAGTCAAGGACAATCTCTGTTTTGTATTCTGAGTCTTCAGAGGTGAGGACTACTGTTGGACTAGCTAATCAAACTTCATGATCTCAACAAACTTCAGCCACATTCCCACGAATTGACAGTTACAATAATGAGATTCCCAAGTTCGAATTTAAAACGAACTTCACAAACCACCAGTCAAAAGGTTTGAGAAACACACTGTAATTCTTCGCTCTACACTGTACATACCGAGTTGCATAATCAGGAGGGTTTCCATGAAGAGGTCTTCCAGGACCAGGTCCATATCCATGTGGTCCATTACCATGGTGATGAGGAGGGTATCCAAGTGAGTGGCTCTTTCCGTGTGGAAGGTGCTAAAACAGAGTGATTACATGTAATTCTTGCATTTATGTGTACAGTGAACAGAAAACTTCAGGCTTTCATTTCTTCTAAGCCAAAATGCAATGAAACCAATTGGATTAACTTGTTAAAGGGGTTAAGTCATGCAAAATTATTTATGCCCAAAAACTAAAAAGAAACTTTGTAATAAACACTTAACAACTGCCTCACAAAGTGGAGGTTGGGTGCCTGAGACATCAGGAGCTTCCACTATTGGCAGCCAGCTCCTAGATGGAGACCGCTCCCATGGCTGGCAAACCCAGGCAACCCAGCCAGGTAACCCAGCCAAGAGCCCATTGACAAAAGAGTGGAAAGAAAGGGAGGGACAGGGGAGGGGAGGCAGCCTCCAAGGAGTCCCCACGCTCAGGAAAACACTAACGCTCTGAAAACGCTGACTAAAACGCCAACAAAACTGCTACAACGCCCTATGGACCAAGAACACGAAGAATCCCGCACATGCGCATATCTAACAAACCGCTGACTGCGAAGGTAAAACTTGTGCTCCTAGTTGTTAACCACAATAAGGACGGTGCTTACTATTGTTAATTGCACATGTGTTCTGCGCATCTCGAGATACTCAGATTTCCAAATGCTGGTGCTTATTAATACAGGGATATTTTTGCACAGTTCAAAACCATGCAGAGAAAGCAGAACTTAGCAAGTGATCTTGGTGTCCAAAACGAAAATTGGGGGTAACCACGCATTTTCCAGAGATAATTGAGCTTCAATTTGGAAAAGAACGCCACACATTGCTTTGTATTTTAAAACTTTTTACAAATATTGTTGATTAATTATCTTTGAAAAATGCATGGTTAGGATTTCACTGCATGAATGAATTGGCTCATAAATGCCAGATTCCTATCCCTTCACCACAACAATCAAGTAAATTAGTGCTAACAAAAGTGAAGAACATGAGGAATTAATTTTAAAAGGTTTGCAACAAGTATGTTGATTGTAATTCTGTTCAATGTTCACTACAATGACAATATATACATGTATCTAACATTCAAATTAACTACATGTATAATATTAACTCAATGGTCCAAAAAAGGCTATGGCTTAGTAATTACCGCTTTTGTAGTCAACCAGAGGTACATGTAACTAGTCTTCAGCATTGCATTACAGGTTTTCTTTACAAAATTAATAGGTACAATGTATATTGCACCGCTTATTTATTAATTTGTATACATCATTTATACAGAAATTCCAGTTCAGCATAGCTGGTTTAAATGGAGATCTGTATTTACCCTCCCAACTATGGTACGTCGCAGAAGACAGACCACAACACCGGGAATTACATGCCCTACTCTTTGCGACAAGTGTGCAGGTTCTTTTACGTCCCACAGGATTATGAACATTGAAGGGTTGTGAGACGGGACCTCCGGCTTATCGTCCTTATCCGAGACGACTAGAGAGTCTAACCATTTGCAGATGTAATTACAATTACAATTACAGTTATTTAAAGACCCCGAGCGTTGGTCCGGCCGGAGTTGAACTCACGACCTCCCGCGTGACAGCCCGTGCTCAACCAACTGAGCCACTGGTGCACGGTTAACTTTATGTCTCATCTTAACCCTAACAATAAGTCACATCAAGGTAACAGAATCAAATCCTTTTGGTAAAGGAAGACCTCAAACCTGATAATCCGGAGGCCTTCTGTAATGTGGTCCTCCTGTATACCCAGGGCCTGGCCCTCCATTGTACACTTCTGGTCGTTCTCTGGCGGCGCTATAATCTGAAGGCTGGGGACCTAAAATACATGTAGGATGCAATAGTTCTTTGGATAATTTATTATTCAATTTTACTTTTGCAAAAACGTTATGAAGACTGAAGGCAAAACGATGCAATTACAGAAATGCAAATACCTGAGGCACTGCGTTCCATCCAAGCAGGCTCGTCTACAGTATAACAAATACATACAGATTAAAAACAAAAACCACACACAGTATTATGGTATCACTCAAAGAAACTCACGCATCTTAAACTACATGTAGGTGTACATGTACGCTACTTTTAAACACTAGTTTCAACATGTAAAATGCCTCCTTTGATTTTATGCCTCATAACAATTGTATGCCATGCAGCTTACTCAAAAACATTCTGCTTATGTGCAGAGTTTCAGGTCCCATAGCCATTGTTCTGTCAAAAATAAATATCTGAAGTGACCTTAAACGACACTAATAATGAACCTACCAAATAAAGAACAAACCAAAAGAAGTGTGGAGACAGCCCTAAATATCAGTAGAAATTGACAAATTGGACCTAAATTGGCAAGGATGATGATCATGCTTTAACCCATCGACTCCTGGGTGTTCCCCATTGACGAGTAAAATCGTCTGGTGTTAGACAGGTTTAGGGGTGAATGGGTTACTATGACTCAATAAAACAAATTT
>NC_090870.1:34961922-34966922 GCF_036669935.1 Montipora foliosa | reverse complement strand
ATTGGCAATCGTTGTGCTGATTATCTAACAGTTCTAGGGCTATCAAACAAGCTCTATCTGCATGACTCTAGAGGGCATTTTTTTGGGTTGAGTTTTAGGTCATAGGATGACTTACTGTATAAAGTAAGTATGGTATTACACTAAGAATAGTGGGTATCTACAAAACTGGCAGTCAACCATTTGATGTCTGCAAGGCAAGTTCAGAACCCTTGTATCTTTCTAAAAAAGGATTAAAATCTTAATAGACCTGTGACAGTAAACAGGTGTATTGTTTATACTGCAGGCAAAGTAATGAGCAGCAGCAAAATGCCTTATTTGTTTTGTCCCCATGTATTACATTTTTCAACTAAATTGTAACTTAGCAGGCGACTAACAGTGAAAAACAGGTGGACTGGTTTCCCTGCACATCAGATGTGCAATTATAATGTAAATATATCTGATGAAAGAAATGTTTATATTTTAAGTGCAATTGTCTCTTTTAACCAAATAAACTACATCTATGAAGCCACACAGTTGGGATTAGATCAATTTTTTGGGCTAATGTGCATTTGAAAAGTGAGCTACAAACAGAAGAGAGGCTATAGACGAAAGAGAGATGTGCTCCTGTGTGGCTTCATAGCTCTGTTGGTAGATCATTGCAACGACATTGCAGAGATCATGGGTTTGAATCCTGTTAGAGATGCCTGAATTTTTCAGTTGTCTAAAAGAGATAATTAGTGCTTTAATTGTCCAGGTACTGTAAGTGAAAGGATCATTTCTTTTTTCCTTAAAAACATTCTGTGACTGAATGTGGATATTCTGCAGAAAATGATCCATCCAGGCTAAAAGAAAACTGTAAACTTTGCAAACAGACTAATGGTGCATCATAATGCTTTTGATTTGAAAACTCATTTTGCCATTTCAAGTTTACGATAATATTTCTTTGTTTGTAGTTGTAAACACATAACTTTATGCTCTTAGGACAAAAGAAGAAGTCAAGGCTTTGCCTATCCAATATCTAGATTAAAAGAAGACGATTTTCAGTTTCTGAGAGAGCACGCAAGTCATTTTCAGCAAATATTCAAAGAAATTCATCACGTAAGCTTCAAGGTTGAAACCAAACCATCCTGCACCCTACATAATCACACAGCATTGCCAACTTCTTGCTACAAATCTACACCCCAATACATGTCAAGTTGTGCTCAGGAAAAGAAAGTCATCATAAATCATATGAAGGCAAATTTAATCTAATGTTTCATCTTGTTAGAAAAACACTAGCCCCATTCACAATTGTGCTGCAAAATTTTTATCTCAGAAATCTACATACATCTGTATTAAGCAATCCTTAATGAGCATTCAGAAGGGGGGTCAAATTCACGGCACCAAAGTTTCATGATTGAGCTTTTTTTTTCCATCCGGGGATGACAAATGCAACAGCCGTTGCTAGTTTTGGGGAAACTGACACTTAACCCTTAACAGATTGAGAAAACTAGGCATTCCAGAAATTAACAACTAAGTACTAAACAGTGACAAAACAAAACTATGCGTTGAATCATAATCATGTCCTTTTTTATGTTTACACTTGAAGACCACTGGACGTAAGCTCTGCATGGTGAGCATTGGTTTTGTTGTGGTTCTTCCAACAAATTGTCCATTTTTCACAAAATGGTTGATTGTAGTACATCAAGGATGTAGGCCTGATGTTTCCTCTTGTCTTTTATCACTGTCACCCACAAAAGCAAAACCAGCAACAACAAAATGCATGTTAACAGCATTTATGTTACAAAAGATTGAAAGCAATTTCAGAAGACACTATCGTTTTATTGTCATAGTATGAACAATGAGACAAATAGCAGTGGTTTCAACAAGTACCAACCTCCAACGAAAACAATTTCATCAGCTACTTCACTCAGAGAAGTCAGCTACGTTTCCCAAAACTGAAGTAAATAAATTCAGATTCTTTCAAACCTAAGATTGCAAATCAGTAATTATGAAAATAGGGTTCTTTAGCAACGTCAATGGTGACGGCAATGAGAACGCCACAAATTTGCATATTTAGTGGGCAAAAACTATAGCTGTAGACGCTTGGCACGTGTGATTTTCCCTTTCGTCCATTTCTTTGTCGGGGTCAGCAAAACAATACCATATAATCAAATTTGAGGTTTTATGGAGGACGTCACCACTTGGAGATAAACTTTCATTTAATCTCCTATATTTAACAAGACTCACATCGGTTTCATTCTTGCGGGACTGCCACACCATTATCATGTTAAAAAGCTTGGAATAGTCACCAAGTGATTACAAGAACGATTTATGTTTTGCGATGACGTTCTTGTTGCTGTTGCCAATCCAGTCGTCGTTGCTAAAGATCCCTGATGACTACTCGAACCAGCTACCAACTTCAAGCTTTATTAAAAACCCTGATGTAGCAGTAAATGCTGTTCACATGCAAATAAGTGGCTGGCTGCTCAAGAATTATACTGCCATACTTATTATGGTATGTCTCACTCAAAGGAAAAAGGTGATTATACACAAGAAATTTACATGTATTAACTCCCTACAATGGCACATCATAAGATCCACAGACATTTTTAAGGCAACAGCTTGCTTGTTACAAGGAAATTACACTTGTCACTTCCCATTGATTTATCCTGAAAACAAAACATGCAAAGAGGACGAAGGCAACACGCTCGTTCACCACCATACTATTGAAACTGTTCGGGAATATCGAAAACAATACTCTTACCTGAACCACCAGCCCCGTTTGATGATACGCTGCCCCATGTCTTTACTTGCGATTGTTGCTGCTTTACTGGTTGTGTTTGCGATTGTCCCGAGTTTTGCGACTGTGTTTGAGGTGGTTGTGGATGAGATGGCGGTGGAACGGGCCGCTGAGGTTGCAACAGCGGCTGTTGAGTACTTGGCACATTTGTTTGTTGAGGCGTAGAACTCGGAGGTGCTGGCTGTGGAGCTCCTTGAGTACCTTCTGGGGGTTTCTCCTTCGCACTGCCCCATCCTCCTCCACCACTTGGTACTAAAGAAACAGTAGGATCGTTGCCAGAGTTTTCGCTTTTTAAAGACGGGAGATTCGCTGGAGGTGGGATTCGACGACTCGCACCGACTTTTCCGAGGCTCTGCAGCCCATGACGTGCCGCTCCTGTGGATAAAATAAACTTACATTCAATTCAAGAAAGCTTTTAAAGCAATGCTTCACTTTTCGATGAAGTAGGTATAGCGACTGCCAAACCGGAAGCTACGTCGCAACGCTTGTAGATTGCAGCTAAAACATTATACAGACAATACTGCCAATGCATTCTTCAGCCGCCTTTAACGGTGTCAACTATAAATTCCTCCAAATCGACACAATAAAACACTCAGGTACAGGAAAAACGCAAACCTGAAGATGTCTTGGTTTCGACTTTCGTGCCTTTGTACGTTTGGTTCAAGTTGAGTGAAGAATATTTCGTCTTCCCCGCATTTTCCTTTACTTTAAGCCCAAACCTGTCGGACATTCTGGATAGGTAGTCATGAAGATAAAGCGGTGCAAAATGCCCAAACTTGCAAATCCCTTCAACTTCAAAATTTTTGGCGCAAACTCAATATGGCGGAAGGGCGACAAGCTTGGTGACGTTTGACAGCGTTTTTCACAGTGACTTGTAGTTCGTCTCCAACAAAAAGACAAAGCGAAATTTTTTTAAAGGGTTCCTTTTGAACTAGAAATTTACCAGAGGCCAAGTATTCGCGGGATTGTTCAGGATGGTTCAGATGGAAAACTCAAAGCCAAGATGGTCGAGGAAAGCGACAACGTCAAAGACAGCAGCAATTAAAATTTTATGCGTCTCTCGACGCGAAGAATTGTGTTCCGGATGACGTAATCTGATTCCGACAAGATACGACTGTGACCGGAAATTGCCGAAGAATCAGGCGATTGACGTGTAAGGATCCCTCAAAAGAAAAGACTGAAATAGGTAAGAAAAAGATATTTTCATGCGATCCGGTTGCCCTCAAACTGAATTTTAAAACAATTTCTCTTAATGAAAATTCCTTTTCCGCACTCCTACACAAGAGCAAATGAATAGTTTTTGCCGAATGCAAAACAGCTCAGTGAAAACCGAATATTGAAATAAAAGCAGAAGCTATCGACGGTCCCATATCATTGGATTTGACTTATTCTCATTTCCTTGTACTCGCAGAATGGATTTATGAACTTGTTTTTTGGTTGGTTAGTTGGGGTGTTCGTCATTTCCCATCGTGAAACAAAGCGAAAGATGAAAGGAAATGGAGTTGACATGTAAGCTTGCGTAAGTTAATTTCAACGATCCAGCTGGATGACGGATGAGCTTAATAATTAATTCAAGCCTTTCAAAAGGTTTGGTGCCTAAACTACCTGACAAAATTGGTGGATGCTGGAAAATTTTCTCCCTCAAAAATGGGTTTCGTGCTTGCAACTAAAGATTTTTAAGGTAAGAAGACGTACGATCGTTTCTCACGACGTAGACACATAGTTTGTAGCCCGCGACGTTTTGACCGCTTAGTGTTGGTCTTAAATTTCCGGAGGGGTCCGATTCGAAATTTTTCCCTCGGCGGTTCGTTGACGTACCAATCTCTGTCGTGTGTTCTACGCTTCGAAAATAGGTCAAACAGATTGATAAAGGACAGTACAGCCTGAAGTAGACCAGCAGTGTATAGTAAACGATCGAACCCCCGCCGTGGTCTAGAAGATAAATGACTACAGCGTGAGACAAGTGATCATACATTTAATTATTTATTTACCACCATGATGACCAATTAATAATCACTTATTTTACGATGTTTAAGTTAATATGTGGGAGGGATGGTAGATTAGTTGACGGTCAAAAGGACGACTGAAAGATCAGTGTTAAGCAGGATTCGGAACTACGACCACCGAAAGACCGATCGGATGCTCTGTCCATTTAGCCAATGCAAGTATAAACCGTAGTTGATGCCCCACCCATTGAGCTACAAGAACCTGATTTCTCTTTTGTCCTTTCGCGGCATAG
>NC_090870.1:34944422-34949422 GCF_036669935.1 Montipora foliosa | reverse complement strand
GCCATGGACAGCTGTTTCGGCCTTGTGGGCCTCATCAGCATGGCGTACTTACCATTTTACTACTCTGCATTCCATCCCGTATATTTACTCGATCTTGTGAGAAAGGGCCTGGAAACGGAACTATTCTCACAAATGGTAGGGGCAAGGTAGGGGCATTTCCCGAATTCCATTCTGAACGGAAAAAGAGGACTACCTCTGGAGCTTGTCCACAAATTCCAAAAAGCATGTCCGGAAAATTACCTTTCCATCTGACCTCAAACCGAAATTTCCGGATTTTTTGGCTAAATGGGATGCACCCCAGAGGTTCTTATTTTTCGTCTCTCCGTCTTAACCGCTCGCTCCTCGCGAAAGAAAAATAGAATCTCTGGCACCAAGGGTACCTTTAATAGTGCCACCGGTGGGTAAATAGTTAAGAACGAGAGCAGCTCGCGAGCTTTACTTTCAAAGCGGTTGTTTAATTAACTAGAGCATTCAGATGACTGGCGAAGAAAAGAATGTTATAATTGCTTTAATTAGGAGAAAGGAAAGCCAGGTCTTGAATTTTCTCTCTGACAGGTTAGAAAATGATGATAGTCTTAGCAACGAAGAAGGGCGATCGCGTTTACGAAGAAGCTGCGAATGAGACAGAGAAATCAAAATTAGGACAGAAGAAATTGCACCAACAAGACAGCTGTTGCTCTTGGATAGTGTGTTTCTCTGGTGTTATTTGCCTTATTATCGTGTTGGGATGTGGCTATTGCTTTGGTATAATATTTCCGGTTCTTCTTGACGTTTTTCACCGAGGCAAATCCACAACTGGTGAGTATATAGCTTGTGTCGCGGGTGGGATGAACATATGCAAGTAAATAGAAGGACTTAAAGGATGCGTTTCTTTGGGATGATCCAAAAAAGGATTATTGATCAAGCCACTTGGATCATGGTTTATCAAAAGAACCGAAGAGTCCCCTGGCAGAGTGGATTCATCGGTTCCTTTGATGCTTGGACCAATGATCCTTTTTCGGATAATCCCAAAAGAACGCACTCCAAGTCTACGTTTCTTCAAATGTTGGCCACGCAACACGTAGAGGCAAACATAAAATCTTACTGTTGAAGCTCTTTCATCAGCAATTATGTTACCGCCAGAATTTTAAAGTTATTTGCTTCCAGTTGACAAGTGCTTCTTTTTTCTGCTATGGCCTCCTCGACACTGTTTTTGACAATAAACGGCTGCCTTTTCGTACCACGATTGGCCAAATTGAAAATGACTTTAGAACCCAGTTTTATTGTTTAGAACGAGCCAAACTCTTCAACCACATTGAAATGTTTCGCTTTTTTTTCTTTCAGCATGGGTGGGCTCGCTGGCTTTTGCAGCCCCAGGTCTCTTTGGTCCTTTGTCTGGACGACTAACCGATCAGTTTGGTGCCCGCGCTGTAGTGATCTGCGGTTCTCTTTTGGCAACTGCTGGTCTTCTTCTTACATCTTATGTTCCCAGTGTTTTTCTCATGTTTTTGACGTATGGGGGCATCTTTGGCTGTGGGTCAAGTTTTGTTTACATTGCCCTCTTCGAGATTGTTCCCCGGTATTTCTTGAGACACCGAGCCATGGCCACCGGACTTATGGCAATGAGCTCTGGAGCTGGATTTGTGATAATAAGCCCCATATGCCAGGCCCTTTTAACAGCCTTTGGCTGGAGAGGAGCTTTTAGAGGACTGGCTCTTATATCATTAATAGTGTTCTTGCTTGGTTGGTCTTTTGACCCCCGGGTAGGGAGGGAGGAAACAGAAGATCCATTCGGAAAGGATGAAAAGTTACGGAACGCACGAAAAAAGGGGCTGCTTGATTTCTCTATGTGGAGAAATAGCACCTTTGCCACCGTTTCAGTCGTGACATCTTTCATTTATATTGGACATATATCATCCACGCTTCATCTTGTAAGTTTTAACAAATCTGCTTTACCTTTTATAATATTGTCCCAGTTGTGCTACTTCTGGATTTTGCGAGTTACTGAGCTAACACTGAGAGAGTTTTCTCATGAGAGCTTTTAAGCCATTGGTATTTTCAGAGACCCACTAACCGTGGTTTCCGATCGTTTCAGTAATGATCGTGAGAGGTGTTGGTACTTTGGGGCATTCTAGAAGACGTTTCCATCCAGAAAAAAGCGTCACTGATCTGATTGCTAATCTTGTAGTCTGTTCTCTCTTAGATTCAATACTGCGAGGAGCTCGGTATCGCCAAAGACTTAGCGGTTTGGCTTTATTCTTCTGTCGGCCTGGCTTCTCTTTTTGCCAGAGTACCTGGTGCTAAACTGTGTGAGGTCATCGGGTCCCACAAAGTTTACCTTATGTCCTCAACAGTCAGTGCGGTGTCGACGTTTCTGTTGCCCTTAGCAACTAACTGGATTGCAGTACTTTGTTTTGCAATAAGTTACGGTTTGGCCGATGGCTTGATGGCAATTGGCAATGTACTATCATGCCTTCAAACACTTACAATGGAACAAAAAGCTCAAGGCTTTGGATTTTTTCAGCTTCTGATTGGTGCGGGATCTCTGTGCGGTCCACCTCTAGGAGGTAAGCTTGTACCTTCACTTTCTCAGAGAGTTTTCATCAGAATGAGGGGTTTTGATCTTGACTAATCGTTGTTTTGTCAAAATTTCCATGCCCTTCTCTTAAAGCACTATAACGTGTCTGCCATCGGACATGCAACTCGAAACCCAGGCAAAACCCTAGACTTAGCGCTTTAGTCTGCCTGCGTCTCATGCTTAAACCATTTTCGAAAATTTATGGTAGCTCTGAATCGGCTTCCCGGATTTTTTTAAGACTTTGCCGATAGTTTTATCTTGGATTGCTAATTACTATTCTACAATACAAAATACGTAACACCGAGTTCATTTTTGAGATGTAAGCAAATAAAAACGAAATATAGGCGCATTTTGTTAAGCAATAATGGTGTCTCATATGGTACCATAACATTGCTGCTACGTGATACAGTGTAGTAGATATAACCCTTCTAAGGAGAAGGTTTCGTAAAAGTGATGAACCTAAAGTGTCTAGTCTTCTAACACTGGAGCACTAATTGGGGACACTGTAAACCGAAATCAACAAATTATCAGTTTTTGAGGAGAGGAGAAAACCGGAGTACCCGGAGAAAAACCTCTCGGTGACAGAGTATACAGCACAACAAATCATATGACGCCGAGGCAGTTTTCCCTTTCGTAAACAAGCGATGCCATTTGCACGAGACTGTTGAGTTTGTCCTTTGCAAATGAGGAAAAAAAATACTTAATCTAGGACTAGATTAGCAGCATATGTCACTTAGAATTAAAAAAACTGAGAAAAAAATTAGAAAAAGTTGAGCGAACGATGACGAACTCGGTTCAAAGGTTTAATAGCAAATGCAATTAACCTCTACACTACTGAAACAACGGCTTCACATTTTAAGGTGTTTAAATGAAGCTAACCCTAACAATTTATTGAAAGCGAACCGAAGAAAATGGCTTGGTTACTAAGAATGGCGTCGACCGTCAAAAATGGCATCGCTTGTTTACGAAAGGGAAATAAGCGACTCCGATGCTGGGAATCGTACCCGGGCCACATTGATGCGAGGCGAGTGAGGCTCTCACCACTGCACCATCCCTGCACCTCAAAACAAAAGCGAAAACATAAGTGCGAGTAAGGGATAATTTTTACTTCCAGGTGCCATTGCTTATCTGTCCATTTAACAAGTAGATTCTATGTTGCTGTGCGTCTTTTCAGTAATAGATCACAGATGACGTCACGATGGGGTAAGAACATGAGGCGATCGCAAACAAATTGCGGTGATAAACATATCAACGCATTTTAACGACGTTTGGTATGATACAACATACAGTAACGTTCTTGTTACTTTCAAGTAGATACTCAGCAGGACAGCGGATCAATGTCATTCAGCAAAGAAGACAATAAATGCTAACTCGGCTTACTGCTTTAACTCACGTCACGAAATAGTGGCGGATGGCTAGCTCACTCACTTAACAAAGGCAACAAAACAACAACACACACAACTCTCTTATATAGGTTACGCTACGCTATTCTCTAGGACATTCTAAGTGATTAATGTTCTGTAAATATCACAAATCTTAAAACTTATAAATAACTACTGATTCCTGAACATTCCACCACCAGTCAGCAATCTAGAACGTTCTTCAATGTCACGCAATCATCATATCGTTACACATACATCTTCAGAAGTGACGGTTGAACAAATTTTAAAATATATATGTGTGTAAAACTTGAGAGAGACTAATAACTAGATTAAGAACAATGCTCTTAGTAATATAAGCAGTGAAGGTTTGTTTAATTGGTTAATAAAGCCACAGTTTCTTACTGCCAACGTTTTTGTTGAACGTTGGTCTCAGGTCACGAGTTAGTAAGGTTTCTTTTATTTAATTTGTCTTACTAAATTATACGCCCTTCCTGATCCTTCAAAACTTCCACCTACAGTCCTTAAAACTCTTCTTGAATTTGCCACAAAGAAAAGCCACTTCATGTTCAATGGGGATTACTATAACCAAATTGATTGTGTTGCTATGGGGTCTTCATTAGGACCTGTTTTAGCCAATATTTTCATGTGCCACATTGAGGAGAAATGGGAAGGACTGTCCACCCATTTGGTTCAGATATGTAGATGACACTTTCACCTTGTTTGACTGTAAAGCCAGTGCTGAAAGATTTCTACGTTACCTTACACTGACCTTAACAATCGGCATGCCAATATTACGTTCACAATGGAGGTTAAGGTCCGGTAATACGGGCAACATTTTCCTTCAACTTGTCTCGCAACATTGTTACATTGCAAGTTGCAACCCTTTGTTGCGCGTATTACCGCGTGCGTGACCAAATTGTCTCACAGCAAATAAAGTGATGCAAATTTCCCGAATCCTGCGCGCATGATTGGTCAGTCGTGTGTAAACAAAGCTCGCGGGTGCTTATCTCTTTCTTCGTTGGAAGAGAGCGCTTGCCCCTATCTCTTTGGGCCTTTTGAAG
>NC_090870.1:34934422-34936922 GCF_036669935.1 Montipora foliosa | reverse complement strand
CGAGAAGATAAAATTCATATCCTCGAGCTAACACGTAATTTTCTTTTTGCGATCATAACCGTTACCTTAATATTCTCAATTTAGTGATTGGTGCATTAACTGCTTTATTTTTCACCAATTACGGTGTAGGGTTGTAATCGGACGCTGTAATCGGACAGTTACGTCAGCCAATCATATTAAGTGTACTCAGCTTAATCCACCAATCACAGAATTTATCACAATAACCATAGCAACAACCACTTACCATGCCAAACTGGGGATTTTCCAAAATGGACGAATTTGTAACGTTAGACAGTGAAAAAGGAATGCATTTGTTTTCACGGAAATTTTAATGGTTACGATTAATCATTGGTAACAGGACATCGTGTCGTCCAATTCGAGCTGTAATGATATTGATAATTCGTGATTAAACAAATCGGACTCCCGCTACGCGGTCTCCCGAGTTTGTTAATAGGGAGCTTACGAAACGACGACGCTATAAAACAATAGGTTTAGTGAGCAAAAACAATGGCTCTGCACGCTCTGCACGTGCGTTTTACATTTTGGTACATTTCTTTGCCGTCATCTCCTAAATGACGACGTGAAATGACCAAATTCAAGGTTCTGTGGAGGACGTAAGCACATGACGATGAATTTTCAGTTCTCTCTCTACGCTTCCAACTCACTCAAACCAGTTTAATTCCTCGACAGTTACTACACATTTTTAACGCGAAACGACATGAAATAGTTTCGTAGTGATATGAATAACGTCAACTCGTATTTTTAAATGAAGTCCTCGTAGCCGTCGTCGTCCTCGTTTCGTAAGCTCCCTAATCACTCGTATGATGACAGATCGAATTGAACTCCACTCAGTCCTACTACCATCATTGATATGGGCAATTATGAATAAATATACATGGTAGAGATTGAAAAGCAGGCTTGAGTATTAATACAAACAAAGAAGGCGGGAATCATGACGTCATTGCTCAATAGAACCACTCGTGTATACGCCACTGGGTTCCCGGATACAATGGTCGTATTGATTCTGCGAGTGTTTTAGTTCCCGTTAAAACACTCATACACAATATCAAGTAGAAATTTAGTGTTTCTTTCTTAGGGAGTCTAGCGACAAGGTAATTCCGGGTTTTCGTTTGAGGCCGGAGGCCGAACTTTTTGTCCGGTGGTTTCCCACTCCATGTCCTGTACTTTGATGCAAATATTTGAGCGGTTTGTTTTATTTTGTATTATTATAGTTCTTTCTACTTACGTTTTTAGGAGAATTTGAGATAAATCCAGCCTTGCCTGGGAAATTGATTCTTGGGTTCCAGAAACACTGAAAACAGCGTTTCTGAGTGTTCTATTTTAAAATTTTCCTTGAAGGGAGGGGGGGGGGGGGGGGGAATGCCATAGACCCTCCTAGGTAGCGCCAAAAATGTCACGTCCAGTGCTCTCAGCATTACAAAGCTGTCGAAAACCCTGTAATTGCCAGATCAGTTTACCAGCATCAGTGTTAGGCCCAGCAAATCGGATACTATTCAATGTTTAGCTATAATTAGAAGGCGGCGAAAGGAAGGATACACACAAGACAAAATAGATATCCATTTTATTACGCTTGTGCTTTCAAAAATACCTTATGGCATTTCAGTTTATGCAGCTAGTTTTTTTTTTCTGATTTACCGTTGTCCAAGGGTGGTAACACGAATCACAAATAATGGGTCAATTTTCCCAGAGTGGAAGTTGAGATGTCGTACGGAATGAAAGGACTACCCTTGAATCTAGAATTTAACTTGAAATCTTGGACAGTTCAGTCAAAAGTGAAAAAAAATATTGGGGGGCACGGCAGGAGAACTTCCTCTTTTTATAAAAGTAAAGTAGAGATATAACTGCCATAAGCAGACATTAAAACTCGTAGCAATCCAGACACCACAAACGGGTGAAGGATGTGAAGATGCAGAGAACGTGAGAGATACGGATGTGGAAGATGCGGGTTGAAACTGCAGAATACAACATAAATAAAAACTTGAATGCTAAGCACGTAATAACGAAATGGCCAAAACTGAGACGATTATGCTTACATTCTTACGAATACTGGAAAGCTGTGGTAACTGAAACTAAACACTGATCACTAGGAACTTACTGCGACTTACTGGGACTAGGGCTACATGCAAAACTTTGGACTTAGATACGCGACACAAGCTACATATAAATATGGAACGCAAAAAGGGGTGTAAATGACATTATTATATCTCTCAGATAGTACACGCGCTGTAATTGGCTAAATTAGCAGGCCGTATTCTACAGTACGGCCCGCTGTACAGCCCGCTAAATTTAAAATTTCGACAAAACATCATCTAGCAAGTTTTTCATGTCATTTCTGTTGCATAAACTTATACTGAAAACTGTTTGAATCTTGCAAGCAACTATTTCAAACTTAACAGCCAAGAAGATTTAGTTTTTGGCATTCTTTGTGGCAGTTGAACCTTCCGCTTCATTTTGACTAGTTTCCTTGCCCGCGCGCCGG